>NW_010972687.1:4732300-4735440 GCF_000737465.1 Haliaeetus leucocephalus | reverse complement strand
CTCCACTAACCGCCCCCCCCCCCCCCCCCCCCCCCCCCCCCCCCCCCGTTTCTTTTTTTTAATCATGTAAGCTTCTTTCTCATTCTCCCTTTTACTGGCAACCTGAGTCCTTGACTGCTGGCACGAGGGACTCTTCTCATGTCTGGTTCTTCGTATCTTCTCTTCTGAGTTCCTCCTGAGCCTTTAGGTTTTCTTGTTTCTTCAGATGCAGCAGTTATTGCTTGATCATTTTACTTTGCTTGTGAAAAAAAATTTGTCTCCTCCATACCACAGCTCCCAAACAGAAGTTAAAGGAAATTGGTACCAGCTAGTTCTCTTCAGATGTCTCTGTACAAATAGAAAATACCAGGACTTAATGTTTTTGTGACACAAAGACATAGCAAATGTTGGATGCTATAAGTACAGAGATGTCTGGAAGTACAGGACTTTCCAAAAAATCAGCAAAATGAATAAATTGTAAGTGGGGTTCCCTGAGTTATTTAATTACATTTTCTCTTAATTTGTCATATATCTAGAGTTAAACATTTTATATTTAAGCCTGGGAGGAGCAATATGTTTAATGCTTTTCTCATAAGTGAACTACCTGTCAAATAACAAGTTAAATGAGACACAAAAAATCTGCATCCTCACTAATGCTACTTTTTTTCTTGGTCAGGATTACAAATCTTAAAGATTCGGAGCTAAGAGTGGTCCAGCATATTATGAGCTCATCCTCTTTAATCTAGCAGCATTCACTATTTTATGAACAGCAATTTTTCACTTAAAAATTATCCTGGATATCATAAAGGATGATGTGACATCCTCATTTTGTATTGAACTTGTTCCCACTATTTGGTTTTTATGTCCTTTGTGTCCGCTTGGGATACTAAGATAAGTGTATAGCACGATTTCAGAGATGTGCACTCAGCTTGACATAGTAAGGGCCCGGTAACACTATACACATCTTCTTAGCAAGAAGTTATTGTGCCTTTCATTGGCATTCTAGGTAAATACACAAGGAAAAATTGCTTCTCAAATACTGAGCTGTTTAGGAGGAGTCTTGTAACTAGCTGCTTGGTCAGGAAAAAGGGAAAGAAGTGGTAATGCAGATTGTTTGCTACATAGTTTTAAAGTTTCAAAGCTTTATGCTCAAGTCTGTCAAAATCTGCGTTTTGATACCAACTGGCAGATCTTCAAATTGCAAAGCATATGGTCTCTCTCCTAAGTGGAGTAGTGCTGTGATCTCACATTCTTCCAAGTTTGTAATAACCAGGTACATAATAAATATATATAACAATTGTTTTTATGAGGTGTCTGAATGTTTGAGTTCTGATGGTAAAGCATAGCTCCACACCAGACTTGTTTTTAGCAGTGAGAAACATAAATGCATACCCCTGTTTTTCCGAATTCTTATAAGGTTATCAAACTTCTTGCAAATTTTATGTGTTCCTAAACCTTTTATTTCTGAGTAGAGCAACCTGCAAGGAAAAACAAAGCAAAACACTTTTTTTTTTTGAGTGAAAGTTTCTATTACTCATGACTTGGAGGGAAGACTAAAAAAGTTACAAGGTACCTGGTGAAGGATTAAAATTAGGCTGTGTTGAAAAATGCTTCCACTAATTGTCAACCAAGAGGGATTTTTTTTTACTTTTCGTTCTCTATGGACATGACTTGACTTTACTAAAAATTTCTAATACCTGTTGAGAAACAAGAAAGCTTTTTTTTAATTTATTTTATCCTCTATATTGAGAGCTCAGAATACAAAATAAATATAAACTTCATGGAAACATTCTTCCTTAATCTCATGATTTTCATATCATCATTGTATAGTCAATACACAACAATGTGTAATAATAAAAGGTAATATTCTTTTTCAGGAGAAAGAAAGAATGTAACAAAAAACGCTCCAACAACAAACCCAAAACCCCCACAAAATCTAAAATACCCCAATCAAACCTACTCTCAAGCTCTAAAGTGTTCCTTAAAGAGTCAGCCATTTTCAATTTGGTCACAGTTGATTAAATTCACCCCATTGTACATAAGGTACTGCCTGACGTAGCATCAGAACCAGTGGCAATGGTCATTAAGAACTTACGGAAGGTGGACAGAAGTGCATTAAAACCAAATAAAAGGCAACCATGCTTAAAAGTGATGGGGGGAGGGGGAAATGAGGCAGAGAATTATAAGCTGCTCTTTATTAATGATGAACAAATAAACAATCTGTTTATGATAACCCCGCATTACAAGTTCATGAGTAATAGTCAGCATGGATTTGTAAAAAAATGAATCATACTGAAACAACCTGCCAATCTTCCATGAGGCTGTAACAGGTTTTCTGGAAAGAAGGGATGTCCTGACTACAGTGAGGGTTTTGATGGTATCTGCAACTTTCTGGGAGAGAAAATTAAGAAAATGAGAATTATGAGAATTCAGGAAGAGGGTGACCACTGTGGGACTCTCTGTGAGGAACTGTGTCAGGTTTTGGTGTCCCTCAAAGTAAGCATGAATCCTGTGTCTTCCCAGTGGATGTCTTACCTCCAGGCCTATCATACTTGTCTCCATCTCTCTCTCTTAACTTCTTTATGCTGGAATTATGAAACAAACAGTCCTTCCGCACACTTTTTGATCTGAAACTCCTACCCACAGAGATGGGATGCTAACCCTACTTCTGTGACTGAAGGCAATCCTCATCTCGCTTATCCCTTGCCTTTCCCTTTCCCCCACCTTCTGAGGTGTAGGTGTGTCAGAAAGCTTTGAGTATGGCTGTCTAGGTCAGGGAAACAGTCTGGGTAAAACCTGAATTTTTAAAAGTTTAGAATTTCTTAAATCTATCCCACCAAAATTTAAGACTATTTCTGGTCTGAATTAATTCTTTCATCCAGTTGATTGTTTTGACCCATGACTGTGGCATGATGGTAGGATCAGGTAAATAGGAAAGGGCTGGGAGGGCTGAATTGCTTGTTAGCATCATCAAAAGTTTTTGTGAAACTATACTGCCAGGTTTTGAGGAGGTGGGTCAAAAGTTTAGGGAAATCAGGGAAAGGGAGGTTCATCCCATTGATGATTTTTGATAGGAGGTTTTTTGGATTTTTTTTTTTTTTAAAGTAAGCAGTTCGCTTTGTAAGTTTGACTCTGCGAGTGTGTGAATAGCCAAATATTTT
>NW_010972687.1:4644800-4727300 GCF_000737465.1 Haliaeetus leucocephalus | reverse complement strand
TGCTGCTTTTATTTTTTTTTTTTAATTACGATGAATCCATGTAAGAGCTAATTCATACAGGCTGCAAAGTTTAGTCTTAAACTGCTGCTTACAAATATGTGAGGTTTTATCCTAGGCAGCTGTGATTATTTTAAAAAGTTTGGAGTTTGGCTGGGTGTTCTTGGTGTAACAATGTAGCTGTAAGTAGATCATGAGAGTTTGAGGTGTCTAAATCAGGATGTACCAAGTAAAATAGAGCTTATACTGTTTCTGGATGTGCCCTTGTAATCACTACTGGAACACCAGTGGTGAAATACGGTGTCCATTGAAAGTATCTACATTTGGAGGAAGATGCTGAATGTTTCAAGAGGTTCCAGAGACAAATAATTAGGACTGGAAGATGCTCCTTACGGTATAAGACAGGAGTTCAATCTATTTAGCCTAACAAATAGAAGGTTAAGGAGTGATTTGTTCTTTGTGTCTGAGTACATAACAGCTGACAGTTTCAGTCTTGCAAAGAATGTTAATTTACAGCATAGGACATAGGGCCCAGGCTCAACAGAGCTGAATTCTAGTTTTGCCATGAAATTCTCAGGCCTCAGGCAAATTAATTAAGCTGTGCATAACCCAGTTTTTGCCTTACTTGTGTAAAGTCCGGTAGACTAAACAGTAATGCTTGTCTCAAGGAAAGAACCTTCAAATGTTCTCTTGACTCTCTTAGGCTAATGAATCCTGGAAATCAAGTTATACGATTATTTCAGTGGTTAACTATACCTCAGTCCTGGTATTCCTGTGGAAATAATGGTCTGCTTACACTCATATGCTACACTTTCTCTCTCTTCTACGGAGTACTTACAAAGCACTGGGTAATACTGTTGTCCATAACACTTGGCCGTTTATGAAGCAATTGCAGTGGGGAGGAGATTAATGCCTCATGTAGAGATCACATAGAGACTGCAAGGATCCCATCATATGTATGTTCTACACTAGATTTGTTTTTTTAACTCACATAAAAGCCTTTGAATAAAATATTATTCCTGTGATTGTATGCACTGTTTGAATTAGAATAAGTCTAGAATGATTCTTAATAATTTCTCTCTATTCAATGCTTTCTAATTCTAATTTTTCAAAGCTTAAGGAAGTGGATAACATTTTTTTGCAACTAACAAAACTGAGATCACTGATCCTCTTGTTTACTATCCTGTTCATATCCTAACTTTGTATTTTTCATCCTTTAAATGAATGGTGTTTTGGAAAGATTAATCCTTCCACAGCCTTCTTTTTTCTCCAGCACAATGGGACATGACTATGACAACACCAAATTGACAACACCAATTGCCTTGTGATTTGCCAAACTAAAAAAAAAAAAAAACAACTATGATCGCTATTGCTTAGTGAATCAGATTAATTGATTACAGTGCCAGATGCTTATTTTTAACAAGTACTCACCTTCACAATTGTCCCATTTTTAGTCTGTAAAATACCAGAGCTTTGTTTATTGGGTTCGACTTTCTCATCCAACTCTTCTTTGTATGTTTAATTACATGCATTTAAAATGCCCAAACTGTCCAAAGTAATAAGTCTGGAATCACATTACCTTATGCTTTTTGCAGAGCTGTGTGGAAAAGTGAATTTCTTCCTCCAAGAAGACCACACATGCATCTTTCCTGTGTCAGCTCATTGATGCAAACAGACTGTGACAAATCAACTTCCCCTGTAATTACAGTAACCAGATGTGCAAATACTTTTTTTTGTGTGTGTGCTTTGTTTGTTCTTGCTCCATCCCCAGATATGAAAGAAAGCAGGAACTCTTCATTTATGTATTCTGCTCAGTTCTTGGGCTGCCCCGAACTGCATATGAATCTGGAACTGGGCCACAGTTCTGGTCTTAATAACAAGGATTTTGCCTTCATAAGAAAGCAAAACAAAGCAGAACATCCATGCCGAAGTAGAACTGCTTACCTGTTTGGGTAAGACAGCTCAGTTCTTTCTGACTATATGAGAAACCAGGAATAGCATTCGGGAAGAAACTGCTGAACAGTGCAGAGGAAGGGCTGTACTAATCACCCGCAGGATGTACACTGGAATGGCAGTGCCAACCTTTTATCATTCCCTTCTTTGACCTTCCTTCTCTCTAATACTGTAAGTAGAAAACAAATGCCCTAATGTGGGGATAAACAAGAGTTGTTTAGCTAATATTCAGCAATCTAGTTAACAGCTAGGGTGTTCAGTTGGCTACTACCTTAAATTATACTCCTTATCAGTTGGTAGCTTGGAGTTATGGATGTGTAATAAAGTTTCACATTTTTCTAAGTGCTTTTGGCCTCATCCCCAGTCCAGTAAACCCAATGACATTTCATCTGTGATTCATTCTCACGCGAAATGTTGTTTTGTTTGGTGTTGTTAGTGATGGAAGAAAGTGGCATGAAAAAAACACAACTCAAAAACGTAAAAATCATTCAAACAGCCTGAAGAAGAGAGGATTAGAAGCAACCAGCTGGCTGAAATTTAATTGGCAGGGTTTGGTCAATGTAACTAAACTTGCCAAGATTTAGTCTTCTGTTAGGTCATCTGTTTCCTCCTAACTAAACATATCTTGGATATTTATAGACATAAATGAATTATTATTCCTTACCATCTCCAAAACTTGTCATTTCTGGTATTTAAATGTCAGTCATGAGTGAAAATAAGGAATACTCTAATGTAATCTCCTGACATCAGAAGGAAAAACGTGAAGGGAAAACATTTTCTGTTTTGCTTTTCCAGAGGAAAATAAAGTTTAACAACCTTCCTTCCTATTTTACATTAAAAAAACCAAACAACAAAACCAAAACCCTTCAGAGACATATTTCATGCTGTTAAATGTTAATGAGGTATTATGCATTGCTAAACTCAGCTATATAAAAATATGTTGTGTCAGTACAGAAAAATCTGTAGTGCGGGAAGTTGCTTGCTTTACTTGGGCTGAAGGAAAATGTACCTAAGCACTACGTACTTACAGAAGAAAGCCTGTAGTCTTGTTCTGTTTCTAGTCTGCAGGTTAAATAGGCTATGCAAAAAGTTATTTTTACTGTACTCATTTTTGTGGAACATTTGGACCATTTGAATAATTTGCTTTTTGTCCAGATCCAGCTTCTAGTCTTTTATGAGCAGAGGCCCAACAAAGCAAGCAAGAATTTTGCCAATTAATTTAATGGTTGCCAAATTAATTTCATATACTGAATCACACTGATTATGCTGTATTAAATTACACTGGTTATTCTTTACATTGGTTATATTGAAGACTATTAGAAATTACTAGTCAATTCATTGAGAGTTTGGTCATCCTTATTGTTTTAAATAATGATATAATTGGTTACAGTTGATTGATTACAATTAAACTGGGGGCAGGATGTTCCTTCTGCTGTAGTGTTCATTAGAATATGTAACTACAGTAAATATGCCAACATATAAATCTTTCATAAGAATTGTTCATGTTTTTCTTTATCATTCTTCCTTAATGACTCCAAAGTTTACTGATTTCTTTCTTTGGAGGACCCACATGAGAGTCTTAGGAGCATTCCCTGATATCTTAATCCATTTTGCTTCCTTGCTGTGGTGCTGATTTTAAAGTTGCATTCCATTTCTGTATAGGAAGCAAAGAGGCATACTACTAAAAACACTTTCCTTCCTCTAGTACTTTATATTGTCTAGAATCAGAACATCATCTACCAATGAAATATATATTATGAAATGCAAAGCTTTAATATATGAAGGTATGTAAAAAATAGTGCAGCTTCCTGTCTTAGATGCTTTAGGGCCTTGCATCTAAGTTAAGGGTATATTAGCCTCAGTTAAAGGACAGTTTCAAGGTACTTAAAGACTTCTCAGAGAGAATCCTTGCCATTAATCCTCAAAATTACTGAAACTGCAACCTGAACATGAAGCTGTGTCACAGACTTTGTTCTGGGTGCTGGTCATTTGTAACATGTTTAATTGGTTTTAAAAAATGTATAAAAGGTTACACTGACTTTTGCAAGAAGGAGGAACAGACGAAAGTTGCATATTAGGCCAAATATTTATCGTGCCAGTGTTGCTACGTTTCCCTTTTATAACGAACTGAACTTCCTTAAGTTTAGGATAGTGAATGACCATACAAACAAACAGAGGTCAAATGGAAAAAACTTGAATCAGGTAAGGTATTCCCTGTAAGGTATTCCTTTACCTATCTTGGAGCAGATTCTCTTTCTTCTTTTGATTTATTCTTAGCATTATATCTGTGCACAATGTTTCTGCATCAACAGACAGAACAGTGGCCCAAACTGCACCTCTATTGATTACTGTCCTCCTAGCCTCAGGAGAACCACTTGTCACCTTGTACAGACTGTGATGTTTACTGCTGCAGAGGAAAAAAATCTTAGCTGTTGCAAAACAGTTTCCATTGATTTAAGGCTATAGCATTCTAGCAGCTCACTGTTAAATGAGCTGTGGGGCTTTTCCCTTTGAATTTTCAGGATGCGCTCCCGAATTATTGGTATATAGCACAAACCCCTTCTCTTAAACCATTTCCTGTTTTGCCATCTTTGCCAGTGACATTACCAGAGAAGAATACTTCTCCTCCTGCTGGAACAGCACTGCCATTTCTGCTTAATGAAGGCTACGGTCCTTCTTTAAATGGACAGAATTTTGGATGCTGTCAGCAAGAGAGGTGGTATTTGCTTGTTTGTACAAGTGCCCTTAAGTCCACCACCATTGAGTCTTACTGTTTTCTACAAAGACTGAAATTTAAAGAAGCAAGAAGTAACAATTCCCCCCACCTCCACCCTGAAAACTCACCAACAAAATATATACACCCCTTCCTGCTTTAAAAGTACAGTTCTGTGCTAGCAAACAAACAATTTTTCTCCCTCTTTGTGTCTCTCTAACAAAAAGAAACATTACATGTTTGAGTAGATAACAAGAGCTACCATTAAGATACAGAAAATTGAAAAACTAGACTGCAATAAAATTGCAGACACAGGGGAATTAGTAATAGCTTCTCCATGTTTTAGTAGAATACTTCCTCTTTATTCACCCAGCAAACAGTGTTCACAAACAACAGCGAAGAACAAAAGCTGTGATTTATATATATGGACAGGTATACACGTACCCCTGACCTCCTGCCGCCTTCCTTGCCCTCAGCACCAGAAGCAATTTATGGAGACCAGTCTGAATAAACATTAAAGAGTCAAGGCCACAAACTGACAGCAAGGAAAATCAATGGCTCCAGAAACCAGCTAGTAGGATCAATAAAAGAGATTAGGCATCACAAGCTAGTGTGGGGCACTTACAGGTGAATGTGGCTTACACTTTATCTGACAGGGCTCTCTCAGCATCAGGCTAAAAACTGTCATAGAAACAGAAGCACACTGAGTAGCCAGTGGAAGACTCTCCTTAGCTACAAACACTAAATGCTGACCTCTGAATGAAAGGGATTTACACTGAGGCCACAGGAAATTTCCAATTGCTTTTCCAGAGTCATCTCACACACCTGTGCCTTTGCCCATAGGAATTGTTTCAGATATAGGTTTGGAGAACTCTCTGGTTTTTCTTTGTTTTGCTTTCTTGGATTGTTTTTCAAATCCTTTCCTTACAAGCCCTCACTGAGTTACACCTCCCTCTGTAACCTGTGCAGTTACAGGCAATACTGGGGTAGGAAGCTTCAGCTGAAATCAGTTCAATGCTTTCAGTTTCTACAGCTCTAGCTTGGGAGCCTGAAATCTTCTATAGCATGGGGCAGCTCTAGACTCAGCAGTGGCATCTTTCACCTCAGCACACTTTCTGTCCAAGCTGTATTGGTTGCATAGCTGGACCTAGATTAATGCAGAGCTATCCTTCTCATCATCAAGCCAGAGCATGGCTACTTTTTCATACTCGGGGCACTGCTTTTTATCAGATCATAAAAGTTAATGTTTTATTATCTGTGATCATCCAGTCACCAGCATGAATCTAAAGCCGATTGATGGCAGCAGTCTGTGTTCTATTATTCTATAAAGACCTGTGACCACAACAGTATTTGATATTGTGCTTAAGGCTTCCAGCTCATGCCATGTTCCTTTCTAGCTATTTTAGAAATCAGTACACTTTCTGTTTCTTGAGAAACCCACTGTGAAACCTTTAATTTAGTTTCAGTAACCTTTTTGCTGTTTCTGAAAGGTAGCCATGAAGAGACTGTAGAAGCTGCCTCAGACCAGCAGGTTAGGCTGGTTGGGTTAGGCTAAAGAGGCTACCTAAACTACTTGCTATCCCTAATAAAAAGATGGGGGAGGGGGAAGGGAGGAGACACCCTTTCCACCAAATCTTCCTTCCTCCCACCCTCCCTAAAACTTCTCAGCTCGAAAACACCCAGAAGCATGCATTCTAATAGGACAAAACAAGGTATTACAGGTCAAAAAAAAGTCTTAAGCTTCATTTAAATTCAATCGTCCATCAATGTCACTCATAGGTCAATGCCCATCAGGGACATAACAGCGCTTCACAAACGAGTAGATCCTGCACTAGCTTCAGTTTAAATTTGATATAAGATAGGCTCATGTGGGCTGCATTGTAAGTGGCTTGTTGTGAAAAGAGTAAGATATGGATGATGTTAGCAGGCGCCAAGTCAGAAAACACAGCCATTGCTCCAATATAAGTACTATGTGCAGCTTATGATAGGACCATGTAAAAAAAACTGGGAGCTCAGTAACAAGTAGGGTGCACACATCTTTGTATTACAGAGGGCCTTTATAATCTTTCCTATCTGTCACTTCTTCCAATCTGCTAGGACTGCGTGTGTTTTCTCTGGTTTAGTTTTCACCATCCAGCTACCAACTTATACTACACTTCAATATGCTTGACATTTGAAAAGAAATGTGTGTGCATTTTCTCTATTAAGAAGAGTGACCTGACAAACATGCCTTCACATCTTTTAGCAGCATGTCAAAAATAAGCTCACTGAGACCGCAGTGCATCCATTCTGTCATATTAATGAAATCCCCAGTAGTCTCAATCTTCATCTTTGCCTTAGATTCCAAGGAAATAAATAACTTACAAGAAAAGAGAAAGATGCACATCCTTACTATGATTTGATATCTCCGTTGAGATTATGTATGCCAGTCATAATGGACTTTTTGGTGCCGGATGGGCAGAGAGAGAAACAGATGTTTTAAGCTATATTTCCTTTAACCTAAGAAAATTCACAACTGTTGCCTGAGTTTACTTCTCAGTGAGGTTTAGGTTGAGGAAAATAAAGTGCAGATTAAGCCCGGGGGGGGCGGAGCTTATGAGAAAGAGACCTACTTGGAGTAGGAAATAACCTTCGTCTGCTGAATTCAGTGGCCCAGTTCATACTTAAGTATTTAAAGCACTGAGGTGGAGCAGAAGTATGACTGAGTCTTTTATATTTAGGCAAGTGCTCCAACTATTGGGCTTTTTCTTACTCAAGAGTATTGGTTTCCCTTGAACTTTCACCTAGATTTGTGAAATTTGCCTGCTGGCCAAAACTGCTTAATTAACAATAATTTGCTTCCATTTCAGTGAGTCAGCAATTTCCTAACAAAACCTTATCATCTTGGCTCAGATCTGTTCTGGATCCCAGAGAAGCAGGCAATTCATACTTGGCACTGGATAGCTGACCATAACACTGACCCACTCAACAGCAGACAGGTCTTTCCTGGCATTGGAAGTCAATCACTAACACATTGATTGGGTTTTGCTCATTTGATGTAAATAGACAAATGATTCATTTGAGAAAGGGAGTTGCTTCCTATCATCTGAGGCTTTGAAGTTCAGAGTGACTCCAAAGATGACCGGTGAGGCTGAGTTAAAATTTAAAATTCTGAGGAAACATTTGACTAGGATTTTGTTTTTCTTTTGAACACCATTACCTTGTATTTTCATAATTGTTTTAAGCCCATATTGCTGACAAAGAAACAGGTTTTCCTCCTTCCTGTCAATGATTGCTTATTCCTGTTGTCATGCCCTCCCTCATCTGTATGAGTAGATATATTGCTGTAGTCTTCAGGCACACTGTTTTGGAGTATTGATCCACATTAAAGTTAGACCTTTTTTTTGCTGAGTTAGTTTTAAAGTGGATCAGTTTCCCAAGTCACAGGATGATTGATGAGTATGAACAGGGCGTCCCACCGTCTGATGCTTCTCTGTGGGTCCTCCATTCTTTTATTTTCAGTTTCTTCACTAATACAGAAGCCATCAGAATTGTTTGCTTTTGGGATGCTGCCAACTCTGGCAGCTGTTAGATTGATGGTCATTTGTGATTTGCTGAAATACCTGCATTTTGAAAAATACATCAAAAATTGCAAATGACTAGGACATTTTGTGTATCAAAAAACAATATCCAAAAAAGGTTGCGGTTACTCCATCTGAGCAACACACCTTTTCACTGCAAATGTCTCTGAAGAAAGGCATAAATCAGGATGAACTCATTAAAGAAAGTTCACTTTAATTCAAATAAGTGAAAATAAAGGAGTATGCTCTAAGTTTATCAAGATCCTCAAAAAAAGTGCAAAGACTGAGACTGAACTAGAAAAGCAACCCCAAGGATATGTATTGGAAGTGATTTAAGTAAAATTTAAAGCAGGAATTAATATGGATCAGATCTCATCTAAATTTAATATCCATTTGCATTTGCACATTGTTGTAGGGAGGACAAAATGGACTTGAAACATTCAATTGCCTGATCACCAGAAATTCTATGGCCACGTCTTCTAAGTATCTCTGGCCTTTGCTCATCTGAGCGGCATCAGAGGAGGACTTTACAGTCCTAAAGTCCTAGATTCGTTGACCTTGCTGGAACTATGCAAGGCAGTCATACATAAATTGAAGTGATAATGAGGTTATTATTCTATTTATGCCTACATAATGTGAATATGAAGTGCTCCTTAATCAGAATGGTACAACTGTAAAGCCACTTAAATGGACATGTGAGATAAATGCACAATGATCATGCAGTGCAAAATGGAAACGTAAAATGAACATGCAAGATGGGACATTCAATATTTCCACAGTAGTATGTGAAGCATACTTCCTGACCATACACAAACCTAGCTATGATCATAATGAGAAGAGCTAAGCTAAAGTGGTAAATGGTTCCATACCTCTGAAAGTAGTTTGAATGTGATTTGATTTTCATGACAGGAGGAGCTGAGGATTGCTTCTGTCTTCATTGTGAGAGTTTGATTCTCATTTGTACCATACTGATCAGACAGTGAGTGAAATAAGCTACATGTGCTTTATGACCACTAAAAAGCCATACTAAATATGTATTTTTATGACATTTGATGGCTTCTGCTCATTCTTCCCTGGTCTTTAGAAATGAGATTGTATCTTGAAAATTGTTTCTACTCAAAACCTGACAATAGTTTTGATCTACCTTTGTACAGTACATGGTGCAATAGAATTTTGGACTATTTCTGGTGCTACTGCAGTACAAAGTTTGTCAAGTCTTCACCTAAAAGGCTAGCTTCGGGTTATGACACATTAATGTGGTAAGTCTGTTTGCAAAATTGTCTTTCTGTCTCACGGAGAAGATGGGGATAGGGATGCTACTTACTGTGAGAAAAAGAAAAAATCATCATTTCACCCTGTTGGAATTTAATTAACTAAAAAAATCTCTTTTCACATATAAATGTTCTAACCTGTGCAAGTGTATCCTGAATTTTTTACATGCATCTATTTGCATATATTTACAGTTTCCAAATTCTATTGCTTGGTTATAAGTAGATTTATTTTCATATAGATCTCTGTGCCATAACTTCTGAAAATCTAGCTTTGAAAATAAATTTCTTTCAGACCACAGGAAGACATTCAAAAACTTTGGTTTGTTTTGAGGGGTTTTGTTGATTTGGGTTTTTTTTTAATTCTTTGAAAAATACATCTGTTCCAAGATATATAGTAAGTGTAATGTATCAGATATATCCCTCTGCCCAGATGCCCTCTGCGCAAAATTGTGTAGCACTTGTCTTTTCCAAAGGCTAGGTTTTGATTTCTACTTTTGGACCTCGATGTGGGTTATTTATTCTGAGATACAAGAAGTGTTTGTGCTGAAAGCCCCCTCTATCTTGAAGTGTTTGATTATTTGTTTCTGGGGCTTTGCTGTTGGTTTTATCCATACAGCTGTCTCTAAAGTGGACATTGTGTAACAGATGAATCACCCTTACAGTTCCATTATGCAGAGAAATAATCAGACCACATGTTTATTACACAAAATCACAGCCTCATACCTATATGGTAAATATGACAACACTTTAGAGTTGTCACCTGGGAAGGGTCTATTCCCATACAAGTTCAGCTGACCAAAGTAACACAGGTTCAACTATTGCTTGGTGAAGGCCTGGTTTGGAATGGTTCTCGACATCCAGGGGGCTTTGTGGAGATATATTGGGAGCACTCAGAGCATTCCCATAATGATAAAAATGCAGCTGTGCCACAGTTTTGAAACTTGTACTACAAAGTGATTGAAACTGTACAATTCAGCACTGCTTTGCACTTAGTTAAAGCAAGTGAAGTGTGGCTAGTTAAAGGCAGCTTTGCTGTAAAAGGGAAACTACCTTTCTTACACCAACAAGAGGGAGCAGAGACCTGGCTGCTTCTGACATAGAAAGAAGAAGAAAATGAGAAAAGAAAAGTACTGAGGTAAAGTGAGAGAAAGAGCTTTGGAGAGTAGACCAAGCAGCTTCTGCCTTTGCCTGGGGAGGAACAGAAATATGGAAGACTGTGATGTCATCTTTGGAGAGGATGCTCCACTTTAATGCCCTAGACCCTCTCAAAGCTATGACAGCAGTCAGTCCAGTTTTCCACACCCCTGGCATAGGAAATGTAAGTAGTGGGGCCGTGGCTGTTTTCTGCCCCCTGAATTTTGCAGACATAAGCAACTGGCTACTTAGCTTATGCCTAGAACCAGTCCTGGAAGGTAATCTGTACATTGTAAACTAAACAAAACATAAAAATCCTGCTGCCAGATTTGCTATGGTTTAAGTGGTATGTTCCTTAGAGGTCTTTGGATCCTCTTGAAATGAATGAGTGTCTCCATTGCTTCCAGAGCAGCTGGATCAGGCACTGCTTTGCAAGGGTGTATAAGTGATTCACAAGATGTGAAGTAGTAATCAAACAGAGATCATTTGGAAATAATGTGTTTAAATACAATTCATTGCTATCATAATGCACATGCCCGGAAATAATGCTCATTCAAAAATTCGGTTTTACCTAAATAATTATAAGGTTTTTATTAAATAATTTGTTTCTGTTTTTCCTTCCCTCTTCTTCCTTCCTGTCTCTGGGTGAGCTTTGTTTCCCTGCTTGCTCTGTAGAGCAACTTGGGAATTATTTTCTCAGCAGTAAGCAGTGTGTATGTCTCATGCACATTTAGCTTATTATAAATGCATCCACCTCAGCAGCAGGAAAGCGAACAATCAACATGCACAAACTGAATGGAAAAAATAATGGGAATCCTGACCAAAAAACCCCGATAAAACAGAATACTGTAATGCTGAGGCATCCTAAGAAGCTGTGTTAGGAGTGCCCCCTCTTTCCCTCAATGTGTATCACTGGCTGCACATTGTTATAAGATTACAATAAAATGAACTTGGATTAAGAAGTTTTCCATGTCAACCCCTTAGGGCAGCTGATTATAGGTTTGACCTTTTGAGATTCTGTGTATTTCCCACTTAATCAGCGCTGGAATGAGTTGCTCCTAAGTAGGATGTATGGGAACCCTATGGGAAAAGAGAAACCATCTAAAAATAATGAGTGTCTTTCCCCCTCCCTCCCCTCCTCTCATTTTGAGCTCTATTAGGCCATGATAACAGTCTTAATCTAGGCTACACAAAAGCATAATATAGCATGTGATGTTTGCATTATATTGAGAAAAAGAGATCTAGGAAGGGCTTTTGGCAGCCTGGAATGTAAATGAAACTCTACAACATTGTTAAAAAATCCTTCACTTCCCCCCACCCCTTTTTTCTTTTTCATGCTAAGGTTTGTTTGGTTGAGCTAAGGCCTTGTGAAGCTTTTAAAATCCAGTACCTAAGATTTTGACAGAGTAATTGGTTCTCTCTTGCCTGGGCAATAATACAAAATTGGAACCATCTCCATTTTGTCTTGTTACAGTAACACACTTGGTGGTTTAGATATAATCTCACATAGTAGTTCAGTCATCAGTTCATTTCTCAATCATTGAGGCCTGTGGGCTATTTTCCTGCCATACACTTTGGTTTCTTCTTCTCCTCCCCCTCTCCCCAACCCTAGCCCCCCGCCCCCTTTCACATCCTCCTCCCCTCAATAACCGTCTGTGAAACTGAACAGCATAATAGATGTAATTAGACCTTCAGTAATAGGACTGAATGGAGCAAGCAATGAGACTCCTTCTTGGGAAGCAATCAGTGCATTAGGTCCCCAGGACTGAAACTACATTTAACAAGGTTTGGGGCTTAGGGATTGTTGGTCTAGGCTTCTGCTGCTTCCCCAGAGAAAGCTTTACCCAGAATGCAAATCTTCATTTACTATTGCTACAAAAGGGAGGAAAAGAACATTAGCCACTTTATTACACACATAATGAAGCAAACTGTATCTGTTGATATATTTTTTTTTTCCTTAGCAGTAAATCAACTGTTCACAAGTGCTAGTAAGTATAACTATATATTTCATCTGAGCTTTCAAACTATTTCCTGGCTTTTACTCATCCATCCTTGGAAGAAGAAAGCTTTGAGTGGTGTCAAATCAAAATATACGTTGTCAAACTGACAGTAGCATGTTTTCATGCAGATTCAGAGATTAGTCTAAAAAAGTAGTTGAAGACACAGTTCCTTTCAAGGGGAATAGAGATGTGGCAAAGTTTACATGTGGACTGTTGATTTCTGTTCCTAACTGTGTAGGTTGGTGTTCACATAAAAAAATTACCTTTTCAAAATTAAATCCTTTCATCATTCCAGTCTTAACCCTAACTAACTGGACCCTCTACCTTCATACAGTTTCCCTTCTATAACAGGATGTGGTATGTACTCTCATATATATTCCTTAGTTTTCATTTGTATCAGCTTGTGCTTCCTTATTTCTATCATCTGTTACCCAGACCTTGAAATATATGGAGAGTAAGGAGAGGAGTTCAGTCATCATGCAGGGTCAGATTTTTTGCATGACCTGCCACATAGACAGGGAGAAGGGGATAAAGTCAGACACATCCAAAGTGGGGGGATATTTCTGAGGGTACTGTTCACAGAGTGGGAGGGTAGAGAAAGGCTCATAAAACCTGAAGAAACCTTCAGTCCCGTATCTTGGAACATGTATTGAAGGCAGGCAGAGGAAATCAATACACTTCACTGATCTTGACCAGGAGTCTGTTGCACGTTCAAGAGCCCATGACCCACAGCACATCTAACCTGGGCAGGCACCACATGCCCACCATGGCCTTCAGGCTGTCCTATGCTGTGCCTTGCCATGCTGCATGTATCCCGTGGCTGTGGGACAGACTCATCCTGTGCATGGCAACAGAGGAGCCTGTGGGCAGCTCCTGATTAGCACTGTGGTTACACCTCCTGCATGGCCTTGCCTTTGTCTAACAGTGAGGTAAGGAGTTCTTATGAGAACATCTTTTAGGAACAGAGTTGTTTTCTTGTAAGGAAATAATACATTACCTCAAATGACTGAAAGGGAGAGTTACTCTGTATGGACAGGATCTGCTCTGCGCAGCATGCCATGGGAAAATCCATCAGTGCTCTGCCTGATGCTGCACAAACACAAGGTGCCCAGCATCTGAAGGGGTGTTAAGATGTTACTAGCTACCTATATTCCTCTTATGCTGTCTTATTAAAGCAGTTATCGTATTAAGCCATTTGTTGTTGGGCCTTTCTTAATGAGATCCAGAAAGATCCCTGCATCAGCTCGCTCTCACCTCACCTCTCCTCACCCCCTATCCCCCTAGTGCAGAACATACATGTAGTGTTATAACATTTTCCAGGTTTTCCCTCACCGTGAAAAAAAAGTTGTGAGGTATCTGCCACCAGCAAAGCTGCTACCTTCCCTAAAGTAATTTCTTAAACCCATATTCCCCCTAATGGGTCTTTCCTTCCTCTGACATAGGCTCTCAAAATCTTTGTATTATTCTATCAAGAAGCAATATTTCTCAGTCATCCACCTGCAAATTCCTATTTCCTCTACATTTCCACAAACCCTTTCTTCACACTTACTGCCATGCATAATGTGGGCTGTATTTTTTCAGATGATATCTTTTTTCAGACGCCATATTAGCAATTTACAAGCTTTCTTTTTTCTTGCAATTTTTTTTGAAGTTGAAATACACACTTTAGCAGAAGATATTTAGAGATAAATGGTTTCATTCACTGCAAACTTTCACCCAAATTCTGTTAACAGTTAGATTCAAAATGACACTGATTATGTACCTATTATATACAACAAATCCTGCATTTATTTCTGGATTAAGTCAAGGATTTAAAACAGTATTTTTTCTTTTTTTTCATTTTGGCCAATTCTGAGATTAATTTAAAATTACTTTCCTCATGTTCTGGGATACTGTCTGTGTAAACTATAGAATTATGTGATACAGTGTTTTCAAACCCCATAGTGGCACTGTGAAATATTTCAAAGTTTACTGTTATAGTGATGATAAGCAATAATTTAGAAATTAAGCTGCATGCAAGTGCAAGACTTAAAGATGTTTGTTATCACCTTTATTTAAACAAGGTCATTAACATGAGTTTAGAAGGAAAAACTGCACACATTTTTATAGAAGGTGGAACAGGAAAGGAAATTTTGTGCTGAAATTTTTTTTTGGAATCTTGATAATTTAATACAGTTTTGATATCAGGAGTCACAAAATAATCTCAGCCAATGTCTTCCCATTGTTCTACAGTACCTCCATTAGGCTCTTAGATCGATACAAACTAGCCGTGCTGCTTTGACACAGAATCAGGCTTCAAACCTTGCCATGTATTTTTAGGTCTTAACTATTGGGTTATTTTGTGGTTATCTTTGATCCTTCTCAGTGACTGACTGAATCTGCAGCTGGCTAAGATTGAAGCTCTACTGATCAACCCATCCTTGTGATATCCTGCAAAACTAACTTGAAAGTTAACTTATATCAATACAGCAACTTGGCTGGGCCTCGTGGGTGCAGAGGCCTAATTGAAAGGAAGGGGATAATCAAACCATTGGCTTTGACTACAGATAATGAGCAGTGCTATGGGACAAAATCTATTATCAAACTAAACCCGAGAGGTTTGAAACAGAGTAGCCTCATTCTACACAATTAAAAGCTTTTTTTCAGATCCAGAGGACACATCTCATCTATAGATATCAGAATTACAGAGGTACTTCTAAAGCTATGGTCAATCAACAACACTGATATTAAGTCCCTGAACATATGTTGCCAGCATGAAATTAATCTTTGCAGGATCAAAGAGATAAATGCCTTCCAGATACTAAACCATTGAAATATCAGCTCTTGTAGTGAAGTAAGATCTCAAATACTACAAAAGTTTTGTCTATTAAATAAAGTTGATAGTTAAAGATGCAGGTATTTTTACATGATTTCAGAGCAATAGTTCACCTTTTGCCCAGTGACAGCCAATATTGGATACTTAAGGAATTTGGGAAACTGCATCACAGGTGATCCTCTCAGCTACTGAAATATCAGTTGAAAATACCAGAATTGCTAGTAGTTTGGTTGCAATCAGAGCTGAGTTAACTAATGTGCAGCTGAGACTTTCCCTGCCTTCCTCTTCTAGCCTTCCATTAAATTTTGTGTACCTGGATTAATATCCACAATTTTAGCCTTTTTAAAAAAATATATATTAACAACATGCTTCCAAGAATGTTAATCTAATCTTATGTTAAGTGCAATGACCAAAGGCGGCCTCATTTTAGCTCACCTGGGACAGAATCTGTTTGTGAACAGCTGGATTTTATTTTCTCTTCCAGGTGAACTGTGAATGTGCCCCGAGATAGTTGTGCAATAGTGAACTATACTTATTGGTTAGATCTGTTATAAGCATCCCTTTATTGCATTTTTAGATTACATATATGGTATCTTACATACGACATAATTCGGTATTTCCATGTGGATTACTTAACAGACCTGTTAAGGATGTTCATTTCATAGTAACAGTTCTGCGTACCTTCAAGTGCAGAAATCTGGCACATCATTACAGTTGGCAGCAACTTTCAAATACAAATGTAATGGATTCACCTTGTCTGGCTGTCAGGTGCCCACCAAGCCACTCTATCACTCCCCCTCCTCAGCAGGACAGGGGAAGAAAATACAAGGACAGGCTCATGGGTCAAGATAAGGATAGGGAAATTACTCAGGAATTACCGTCATGGGCAAAACAGACTCAACTTGGGAAAATTAATTTAATCTATTGCCAATCAAATCAGACTAGGATGATGAGCTATAAGAACAAATCTGAAAAAACCCTTACCCCCACACCCCGCTTCTTCCCGGGCTCAACTTCACTCCTGACTTCTCTACCTCCTCCCCCTGAGTGGCGCAGGGGGAGAGGAATTGGGGTTACAGTCAGTTCATCACATGTTGTCTCCTTCCTCCTCATGCTCTTCCTCTGCTGCAGCGTGGGGTCCCTCCCACAGGATATAGTCCTTTATGAACTTGTCCAGTGTGGGTCATTCCAGCTGGCTGCAGTTCTTCATGCACTGGTCCAGCATGGGTCCTTTCCATGGGGTGCAGTCCTTCAGGAATGGACTGCTGCAGCCTGTGTCCACAGAGGGGCCACAGGTCCTGCCAAGAGCCTGCTCTAGCATGGACTCTCTGCAGGGTTACATCTTCCTTCAGGGCACATCCACCTGCTCCAGCATGGGGTCCTCCACAGGCTAGAGGGTGTAGACCTGCTCTGTCATAGTCCTCCATGGGTGGAGGGTCTCCCTCCTGCCTGCCTCACCATGGTCTTCCCCACAGACTGCAGAGGAATCTCTGCTCTGGCGCCTGGACCACCTCCTCCCCCTCCTTCTTCACTGACCTTGGTGTCTGCAGGGCTGTTTCTCTCATTCTCACTCCTTTCTCCCAGCTGCTATTGCACAGCAGTTTTTACCCTTTCTTAAGTATCTTGTCACAGAGGTGCTACTAACATCACTGATGGGCTCAGCCTTGACTAGTGGCAGGTCCCTCTTGGAGCCAGGTGGCCTTGGCTCTGTCAGACATGGGGGAAGCTTCTGGCATCTTCTCACAGAAGCCACGTCTGCAGCCACCCTACTATCTAAACCTTGCCACATAAACCCAATACAACAATAAAATCTCAAACTTCTTTCTGAGATCTATGAATGTACTTTTATCCAGGTTTTTTCCACAGTTGGGCAAGAATTACTGGGACATTCTTAACTAAATCATTATACTGTAAATTTGCCTATCTACTGCTTAAAGCTATAGAGTCAACCAGTCTCCCATTTAAAAAAGATAAACTTAAAATCAAGTCACAACTCTTGTGTAGCTGCTGTATTATTTTCAGAGGATTTGTCTGAAGAAAAGAGTAAATAGAACAATTATCATAAAAGGTCCTGTTCACTTGACTTCTATAGTAGTTAGAAATTAAATGTTTTTGCCCTTCAGTAGATCTCTGCTTTGTCCAAATGAGTCTGACTTTTAATTGTATGTAAAGACTTACACTAGACAATATATAACATGTGTTAAAATAATGATGTAATTTCAGAGCTGAGACCTGGAAAATACTATCTCCTAAAAAAATGCAAAGCCTTTTGGACCAGCTTTGAACAGTAGGTTTGCTACCTTTCACTGGTTTAATAAATATTGCTAAAGCTTTTCTTTACAGATGTCTGTACTTCCCAGGCTGGGCTTAAAAACCTGAGGCTTAATTGTGGACACAGATTTGTGTACCTAAGCCTGTAGATACACTGCCACCAGAATAAAGTGTTAACTAGCCAGAATTGCTAGAATTTGTAGTGCAATTAAACATAAATGTTCAGATGGGCATTTCATGTAATTTTCACAGAAAGCCAGGAAGATCAGCCCTCATCCTAGGTAAAGGTAAAGTTGTGTTAAAAATGTCTTTAACCAGATTTGTACTTTCTAAGTTAGCACTGTTTCACTCACTCTGGGCTTTTTGTTCATACAGTCTATAACCCAGAAAAAATCTCCTCTTGCAGAATATGCTAAGGATTGCAGTGAAGTTTTAAGTAATAACTCTAAGTTATATGTAATAAATCATATTCTTGTGCTGCTGCTGGCAGCAGCTTTCCACCCAACCTAGAGCATTTTTCCATGGCTAGAGCCACTCTCTGCAGGTGGCTTTCAATTCTACAGAGCGACTGCAGAATAGTTTCCTGAGATTTGAAATCTATTCTGTAAGCTCAGCCTAGCAGAGAAAAGGATGTTATCAGAAGTTGCCAGAAAAAAACAACCCTCAACTCTAAATTAAACTCCAGAACGCTGCCCAGTAACAAGAAAATATCCAATACTCTGCTGATAAGACTTCTGCTCATCACATAGTTCAGTTCTATACTTTGAAGTATATGTGATAATTCCTTGGCAACTTTGCTCAGAATTATAAGGGAAATGACAACTGTGGAGGTCAAGGCCACTAAAATATGCAGTTGAAAAAGAAAAGTATACACACTATTTCTCCTTTTTGTGTCTTGCTACCCCTTCTCACTCACAGCAGTGTGACAGGCAGCAACTGATAATGAAGATGAAGAAAGAGGTACAGGTCTTTCCTGTCACTTTATTATTGGCATAGAAATCATCAGCTCCAGGAGCAAAAATCTGAACAGACAGCAACAATGACTGTAGAGGGAGAAGTACATTAATGAGGAAATAGCTCAATTAACAGACACCTTAGTGTGTGGAGACCAGAAGTGAAGAATGCAAGAGGCAGAAGAGATTAGGATGGTAAAAATAAAGGCATGAGAAGAAAAATTTAGAGAGGAATAGGCAAAAGTGAATAAAAAACCTGAACATAAGATTACAGAGAAGTCAGCTAATTTGGAAAATAAAAACTCAGTTTTAAATTATTTTAAAAAATCAATAAAATTATTTTAAGAAAAAGAAAAACTACAAGAAGTGGTCTGCAGAACAGTTGCATTACAATTTACTGCAGATTTTGTTGGACTTTGTTTTGGGTTTGTGTGGCAGGGTTGTGCTAGCAGGGGAGTGGCTGCAGGGGTGGCTCCTGTGAGAAGCTGCTAGAAGCTGCCCTGACTCCAAGTTGGTCCCACCTCTGGCCAAGGCCGAGCCCATCAGCGGTGATGGTAGCACCTCTGGGAGAACAGATTTAAGATGGGAAACCTGCAGTGGGGAGTGGGATGAGAGAAGAACCCCTCTGCAGATACCGAGGTCAGTGAGGAAGGAGAGGAGGCGGTGCGCAGGAGGAAGGGATGCCCCTGCAGCCTGTGGTGAGATGGCAGGCTGTCCCTGCCCCCAGCCTATGGAGGGGAGCAGGGGAGCAGATGCCCACCTGCAGCCCATGGAGGAACCCACACCGGAGCAGGTGGATGCCTCGAAGGTGGCCGTGACTCTGTGGGAAAGCCCGTGCTGGAGCAGTCTGTGCCTGAAGGACTGCAGCCTTCAGAAAGGACCCATGCTGGAGAAGTTCATGAAGGACAGCATTCTGTGGGAAGGACTCACTTTGGAGAAGTTTGTGAAGGACTGAAGACCATAGGAAGGACTCATGCTGGAGAAGTTCATTGAGGTCCCATGGGGAGGGACCCCATGCCAGAGCAGAAGAGTTGAGCTTGTCTTTTGCCCATGACCATAATGGGTGAGTAATCCCTCCCTGTCCTTGTCTCGACCCATAAGCTTTTCTTTATATTTCTCCTCCTCATTGCACCAGGGCTGGGGGGAGGAGTGAGCAAGCAGCTTCGTGGTTCTTTGCTACTGGCTGGGCTTAAACCGCAACAGATGCTTAGAACTAAACTCAGGGTCCCTTAAATAAAAGAAATAATTTTTTATTTCTTATTAACTGTATGCACACATCAAATGCAATTATAAATTGGGTTTGCTTGCTGAGAAAATAGTACACTGGTGCAGTCTGATGAATTATAGCTAGCCAGATCCTGGATCAGCATGTAACTTGCTTCTGATACCTCTATTTCAAGGGTGCTTTTAGCTATTTTACCTGGGTAGATAGACAGGTGTCAACCCTAGACTTGGGCCTTCAGTTGTGCTGTGAATTGCAAGGGGAGTTTATGTTAGGGCTATAGGTGGGAGAGGGAGGAAAGACACCTTGAAGATTACTACCTCCCATTCAGAAGACATGGGCATGCTTCTTAGATGAATGAGAGCAATTTGTGACTTGCCACCCTGTATTATTTCATGGATGTGTTCTGAAAAACTGCTAGACTTGCACCACGTTTTCCTTAACTGGGTGGCATTCAAACACAGAGCAGAAGAGGCCTCATATATAGTTACCCTGCTGCTGTGTGAAGAATGGGAATATGAGCCAACAGCTAGTCAAGTGGTGGACTAGGTAGACAGCTTGAAGGTCTTCAGTCCCTGAGAACTTCACTGAACTGAAGAAAGACGTGCAATGTTCTTCCACATGCCCCAGATGTTGGGGAAATGCTCCTTTATGAGCACTCTGTGGGCTGTGCCTCAATGCCCATTTTTGCACACTGAAAGACAGCAGATGACGTTCAGAACCTACCAGAGTTAACTGGAGATTTGTCACTGAAGTCAAGAGAGGCAGAATTACCTGGAAATTACAATTTCCACCTGTTTATTGAGCTTTTGTGCTTCATAAGGCTGGTAAGGACCAGACATTTTTGTGGAAGGACTGTATTTTACTCAGAGACAATAAGAGAGAGTTGCTAACAAGCCTTGCTGCCTTTTGTGTTCCTGGAACAAAAGAGTGCATAATTTTTCTCTGCAAATGAAGAACAGAAATACCCTTTTTATCATTAGCAGGCTGCAAATGAAAAACCAAAATCCCAGAGTTGCCCCTCTGTTAAATGGTTTTAGTGTTCCCATCAGATTATATAATATTTCATACAAGATACTTTCAATAGTTATCTCAGGACAAAGAAGAAAGAATCATTTGACTTTTTAAAAGCTTTGGAAAAGAAAATGTTCCAAATTGGAATATAAGTTAATTAGTCCAAGGTTGAAAGATTCAGTTTAAATAATGAACTGCAAATCCTTAAAAAATTAGAGCCACATGCTTTTACTTGTTCTTGTGATCATCTTACTCCGAAACTGTTGATTTTCATCATTGGAAAAACATAACTTAATGCTATAAATTCAAATCCCCAAGTACATTTTGGGCCAGAGCCTCCATTTATGTTCACATCTTGAAAGTGTGTTGTTTACACCAGAAGAAAAACTGTTCTTATAAGAGAAATCTTCATCATATGATTAGATAATATACATTGGCAATAGAAATGTCATTATCCAAAATGTAAACAAGATGCCTGTATTGAATTACAATTTACTTAAAACATAGGGCTTTTCCTAATTAAGTACTATTTAAACAGATTTTTTTTAAAGGTTTTAGATAATTTGAGGCCTAATTTAATATTTTTAGTTATGTATGTTACTATATGCAAGTTACTATATCTGTTAATTGTACTGAAAATCAAGAGACTTGCTGCCATTTCCTTATGGTAATGTGTCAGTTTGATAATTTTCTGTCTGGAATAAAAGGAGAAAGGATAAGGTAGCAACAGGGACAGGAAGTCAGCAAATAAAGCAGAATCTGCCTGAAACGCATGGAAAGCTGGGGCAAGCAAATACAAGATAGCAATATGAAGTTAAAGAATACATAATGAAAAATATAGCTCTTTGGTAAATGTGATTGATTATGAGTATTAAACACATGAATATCATCAGTGAGTGCTGGAACTGTTCACACAGAAAAGTGCTTGAATACAGTTGATTTTCACAAAAGACTGTACTAAGCCTTCTGTATTCAGGGAAAAAATCACTTCCTCAGAGTGCTCAAGGATATTCATTTCATACTCAAGAAAGGTTAAACCATATTTTTAATATAATAGACACCATGTAACTTATGTATCACTATTCATTTACTAAAATTGTAAAAGTTTGAAGAGCTTCCTTAGGTGATAATTTTAAAACTAAGAAAGCAGAGCAAGAAAGAGAAAGGGCCATAAAGATAACTTCATATAAAGTTTATTTTATCTGTTGTAGTGATACTATTTCAGCAATCTCTCTCTCTCTCTTTCAATGTGAAAGTAGAAAGAAATGTAACAGAGGGGGGAAAAAGTAGAAGAAACCAAAGATAATTGATAGACACGGTGATGACATTTGGTGCTTTATCTAGTGAATTCACCTTTGGTATTATTTGTTTTAATTCTATTTTTTGCATTCAACTGAAAGCTGTGGGCAAGTTTTTCTTAATGTGATTATACTAATGTAACCAATGACTGGAGGATGCCAGAACAATGCAGGGTTTCATAATTTTCTTCTGATTCTGTTTTTTTTTTTATTATGGACAAATGTTTTAGAATTCCAGTTCTTCTGGCAAGGGGTCTTTGCTTTTCTTTCTTTCTACGGTACTCAGTGCAAGAAGTCTTGTTACCAGTGGGGACACCTGACTGCTATTTTAATAGAAATAGTTACTAAAGTAGCCATTCTACATTGTTTATCCTGGCCTTTCAACATTGTTATCCTGATTCTTGAAAATCACCTGAAATACATCCCAAAAATAATTAATATCTGAGGATTACATTTTGCAGAGCAAATTCCAGCCTTAGTAAGTGGTCAAGTTTTTACACACCTGAAAACGCTATTTAATGATTGAAGAGCTGAGCAGTCTTACGTAATGCCTGCTCTGCTAGTTATATTAAAAGTTCCCTATAATTTGATTTGTGCTAGACTGGATGCTGTCAAAACCTCACTGAATTACTGACAATAAATAATATTCATTATAAGTATAAGCTTTTTTTTTTTTTTTGAAAGCACATCACTCTAAACCATGCTCTCAAATTGTTGTTTGCAAAACTCACGACCTTGAACAACTTTAAATGAACAGTTCCATAATTCTTAAACATTCATATGTCTGTGTTTTTAATGGAAAATTATTTGTGGGGTTTTATTTCCCAGTTCAAATCAAACTTAAAAAGAAAATTAGGCTTTGTAATTTTGGTATGCTGATGATGTGCAGTGAATTGTGTTCATAAAAATTTTCAGAGGCTTCAAGTGCACTAGCCTTCTCTACAATTCTGCATTAATCATTATCTAAGTCATTTGTTCTTTGAGCTGTGCATACAGATGTGCATGCTATGTGGTCTCTGGTATCTCAATTATAGCAAGATTTCTTAGTTAGCTATACTATATCATCAAAACCTAGTTTGTGTTTCAGAAGTGTGAGGGGTAATTCCATTAGTGTACTTACTCATACCTCTTCAGAGCAAGGAAAATTGTACGGTATTTGTGACCAAGCATGTCTTATGGTTTTAACACGCAAATCCATATTTTAGTTATGACTTCAACCTTGACCTCAGAGTTAAACCCAGTGTTTTATCCATTTGCTCTCTGAAGCCTGAAACAGGATGTGCATGTGAAATAGGTATTTAGAAGTAGTTTTTTTCTGATTTGCATCCTGCCATATTTGTAATTATTTTTGTTTGACATGGTACAACTGCAACTAGCATAAAATCAAAGGCAGTAAACCAGTAAATTGTTTTGCTGCTTGCCTGTTAGCAGCATGCTAAGAATACTAGAGTACATCACTAGGAAAACTAACAAGAATTTTAAGCTACAAGTCTGAAAAAAAAATTTCTTTTTTTCCTCCCCCATTTTTTTCTTTTTTAATGTAGACACACTATTTCATGCCTTCCTTTTCCTTCTTTGAAATTAGTTCATCCCATTTAATATACTTTGGAAATAGTTTGCTAGCTTGTCAAAAGATTTGTAAGGCATGGATAAAAAGTCAAGCTTGTTGACTTCTGGAGCAATTAACAGAATCACAGATAGCCTATTTTTTGCCTATTTTCTCAGTCCAACCATCAGTGCAATTATCCACATTAGAGAAATTTTCTCATGTAGAAAAGAGAGTCACAAGTCCAAGAAAGTTAAAGTTCTTTTCAGGAAATACAGCTGCTTGGTTTTAATGCTTCCTCTTCTACTACTCCCAAGGCTAGAAGAAAAAGTAGCTTCTGTCAGTATCTTGAAATACTTATGTATCTTTGTAGTCCTGAAGAAACTCTCAGAAGGGAGTATTTTGGTGTTTAGCATTGTACTTTTTAATTTTTAAGCTGCTTGTCCAAAACTAATACAAAAAGTGAAAGATCCTTCTTCCAACATGCATAGATAGGTTTTTGTGCAGAAAGATGTTAACATTCAGGGGATTTTAGTTAATATACCTTTTAATTTTAATATATACTTCCCTAGTGAGATCATGTTCCCACCGCTAGCACTGTAACATTGTCTTAGCTTCACTGCACACTAAAACAGCCTTTACTATGCTGGGTAAGCAGGCCAATCTCCTTTTAGATTAGATTTTTAGATTTAATTTTTTCTTCCCTTTTCTTCAACTGTGGTAGATCAGCTAGGGGAAAGCTTTAGAGGCCAGAAAGCAAACGAGATTTTTCATTGTTCCTAGTAATGGAGTGCAACAAACTTATGACCAGCTTCAGAAGAATTTGATAGGTGTTTATACAATTTTCTACTTCATATCACAAGTCGGTTACTAAAGTTTTAAATGAAGACTGTGTTTAAATCAGACTGAAGACGCTTAAGAATATAGCAACTCATAAAACTGCTGTTGAGCTTCTTAGGTAATCTTTTTCTTAAGCAGGATAATACATTTCAAACAGTAGCAATTATTTGCATTAAAAAGTAGGGCAGAGTTACAGAGGGGAGTAGGGCTAACTGCTCAAGCCCTCACTTAATATTAACCCCCTTTTTCTCACTGAAGATGAACAATATGATTAAAGTTGAGGGCAAACTAAACTGTAGTCAAGATTAGGACGGTTCTTAAATTATTAGAGTTGACACAGCCATCCAACCCTGGTCATTTAAGTACATAATGTAATAAGTAGTTAATGAGAGGTTTATTCAGAAACAAAAATCTCCTGTTTTCCCAGATCAAGATGCAGATTTATACTGAACAACAGAAAAGATTGACCATAAACTAGTATGTGACCAAAATGACTCTGAATATTCTCTCTTGCCATCTCGTTAAAGAAAACAGTCTTTGAAGAGACAGTTGAACTGATTCTGGTTTAAGCCAAGTTGGGAGATGAAATTGTTATGCCTTTTCACTAGCATTACTAGGATTTTGTATCCACAATCTCTTCTTTGGATCAATGTGAATACATTACGTTTAATATGTAAATTGCAGTGCATATCAACTTTCCACAGTTCCTGGTGAAACAGTAACTATTTAAGTTTATGTTGACTTTGACATAGTTCCCCTTTTCTGTCATCTTCTGAACTCTCATTTTCAGTGTCCAGTTGTATGTTATCTCAAAACTACTTCTTTTATTATTATTATTTTATTTTTAATTTGACTGGTAAGAGTCTGTGTGATTTAGCTGCTTCTTTGATCTGAAAATTGAAAACTCCAAGTCCATTTCTGAGGAAGAATTGGTGAAAAGACTACTGAGGGATTCCATATTCTATCATCATTTATTAATGGCAGATTGAATTTACTCATTTGTAAAGTAGAGAATATCCTGGTTTCAGCTGGGATGGAGTCAAGGATTTTTCAGCTTCTGATGCCCAGCCAGCAAGAAAGCTGGAGAGACACAAGAAGTTGGCACAGGACACAGCCAGGGCAGCTGACCCAAACTGGCCAAAGGGGTATTTCATACCATGAGATGTCACATCCAGTATAAGGACTAGGGGGAAGGAGGGCGGGGAATCGCCGCTGGGGGACTGACTGGGTGTCAGTCGGCGGGTGGTGAGCAATTGCACTGCGCATCATTTGGACATTACAATCCTTTCATTACTGCTGTTGTCATTTTATTAGTGTTATCTTTATCATTGTTAGTTTCTTCTTTTCTGTTCTATTAAACTGTTCTTATCTCAACCCACGAGTTTTCTTTTCCTGATTTTCTCCTCCATCCCACTGGGTGGGGGAGGAAGTGAGTGAGCAGCTGAGTGGTACTTTTAGTTGCCCAATGGTGTTAAACCACAACAGAGAAGCATGTTGTTAATTTCTCTCCATGTTAATCTAAGTGGCATTGATCTAGCATTTCTATTATTTAATGACCAAAGATGAAGTGATGATTTTACACATATATCCCCACATACCTGTGGAACTGCACGTAAGTGTAACTACCAGCCTAGTTTCAAGACAGCCATATTACAAAAAATCACAAGAAGCACATGCATTTGCCTAGAGGTTAAAGTGAGGATCTAAAAGACATATTTTCCATGTTGGAGAAATTTCACATTTTATTAATTAATAAAATTAATCTATTTTTTCCAATCCAAAATGGAAGAAAATGAAACAGTTCCAAAATTTCACATGAAAAATAATTTTGAAAATAAACACATTTGGTTTTGATCAGATGACACTTTCTACTTAGATTTTTACCTAAAAATACAATTTCCTACAATATTTAAGAAAAGAAGTAAATCACTTCAAAGCAACCATCAGAACATTGATCCATTTGGTTTTTAAATGAAAATTTCTTTAACTTTTGATGACTAGATATTTTCAACTACACCATAAAAAGTTTAGTGCTAATGAAAACACCTAAGAATTCGTACCCAACATATTTTCATGGCTACAATGACTTTCTAATAATAGAAATAATGAAGAAAAATAGGGGAATAAATGTACTGATATTGGCTATGACCAAAAAACCCCACAAATTAATCTCAACAATAGGCTATTATTTTTCAAATGGAATGTATTTGAAGACAAGTTTTAAAACCCCAAAACTTTACACTTGGAATTGCAATGGCAAACACTGTGGCATGTTGATTTCACCTAACTCTGTTGGTGAGATTTTGCACAGTCTATCTGTAATCTTTGACCTCCCTACTCATTCAGGGTAAATTAATTATATAAACCCAGTTTTTGTATCAAAAAATGAATGCTTTTCACTTCATTTTTCTTTAAAGGGCAAGAATAAAATTATTTTGGTTTTGCTACCAAGGAAAAGAGAAATCAGGATTTCTGATCACTGGAAATACATAAGAAACCATTATAATGATCCTCACCAATTAATTCAATACTTTGGTCAAGGTGGAGGAGGAGCAGTTATATGTAAGGTCATATTTTGTATTTTGTCATTGACTTCTCTCTAATCTCCTTGGACTGTAACCCAGCTGTTAGTCATCCATCAACCTATCTTCTTAAGATCCTGATCCTGTAGAAAGAGACTAATATATACCTGTGCATCCCCTATTGCTAGTGGTGCCACTGGAAACAGCTAAACTTGTCATGTGATTTACTATGGAAGGAAAGGAGAATACCATTTAAAAAAGAGCAGTTAACTTCTTTCTTGCATTTGATTCTTACTTCATGTTTAATGCCATTTAGTGCTGATTTAATGCTATTCCACCAATTACTAGCAGGTTCTGCTACCAGAAGAGCTGTGCCTTGTGATCAATAGTATTCAAGTTGGCCAGAGAGTCTAACAGCACCAGCTTGGACAATTGACCTTTAAATGCAGTTTTCAGGAAATCACAAAATCATAGAATATCTTGAGTTGGAAGGGACCACAAGGATCATCAAGTCCAACTCCCTGCTGTCCCTGCTTCTTGCAGGACTACCTAAAATTAAATCAAATTACTAGGAGCATTGTCCAGATGCTTCTTGAACACTGACAGGCTTGGTGCCATAATTGCTTCCCTGGGGAGCCTGTTCCAGTAACTGACCACCCTCTCAGTGAAGAACCTTCCCCTAATGTCCAATCTGGACTGCCAAATATCTGTCTTTGTCACCTCTTCTGTTTCTATGCCCAATTTGGGTCTGAGGCTGGGCTGGTAGGCACTCTTGTTGTGAAAGAGATGATGTGGTAGTTGAAGGGCTGGAGAGCACTGAGGGATTACTTATTAGCTAAACTGGTCCATTGAGTCAGTCTCCAGTGACACAGGATCTGTGCAAGAAAACAGTTTATAATTTCTCCCAAATGTGCAATAGTATTCACTCTTAATAGCTTTACTCCTTTGTCAAAGGTGGTTTTGCTGCATGTAGTGACAACTACAAATCTACCTTTATATCTTTTTCACTGTGTTAAGTTGTAAGAAAAGACCTCTTTTCAGTGACTATTTGAGCAAAGTTTATTTATTTACCCAGCTGAAACTACATGTATTACCAGTTTATTGTCTTTTTATGAGACTTTGAAGTATAGAATCTACATTTTAATAAACAACTAATTGGTCAGGAAAAGGTAAGAAACTGACTCTAAATTTTATCTGATCCCTCTCTGAAAACATTCAGAAAATCCTTTGACTATAGACTTCACAAGTATTTCTGCCTTTTCTTTCTGTATGTTTTCTATAGTTTACAATTAATTTCTTAAATATCTCTCCCTTTATATTATTCACCTTGTTTGGAGTAAGTTGGAATCATTTATGTGGTTCCTCTTTCCCTCAAAGCTTTAAGGAATCTGCTATAATAAATTACTTCATGTCTATCTATTTGGGGTTAGAACTGCAATACTGATGCAACTTTTCTCCTTTCCCCAATTTTCTTTTATCTTCTTATGATTAATGGAGCATCTCTAAGACCTTCACACCAACACCAGAGAGCAGCAGAGAAAGAAACAGTCTTGATATTTTGGTTCTCACATTCTTCTGCAAAATATTTCTAACAAAACATTATATTCTCCCTGAGGTTTATGGGTGATTTAATATTTCTCTTTTATTTGCTACACATTTTTCTCTGCTGAGCACTGCATGTTCACTGACCACTGATGTACTTAGCAGCTGTGTAGCTCTTCCAGCTGTTCTGCCCGGCACTAAGCTACCATATTGTCATGCCATTTGGAATGCCATCTCTTTGCTGTATTGCTAGTGTGTATTCAGTCTTTTTTTTTTTTTTTTTGGTGACTTTGAACTGAAAGAATACACTGAGAGTGTCTAAAAGAAAGAAAATGACCCTAGATATTCTTCACAAGTTGGAACAGGCCTACATACTAATGTAGATCTCAAAGGTCAGATAGATATATTTTAAAAATAAGATAACAAGTTAGTGCATCTTACTCTATGAATTTCTGCTATGTTGAGAAATTCAGGAACATGCTCTTGCTTTCTTGGCTTGGCAGAAGACTTGTATGTTTCAAAGCCAGTGAAAGGTGTGCCAGGAAGATTTCATTGAAAACAAATTAAATCAGACAGGCTAAAATACAGACCTAAAACCACTGGCCACTTACCTCCCTTTTTCAGATTTGAGCAGTAATCCAACTGCTTCCTTATAAAAACATTAATTTGTACGTATGGCTATACACGAACAAAAGGCAGTCAGGCCATCATACAGAGTGATAGGATGCAGTACAGTTCAGGGTGTAATAAATTCATGATAACAAAGTAATACTAAAATAAAACCCCCAAAATAGGACTCAGCTGAACATGATTCAGGCAACGTGCAGAGTTCCATGGAAAGCTGCAGGGTGGTCCTTTTTGTAAGATGAAGGGAAGGGAAGGGAAGGGAAGGGAAGGGAAGGGAAGGGAAGGGAAGGGAAGGGAAGGGAAGGGAAGGGAAGGTGCTTGCAAACATTAAGAACCAAGAAAATGGGATAGAATCTTTACTGTTATGGATGAACAAGTCATCCAAAGGAAGATTCATGTTTAACAATATCCAAGACTTAACCACTCTCTGAAGAAATAGAGAAGGTACTAGCTGTTAGTTATGTCCCTTTATTACGTCTGTGTTACTATAGCTTAGGTGGCAAGAAGTTGTGATAACAAGCTACCACCATTTCACTATTGATGGGAGTTCCAAGTGAATTCACAAGATGGCAAAGTCTGAAGGGTTCTTTAACCTCCAGATATCTCTTGTTTTCCCTCATTCAACATACTTCAGAGAACAATAGGATAATTTGGGCTGGAAGGGATGGGAAGAAGATTAGCTTTGATCTTATGACCAGACCAGGTCACTCAGAGCTTTATCCAGTTGAGATTTGAAGGTCTTGGGGGTGGATATGGCATGACCTCTCCAGACCTCTGCTCCACTGCTGGACTGTCCTTTTCAGGAAAACTTTTTTCATGATACCCAGTCTAAACGTCTCTTGTTTCAGTTTATGCCTGCTGTCTCTTGTCCTCCTGCTATAAACAGCTCTGAAGAACCTAGCTACAACTCTGTGATTTCCTCCCCAGAGGTGCTGATGGTAAGTGCCTCTGAAACCATTCCTTGTCCAGGCTGAATAAGTCCCAGTCCCACAGCATCTCCTGCAGGGCCTATTCTCCAGCTCCTGTCCATCTTCTTTGTCCTTTACAGAACTCTGTCCAGTTCATCAATGTCTTTGCTATATGGTGGGGGGGCAAACTGAACACAGCATCTAGATGCGGTCCAGTGAGCACTAAATAGAGGGAAACAGCCACCCCTTTCAACCTATTGGGCTTGGTCTTGTTCATACACCCCAAGATGCTGTTGGCCTTCTCTATTGCCAGAGCAAGGTGTTAGCTCATGTTCAGCTCACTGTCTTTATTTTAATATTGAGAGAAAAAATCAAATTATTATAAAAGTGCAGTGAATAATGTAATTCATTGTATTTTTGAACTTCAGTAATAAAGAGGAAGATCAAGTTTGCCTGTGTACATTTGATTGTATGCGTACCTTATCATGCTACCCTGTTTAGAAATGACAAATGGATACAATATTATTATGAAATGGTCTATCTGCCTGGGGGACAGTAACTTCTGGTCTTATATTCTGGAAACTTTGAAGTTATTTTGTCCTGAGATTACTACTGTCCTGAGATTCAAATAGGAAGGCTCTAGAATGTTACATGAATTGCAATCATTAAATATCAGCTCAGTCTGGCAGATTTTAAATGCAATGTATCAAAAGAAATATACCCTAAACCCACACTTTGAAAGGTACATCTTAACTTCCTTCAGGTTAGCTGGGATATGGAATAATTTGTTACTTATGTCAAAAACAATTTTATTATTCTTCTCTCTACCAAACATAGTATGAAAAAAAAAAGTAGGTAAAACCATGAATTAAACACTCTTTTAATGATCTTGGTTCTGTCAGAACTCAATTTACTTTCCAGGTCTTAACGTTACATGGAAACCGGCAGTATTAACTCTGAGAACAACAGTAAATGCTACTATAAAGTGTTCTAATGTGAGTGACAGTAAGGTCAAAGCCCATTTGAAAACAATTCTCATTTTAGATATCTTTCCAGTAAGTGAGGACTGAGAGTTTTCTAATTTTATATTTCTTCTGTGTGTATATTTCTGTGTGCAGGTATATATTGTGTGTATTTGTAGTATATGTATGTAATTCACTGTGTGGTAGCTGTTCATTATTTTCATAATCTTAAATAAAAGGTACAGTGGAAAGGATTAGTGTAAATAAAAATGTACAGAAGATTCCTGAAATAAATGGAAAATATTAACATTTTTGATTTTGTAAAGAAACCTGTTTTCCTCAGTGTGCTTATGGGTTAATGCAGAGGGTTATTGCCTAACAACCACACAGCAGTCAAATCTCATCACCTTCAGCAGAAATAATTTATGGTTTAATCTTACATGCAGGCGTATTAAATTAGTATTACTCATCAGAACTCACTTATTAATAAAACAAGCTGAATTAGCCACCAGAGAATCATATTTGGAAATTCAATGACAATTTTACATTTTTAATAAAGGCTCAGAAATATTATTGCAGAGCAGGTGGTATGAAGAAATGTGGTCAAATTTGACATTCATTAATAATTGAAGTGTGGAACGTGACAGAGGTGAAAATTGATATTGATTTTTTCCCCTCTAATATTTGGATGAGTTCTGAAAAGTAAATAAAATGAGATAACAAGACATATCAAGTCACCCTGATTTCTCTGATCACCCCTCCCTGTATCCACACATATATATCACTATTTTCCCTATCATGTTTTTGAATAATTCAACACCCATAGTCTTTCCAGTTCAATGCATTATAAAACACACTCAAGCTGAGTTTCAATCATATTAGACTGAAAGCTGAATTTTTTATGAAGGATTATTTAAAACAAAATGTGTCTTGGGCCCCACAGTCTCTGAAACCAAACAATCCTGAGAGTTCAGTGAAGAAATGTCAACACTGCGGAGAATTTTTCGATTCAAAAAATTAAAGGAATCCTATTTGATGTATATTAACCATATCAATATTAACAGCCTTCTGCTGGATTTCAGAAGTGATATGAGAGTGGCAGTATTATCAGGCTTGTATTTTAACTAGTTGTGAAAGCTCTGAAATACTTGTACTCACACTGAACTTGACCTGCCTTTGGGACAACTCCAACAGCACTCCTGATTTCAGTAATGCCAACCTGCAGGCTCAGTGGAGGTTAGCCTCTTTAGCTTCATTGAAATCCAAGCATGAAAGGAGGGCCACCAGCCTCTGCTTACCAAACTCCGTTGCACTGTAGGCATCTCCATGGGGTATTTTCTGCAGGATTGACATGGCTATTAGAGGTCTGTAGTACATTGCATCATGGATGTGAGTTTGTTTCAGCATTTCCCATCTCTTTCTGTCCTCACATTGCATAGGCTTGCGGTCAGGATCTTCTTCACATGACATGCCTTGGGCTACATTCTTCATCTACTTCAGTGACTGGGTTCCCCTTTCTTGGCCCAGTACTGGTGATGGCAATAGGGGAAACTTGCTGAAAATAAGCTGGAACTTTCCATTCCTATGTGTTTACAAAAATAAATTCCTTGCTTCCGGAGGAAATTACCTACTCACATGTTCTGGCCGTAGGTGCAAATGTTATGCAAAAAAAAAATCATTTGCTTTAATGTTCACTGTAGAGGATTTTAACCTCAGTTTATCTGTCTTCCATCTGAAACTTTAACATAGCCACATACATATCCACACTTCAGGTTCTTTGCAATATCGTGCTCCTTTCTTCTGTACAATCTCCTATAAGCTTGCCTAGAACTGCAAGAAAATCCTGTTCTCATGGACTTTATCACAGCCATTTTCTAGCTGCCATGTTATACAACTTATCTAGATAATCAGCCCACACAGTATTGTTCAATAGATTTAACAATCTTCTCAGCAGAATTAGCTCTCTAGCTCTCTATGGGATAGAAGGAGATCAAGGAGTCTTCTCTTACACTGTAAAAAAAAACAAAGGCAGCTATAAAAATGCCAAAGCAGCAGAACATTCTGAAAAAAATATAAATGATCAGGAGTTAAAAAGAATGGAGGAAGTAGAAAAGTTCAAAAGTAGGAGAGAGAAAGTGTGTCAACTTATTAGATTTCCTTCAAATCTTTTTCAAGGATGCTTTCATGTTTTGAGATGAGCATCTCTGCTCCAAGATATTGAGCACAAATAATATTGATTGACTGCAGTCATTTTATGCTCTTGTACCTTCTGTCTACTGCAGAACAAGTAACTGTTTGCAGGTCTCGTTGACTGTGTTAGCAGTGCAAATGGATGATGCTCTAGGTCTCATTTTGTAAGAATGAATTTATATTGACTTCAACAGCCAGAATTAATGAAATCTAGTCAAATAACTAAAAAGGTATTCCACAAGGTATTTTGCTTTAATTAGTGAGAAGTATTGCAGAAAATATGAGTCAGCTGAGATTTTTAAACATAACAATATATCATTCTCCATGCATATCTGTCACATATTAATGTTGGAAACATAACTCAAAATTGTCAGTTGTGAGCTATTTGGAAATTGAGTGCCATTTCTTGGGTTTCTTTATTATTATGTGCAGTTTTTCATCAGACAGAAAATATAATAATAAAAAAAGTTACTGTTTTAATTAAAATGAGATGATAGCTTAATCAGCAACAATGAGCAGCCACTACTGGGCAAGTTAAATTGTTCTTTTGTGACATGGTACAAATAGGAACAAGTTCCCTTATGCAAAAATTGCAGTTAGTTAAAAAGATCGTGCAAATGGAAGTATTTGTTTGTCTCTGACAGTTGCCAACTCTTGATGTACTGGTCTATCAGCAAGAGCAGATTCGTTAAGCATGAGGAAAAGTAAACAGTAAAGAAAGACGTGGGAGCACATGGTTTAAGTTGATTGATTGCAGTATTTGGAAAGTAAGTGTCCTTTTGAATTTAGGCCATCAGTGCACTGTAGGCTACAATGCATTTCTTTGCCACAGTTAAAACCTTAGCCAATTCTTATTGAGCCAAAAATGCTCTAAGTACTGAGTATTTCACTTCAGACATCTGAAGGGCTGAACACTCCAAAAAATGAAGTTTTTATACACCCCTCAGATCAGATTCCTGTAATTTTGACTGGATTAGCAGCCTTGTGATACCACAGAACCAGTCGGGAAACAACACATGGCTTTCCCTCCTGAGTTTTGACACCTTTCCCCCCCCCCCCCTTATGTTTCTGGAAGTGGCTGGGTAATTTCAGGCCTTGTCATACTTTTTTTGTGCCATGTTTCATAGTGTGGTGTTAAGTCAGAGATCACAGCTGTGTTTTTGGAGGATCTGTTTGTTTTGTGCTCTTCTTCCAAGGGAAAACATGTCAACAGTTTAAGCATGTGGTTGGTAGAAAAGTTATGAAGAAAACTCCTTTTACTGAAAACACTTCCGCCCCTGTTGCAAAATTTTCCTTTCCTCTGACAAGATTCTTAATACAAATATGAAAACAATTGGAGACCTCAGATTTCTGCAGTCTGTTTTGCTGTGATGTTAAGTGTTTTGTCCTCCTTATCCTGGATAGATCATTAATTTTGTCCATCATTACACTACATATATTACAGATATAATCACATACAAGTTTAGAGAGAGGTATGTAAGGCAGTCATAGAAAAACTGTGGGAAGTTTCTCAATATCTCAAGCAACTATTTCCCATCAAAAGTCCATAGTAGATGGATATCTGTCTTAGGGTCTGAAAAATTCTACCTTTTCACTTGGGAAAACATGTATTTCTTAGTTTCACTGCCACTAATGCTGAGACAGAGATCATGCTCTGGGTGACAAGACATTTTCCCGAAAACATGGCACTTGTAACTTAGTTCCTTGCTGAAGAGCTGCTTATGAACTGCCAAAAATTGCCAGCTTGTATCTGTACCAGCCCACTGAACCTGAACTTCCAAGTAAGGTCTTCTAGAAACAAAGTTATAAAGTTCATTGACAAAGATTTTGTCCAATGAACCCTGGAAGGGTGTCTCTACCTTATTTGAAACCTTGAATTTAGACCACTCACTGTAGCTGCAGTTATTTTCTTCTGCCTGGCTGTGCTTAATTTATTCACTTGTGGTTAAAAATTACTGTTCTTAGGAGTTAACATACGATCCAAAAGAAGATGAAATTGGAGAATTTAGAACTAATAACTAGCTTTCTCCCTTTCTGGAAGCCTACCATTTAAATAAAAACTTACTCCTCACCCATAAATCTAGGAACTGACCCTTTTTCCCTTATTACAAGAAGACTGCTTGATTAAAGAATTGGGTTAGTCAACTGTTATGAAGATTTAAAATAATGCCTCCTTTCTTATTTTAACCTTTGGAAGAAAGATGTGGATGCTTACTAAGAAGGCATCCTGTGATATATATATAGTTATGTAATTGCTCATGTTACATAGGTCACTTTACTACTGATACCGTTCCACTGATTCCTCCACTACTGAGCCAGAAAAAATGGACAGCAATTTTGTAGTTCCATATCCAAAAGAAAGCTCAGAGTTTTGTGACATGTGACAGAATATAAGTGAACAATAACTTAAATTTCCACTGCAAGGCACAGCTATGCCACACATAGTGGAAAATTATGCCTACTGATTGTAATTCTTCTGGATCCAAAGCCCATCAGTGCCTACTATTAAGGACCATACAGGCATGGACATGAACCCCAGTGCACTTGCTATTAGGCCAATCATGTTGTCACTCAGCCTCTGAGGATCTTAGGAATGGCTTTCAGTGGTCACCGAACATATTCATTTGAGTTTGTGAGAGACCTGGTTTGAGCCACCTCTTTTGCTAAGTATTTGAGGAGACACTGTGTATTTCTGTGTGCTGGACGTGAAGTTAATACAAAATTTTGGGCACCTACTTCTGGAAAGGAAGTACCAAATTGCCAGAGAATGAATAATCAGACAGATTATTAACTCTATAAAAGCCAAGAAGTCAAATCCTTCAGAAGCATTTCAGACAAAAATTGTAGAAAATGAATTTTGATTAAATGAGTGGCCAAATACACAATGTGTTTGCAGCCACTTAGAGATCACTGAACAGATATGAAATCCAGAAAAGCTGATTTCCTTCTTCAGTTCAGAATTTTTCCTTTAAGACAAAGAGAAAAAAGCATCCACACCATTGACAAAGGGGCAAAGTATTGCACTAGTTGAGTTTTAAAAATATGTTTCAGTAACATGCATTTCACTATTTAGCTGAAAAATATTTTGTTGCAACAAAAAGAAGGAGGTGGCATTATGATCTGACAAGGAGATAAATTATCATTTTATGAAGTCTGGAGTAACTTGGTGGTAATACACAAAGGCACAGTCTTTTAAACGCTAGTTCTATGTTTCTCTGAAACAAAGATTGATTCATCATTCATAATTTGGCATGAGCTGCCATACATAACTGTCAAGAAAAACATATATGATGATAAAAATAGAAGTTGAAAATATATGGTGGTGTTACTTTCAGACTAAGAAAGGGATATTGTTTTATTTCCTGTTCTTTACTGTTGCTGTTTTTCTGTAGTCCTGGCTTCTTCTGATTACTCTTCTTAAAAGTTGAAAGGCATTCCTCTGCATTTAGAATAAATTTTACAAGAGACCATGAACCACAATCCAGAAGGTACTCTTTACAAATGTCATCTTGAATATGTTTTCTGGACAACAGTGAACTGAAGTTCTGATCCCAGAATACCTCCATATAGCAAGTTCCCCATGCTTCCTTTGGGGAGAAAAATGTTGATATTATTTCCACCTGGTGATAGATAATGCCAGTAGAAAGAACAGATAATGTGAGTACAGAAACAATCTATAGCTCTTTACACTGTGTTTAGACTGCATCGTAATCTAAAATTGTCATGGCACGAAACATTTTACATGGCAATCAGAACACTGTACAGATTTGACTTTTTTTTTTTAACGAAGAAAACAAAGGTTCAACAGTAATAGCCTCTAAAATACACAAAATTAAAATAAAAAATCACACATGCATTCCCAGTTCCCATATAAAGTTTTATGATTCCTGTGAGAGCAGTAACTTTGTTTTGATTTTCCGTCATTTAACTTGGTTAGCTCATATCAGAAAGGGAACTTTTTTAGCATAGTCAAAGCTGCTAATTGTCAATTTGTAGTCAGACATGTTACAGTAATGATGGTAACACCTCTTTTTGCTTTTTGTGTATATGAACAGCAAGGACTGCAGTGACTTCTATCCTGGACAATATCCCTTGGTGTCACTTTCTCTTTCCCATTTTTCCAATTGCATGTTATTTTTATTATGAGATTAATGTATAAGAGATATCTGAAAGTGAATTACAGTCATAAACTTTACATATAGGTATAAGAGAGTATTGATTAAATAGTGACTCCAGTATGAAGAGACATTTCTATGGGATATAACAAAGTGTACAACAAAGCAGACAAGACTTCATGAACTGCACTCACTCACTAATACTTTTCACTGTGTGGAACAATCCAAGTAGCACAGGAGCAGGCCTTGAGGAATTGCCCGCGCTGTGACAAAAGCTTCATTCTCCTTGTAGACAGTCTGACTACAGGGAGCTGTGTTGTATCATGGTGCAGAATGGTGCAGGCTTTGGCATATCTGCCAGTATCCTGAACACAAAAAAGAAATGGCTAATTTGCATATGTGAACATAATTTGCATAAGAATGGAAACAACTGAGATGGACGGGGGAAGAATAATAGGGGAAAATGCACTAGCCACTCCTTTATATTTTCTTTGAAAGGGTAAGGCCCTTTCTCACAACAGTTCATAATTTTGTTCCAGCTCTGTGCATTCCTAGTCTTGCTCTCCCTGAATGAATTGATTTTCATTCTTCATTCTGTTTCAAGTCAATCAACCTTTTTTTTTTCATTCATTTTTACATAAAACTACCTGCACTGGGTCAGATCAAAGGTCTACCTACTGTAGCATCCTGCTCCTGACAGGGGGCCTAGGGAGGAGTATAAATGCAGGGCAAGTACACAGTGATACTTCCCTAGAACAGTCTCCTTCTTTCTGGAAATTTATGATGCAGAGACCTGAACTAGAGGTGGCATATTTATATGCACTTGTGTTCAATACATTTTTCTTCCATGAGTTTTTCTATTCATTTTCTGATCCTGTTGTGGTTTAACCACAGCCACCAACTTAAGCACCACACAGCTGCTCACTCACTCCTCCCCCCTCCCAATGGGAAGGGGAAGAGAATTGGAAGGAAAAGGTAAAACTCGTGGGTTGAGATAAGAAAAGCTTAATAACAAAAGTAAATCAAAATATAATAAAAATAATAATAATAATAATAATAATAATAAAAATTACTATCATAGTAATAATTGTAATGAAAAAGAATATAACAAAAAAAAAAAAGAGAGAGAGAGAAAAAAATAAACCCCAATAAAAGACAAGTGACACACAATGCAATTGCTTACCACCTGCTAACCAATGCCCGAGCAGCAATCCAACCCTCCCAGCCAACTTCCCCCAGTTTATATACTGAGCAGGACATTCTATGGTATGGAATACCACTTTGGCTAGTTCGGGTCAGCAATTCTGGCTGTGCTTCCTCCCAGCTTCTTGTGCACCTGCTTGCTGGCAGAACAGGGGAAACTGAAAAATCCTGAACTTAGGATGAGCACTACTTAGTCACAACTAAAACATCAGTGTGTTACCAACATTATTCTCACGCTAAGTCAAAAATACACTGTACCAGCTACTAGGAAGAAAATTAGCTCTATCCCTGCTGAAACCAGGACAGAACCCAAACAGACATTTAGCATCAACAACATCCTGTGGCAAGGAAAATCACAGACAAAATCAGAATACTGAAGGCCTGTCCTCCTTTGCCTGGAACCTGTGCTGTTTACCTCTCCTGTTCATCCTGCTCGCTTGTGGAGAAAAGATGCAACATAACTTCCCTGCCAGTACCTCACAATAAGAACCAACACACAAATCAGTAAACAACACTTCACAATGTGTGTGCTAGGCAGTGAATTGCAGGTCACAAAAGTGGAGCTGCCTCTCTTCATGTCTAGAAGCACCTGCATATGTATGGTTGGGACCCTCTCCCCTAGTTGTGCCACAAGTAAAATTTGAGTAATAGCTCCTCTTTTTTCTAGCAGGACTTTTGTGTGGACAAATGCATCAGAGCATATCATGTACCTAGCCACTATGTTCATATTACTGTAGTGACAAAAATCAGTTTTGCCCAAATCCCATTTCCACTAGAAATTGTAACCAGGAGGAAAGATGATACACAAAGGGTAAGTCACATTAAAATAAAAATAAAACAAAAATATACTGCTAAAGTAAGGGCAATAAATGGCAATGGAAGGAAAAATGGTAAAAATACTTTTTGGGGTTTTGTTTGTTCTAGTTAGTTAGTTTGTTTGTTTGTTTTAAATCCATGATACCTAGTCTGATAATCATATCCATTTGCATGGCTGTGTGTGAAAATAATGGTCACATCATGACAATACATTCCTGTATATGAAAATATACACCGCACATCTTTTTTTGCATAAATTCTTACTCTATAATTTATCAAATGCTCCATGGCCTGTTGTAAGGTCATATATTATGAACAGTGAGACTTCTTTTTTACTTTAAATAAGCACTTGCTTGCTTGCCATACTCCAAATTCTTTCTTGCCCCACACACTGTTTGCTATGCTACTGCAGTTAGTCAAAAATACAATTGGAATTACTCTATATTGTCCCTACTTCCACCTCTTGTCCAAATAAATGAAAAGAAAATATACATATACATAAATTTATACTTATGTTGTTATATATGCATTATGTACCTCATTAATCAGCATTAGAGATAAGACACTTCTTCACTTGCTTTGGAATTTCTCCACTTTCAATGTAGGGCTAACAGACCTCTTCACTGTTGTATAGTGGAAGGTATATTTCAATATTGCTCCCCAGTAAGGGCTTCTTTCAAAGCATCAGTGGTCCTCTGAGCGTTGTTTCTGTTCACCTGATGGATGTGAGGTGACTTTCCTGTCTTTCTCTAAATTAGGTTTGCTCATTATTTTCCTCCTCTTCTTTGGTCCACTGAGTGGAATAAGAACATTCGCGTCTTACTCTTTGTTTATTACACTGGAAGTTCACTATAACAGTTCTGGTGTAATTTTCAGGCATTCTTCTCTTTGGCTGAGTCAGTAATCTGTGGGGAGAGGCTTTTTCTCCTCTTCCTGCCATTAACCTGTCCTTGAAGAGTCCTAATCTCCTAGTCCTTTATTTCTAGCTCATGCTAGCAGATGAAGCTGTGAAATCTCTTTTTGGCATTGCAATTGTACAGCACCAGACAGTCAGAGGACAACCATCTATTCATCCTCTTCAGTCCTTCCTAAGGTAGAGATCTCTAGTTTTGCTTTTTCAACACTTTTTCAGTGAAAGCTGATTGCTCAAGAAATAGAATGTGTATGGAGAAATATACCTTATCAAGGAAGGGAAGGAATAACCTATCCAAATCTATTTAAATCTGTTGGCAGTCTAGTCTCAATCAACTAAACACCTTTCCAATCTACCTTCCCCCAAAGGCCAAATATTCCCATTTGCAAATCGACCTTATACCTAGCAACCCTCTCACAAAAGGACTGCTTACACTCTTTAATCCCTATCAGAAATGCCTTTGCCACGTTACTGTCCAGTCTTCATTAAATTGGTGACGTATGCATTTATCTCAGGGATAGGCCTGTAACTAGATTTGTTTGCTAGCCTTTGAGTCAACAAACATTTCTACCTTCATTGCTTGAAAGGTATGCATTTACTCTTGGAAATGAAACAGTGCATTTTCCTCCTCTCTGAAGATGCTTGCTTCATCTCTGACAAAACACTAGTTTGTTAACACTTTGACATCCAAATGTTCTTCTGTGCATGCACATATACAGAAAAAAATTGTATGATAATCAAATGACATCAGTAACCAGCTTTTGCACAGGCCATCTGTTTAAAAGGTGAGTAAATATGTTGTGATGTAGCAGTTTCTACATATAGATAAAATATACCAAAGCTTCTTTATCCATCTTACTTCCCCATCCTGTATTTTGGAAGAGCCACTCCAAGAATGTCTGCTTGAGCATCCATTTTGGCTTGCCTTCTCCCAGAATTAGAGGTTTGGATTAGGCTTACAAGGCTCAGCCAAGGGAGCCTCATTTGAACTGCCCATGAGATATATGTGACAAAATCTAATATACCTACATGTATTTTAAAAATAATATTTGTTCTTACAGCACTGATACAAATATTTGTCCAGACAGTTGGTCATAGGACGTGACAAAGTCTTACTGAACCTCTGAGGGATTTATTTTTACTGCACCTGTCTCTCACAGTCTTGATAAGGGTTAAGGGATCCTATGCTCTGGATATTTTTACATACAGAGTTGAATAGTTGAAACAGGTTCCAGGATGGTCTGGCAGGACAAGAAGGGAAGACAAGAAAATTTTTATTGGTTAATTTTGTAGTTTAGGTGTTCCTTCCCCAGCCTAAGAGGATAAAAAATATGGTGCAGTAAAGAAGAGGAAATAATGAGACCCAGATTAACTTATTTAACACTAAAGCACTTAATAATTCTAGATGTCATTAAGATTATTATAGTGCAGGTTACCAAGAGCAAGTGTACCTCTAATGATGTCAGTGGTGTTACTATAACTTAAAACCTCTGCAGATATGAATATCTATTGCATTGTCTGTATTGCTGTCCATATCTGTCTTATCAAAACTCTTTGGAGCTCTTCTCTTTGTTAGAGAAATCAATGTTGGCTTTAGTGAAATAAATGGATATTGTTATAAAGCCTGATTCAAGGGTCTCAGGGCCTAGGTAATATTTGGGGGGGGGAGGGGAGCTTGTTCTAAAGTCTACCCTACAGGTTCTAATACAGCAAGGGCGTTCAGATTATTTCTAGGTCTGTAGGTCATTTGTGATAACAGGCATGCAAGACATTGTTTACTTGTTATTCCTCCTTCCCCCTTGCCGCTGTTTGCCCATATTAGTAAGCAGATGTGTAATAATGGCTCTGTGAAGACACTAGCAAAATGAATGTTTGGCTAACAACCCTAAGACCCTTATACTGTGTGAGAATACAATGTTGTATACAGAATTACATTTTCAGATGCAACAGGAAGTCAGCAAATGTGGCCTGTATTGTAAATATATTCATCTCTCCTTTAAAGATGTGTTTGAGTGGCACAAGAAAACCTGAAGCTATACCCTGACAAATTTTCAAACACCTTGCTCTTGTATTTGCAGATTATTAATAATACAAGAGAATTAGACTTGGAATTAGTGACAGTTCATAAAACATGTGAATCCCTCAGATGATTGTTCATCTCTGTTGACCTGCTCTCCATTGTGATGTCTTTACCAATATCCCTTAAACCTGGTCTAAGGGACATAGAATGATATGAATCAGAGTACTAGTGTTTCAAATTTGCTAACTAATAGACTAGCCAGACTGCAGACCAGTGGAGAATTCCCTCTCATCTCCTGTTCAACATTTAGGCAGTTAAACATGAGAAAAAAAGTCAACAAATAAAAATATTGACTGCAGTCACCATAGCATGAAAGGACAATATACCACAACAGTGCAAAGGATGTGATGTATATTCAAAGCACAGAGACCATCAAATGTCGTGGCGTGAATTTGACACATAGACTCAGCCAACAGGCATTGTTTTTATTTCTTAACATTGCTAAAATATAGTTTGTAGTCTAATGAATGCTGTTACAAATAAATACTATTTGATACAAATTTCAAATTTTATTTCAGTCCAGGAAATAACTAACTGATACTGTATTAGTTCAAAGAGAGAGTGCCCACCTACCAGTATTTCCTGCAGCAAGGCTTCCTATTCTACTCTGACTGCATATGTAAGAGTCAATCAGCTCTACCTATGATTCGGCTTAAGTGTCTGAGATGATAGTCACAGCCTGAGATATTTGGTTCTTTTATGTCATTACTCTTGTCTTAAAAATATTGAGATCTGTGTAGTCAAAAAGTACAGTTGAGTTATAAGGCTCAGTATCTGTTTGCTTTGTAGGATGCAACAATTTTTAAAGTCTGTGCTTTTAACAATTTCAAGTACATCTATTAAATAACGTCTTCTTAAATGGATACCTAAGATACAGAGTTTCCAGCAGGGCTTTACACTAGCATTAATCTAATGAAGGATAAGACAGAAAAAATGATTGGTGTAAATCTTAATGGAAAACATGTTTTTCTATGTTTTGTTTTGACTGAAAGTATGAAAAAAGTAGCTTCTGGCTGTTGCACCTGCCAACAAGATAATAAGTTAACATCCTTGTATAGAATAAAGAGTGATTACTCTCCTGTGCAGCTCACAGGGAAAGCCAACTTAAAATCTCTTGCAGGTGTCACCTGAAGAGGACCAAGAATCATAGAATCATACAACGGTTTGTGTTGGAAGGGACCTTAAAGATCATCTAGTTCCAACCCCCCTGCCATGGGCAGGGACACCTTCCACTAGACCAGGTTGCTCAAGGCCCCATCCAACCTGGCCTTGAACATTTCCAGGAATGGGACATCCACAACTTCTCTGGGCAACCTGTTCCTGTGCCTCACCACCCCCACAGTGAAGAACTTCTTCCTTACATCTAACCTACATCTACCTTCTTTCAGTTTAAAGCCATCACCCCTTGTCCTATCACTACATGCCCCTGTAAAAAGTCCCTCTCCAGCTTTCTGAAAAGCCCCATTTAGGTACTGGAAGGCTTCTATAAGGTCTTCGCAGAGCCTTCTCTTCTCCAGGCTGAATAATCCCAACTCTCTCAACCTGTCTTCATAGTAGAGGTGCTCCAGCCATCCTCCTGTCTTCGTGGCCCTCCCCTGGACTCGCTCCCACAGGTGCATGTCCTTCTCCTGTTTGGGGCCCCGAAGCTGAGCACTGTACTCCAGGTGGGGTCTCATGACAGCAGAGTAGAGGGGCAGAATCACCTCCCTTGACCTTCTGGTCACTCTTCTTTTGATGCAGCCCAGGATACAGTTGGACTCCTGGGCTGAAAGCACACATTGCCAAGTCATGTTGAGCTTCTTGTCAACCAACACCCCGAAGTCCTTCTCCTCAGGGCTGTTCTTAATCCATTCTTGGCCAAGCCTCTATTTGTGCTTGGGATTGCCTCAACCCATGTGGAGGACCTTGCACTTGGCCTTGTTGAACTTCATGAGGTTCTCACAGGCCCACCTCTCAAGCCCATCAATGTCCCTCTGGATCGCAGGGAATACACAGAACAGTTGTCTCAGGGGTTCTGAATGGTTCATGTCACACAGGAATGTGACTGTGTGTTTATAAATAAATATATATATGTTTATAATTTATGTTTAAAAATGTCTGTATACATACATAGACATAGATGATACAAAAATAGATATACACATGCACATGCAGATAGGATATGTATTTGTGCAAATGTGTAGTGTGCTGAGATATGCACATATGCATTTAATTTTTGCATGTTTATTTAAATATATTTGCACACCATACCCCTTTTGTATGTATGTTATATTCAGGTTTACAGACACATAAGTAGCATTGTGTTTCCAATTTTTTTCTTTCTCACAAGTTTCACAGCCACTGTACATGGGACCATAAATCACAAACATACATAATGAAAGCATTCATAAATATGCGTGTAGTTACATAGGCATACATTAGGCCTGTATATGTGTGGGGAGAGAATGGGATGGATGTGGAGAGAGAGGGGGGGGGAATGGGTGTCCATTCTGTGTGTTTCCCATGCATACACACATGCACGTGAACATGCATGCAACACACACAGACATAATTCTCCACTACCTGTTTTCCTATGCAACATAAACAAGGCCTCTGTTTATCCCAGGGGGTTAATTTGGTCAGACTTTGATACATCACTTTGTGCCTGGTGTTAATATTTTACTCCAAATGCCATATCATCTTTTATCTTTTATTTATGGTGATCTTCATATTCATTTCTCAACCAAGGCAGTCACTGCAGGGAGAGAAGGCATTGATCTTTAATTTTTTTCTTTTCCCTTTGTATTGCATACTTGCGGCCCTTAAGAAAAAGTACAGCCTGTGAAAGAGAGAAGGAAGATGGAGGGAAGGAAAAAACCCTCATACTTTGGGAATTTTTTCCAGGAAGTTGAACAAGAACAGCCTTTTTCACCAACTAGGAGATGTGGGTATAAATAAGAAACAAGTTCCATGAATTTGTCTTTAGGTGGGACATAACTTGTATACTACTTTTGAACTGAACCCTGAAAGTAGAAAGGCAGGCAGAGAAGAAACCTGGAAAAGGAAGATATGAATTTGGAAACATGAATAGCAAAGCTCTTTCATAAACTTCCAATAAATTCACCTGCAGCCCTTACAGACCAACCTATCAGATACATGATTGCTCTTTAAAGAGTTAGAAACCTTACTATTTTTTTTTTTTCACTGAATAGTAGCCAGCTGGAGCTGTGAATACAGGTCAATGTTTTGTCTTGTGTAATACTGTCACTGAATAATCAATTTTCCTCCTGCCAATACCAATGGACAAGAAAGATTGCCTAAACAAAGTTTTCAGGAATATCTTCCTCTTTTTCAAGCTCAAACAAGGATTACACAAATTCTGAAAAGTCTGAATTCCTAGAAAAAAACATTATTAAGACTCTCTTAAAGTATCATTTTCTTTCAGTCTTCCATCTCTCCAGTGCAACCTGGTCTTTTCTTCTCAATCATAATTTTCTTTAAATCATGTGTGTGTGTGCATGTGCACGTGTATAAGCTTCTAATGACATTGCACTCTGTGACATTGTCCCGGTTTCAGCTGGGATAGAGTTAATTGTCTTCCTAGTAGCTGGTACAGTGCTATGTTTTGAGTTCAGTATGTGAAGAATGTTGATAACACTGATGTTTTCAGTTGTTGCTAAGTAGTGTTTAGACTAAAGTCAAGGATGTTTTAGATTCTCATGCCCAGCCAGCAAGAAAGGTGGAGGGGCACAAGAAGTTGGCACAGGACACAGCCAGGGCAGCTGACCCAAACTGGCCAACGGTGTATTCCATACCATGGGATGTCACATCCAGTATAGGAACTGGGGGGAGTGGGGGCGGGGAATCGCCACTGGGGGACTGACTGGGTGTCGATCGGCGGGTGGTGAGCAATTGCACTGCGCATCATTTGTACATTCCAATCCTTTTATTATTGCTGTTGTCATTTTATTAGTGTTATCATTATCATTATTAGTTTCCTCTTTTCTGTTCTATTAAACTGTTCTTATCTCAACCCACGGGTTTTGCTTCTTTTCCCGATTTTCTCCCCTATCCCACTGGGTTGTGGGGGGGAGTGAGTGAGCAGCTGCGTGGTGCTTAGTTGCTGGCTGGGGTTAAACCATGACAGACATGGACACAACTTGCTTGCCTAATCCTGATTTGTTGTCTTGGGAAAACCTCAGATTTTATATTCTGGCAAAATGGTCTATGGAAATCATATATATTGTGGGAAATTCTCTAATTATCACCAAATGACTGAAATGTCATTACTGTGGAATTCTGAAAAGAAGTGTTAAATCAGTCTGCTCCATAAAACCTGTTGAATCCCAATTTGGATTTCAGCAGAGACAAAAATTCCAATAGTAGCTGCAGAGGAGTAAGAGTGGGACAAGTCATGGCAAGAAGTCTGTCGAGACTTCATATGAATTCATGCTGACAGGCTTCTCTGCATGTAGTTAGCTGCTAGTCATTTTTATGCTTCATTCAGACTGCAGTATAGAACCACTGGCATGGGCTGGGGTAGATGTAATGGTACACCACATTGGACTTAGTCCCAGCTTTAGGATGGTTGCATGAATGCACATGATAATAAAGAAGAATTTGACTACTCCACCATGGGTGCAATTTATTCAGTCATTTCTACATTCAGGTGATTTGAAGAGCAGAGGTCTAGACAGTCCCCATTACTTTCCATTCATTCTGTATTCACCAGCGGCAATCTGGTCTCAATGAATACTCTATTCTACTGTACAAGTGTCTTGTGTATTTAAGGAAATCATTAACCTACTCAACAAGAAACATATTCAGCTGCTCTTTTTTGTCTTGATGCATGCAGCTATGTCTTGGTTGATGGGCAGCTGTGTGTGTGTGAAGATGGGAAAGACAGACTTGGAGAGAATCAGTTATTCCTAAAATTCACATGCAATGCATTAAGTCATCATCAAGAAAAAAAATGAATCCTCTTCTGGCTATTGCATGTTATCCAGGGAATCAAGAGATGATATCACAGTTCATAAAAGTTCATTTTTACGTCAGAAGCACGAAAAATGGTCTATTGAACTAAGAGCATATCCCACATGCGTTATGTTTGATTATGTGAAAAGAATTTGACTCAAAAGGAAATTATTGTAATACCTAAGCAGTTTAAATGAAAATATAAATAAAGTCAGAATATAAATCAGAATTCCATACTACTCATTTCCTTATGTGAACACAATTGTGGACAATACAAAGCTGAAACTCTGAGTAAAGTGGAGTTTAAATCCCTGAAATTCTTCAGGCATTTTTGTGGAGTTTCACTCACCATTTAGTGAATTAAGTTATTTCTTTATAACCCAGGGAAGTGACAGGCCTAAGTGTTCAGGGGAAATTAAATGTCTCTGAATGTTGAGGAAACTTATAAGAACAAGACTCCAAGAACATCAGCTGATTTTGAAGGTGCTTCTTATGGGCCACATATGTCTCTCATCTGATTGAGTGCCTATGAGTGGGATTACCCCATGCATCCTAACTACCCTGGTGAGAAAGACAGCTCCAATGGGAGATTCAAACCACTTAAGATTTGAATCTCTCTATCCGTATCTCTAGTAATTACAAAGGGAAGTCCCATCTGCCATCCAACTGAAGGGTAATAATGTTCAATATTAGTCACCACTCTTAAATGCCCAAATCAGATGGGATGCACCTAAGCCATAGACCTTTCCTTCATGCTGTTAAGAAGTATTCCACACATGGTGAGCTTTGTTGTAAGGAGGTTACTTTTATGTAAGGAGGAAGTAGATCTGGTGCCTGAAACTTAGATAATAGCTCCTGGAAGCAGCAACCTCATCCAAATATGAACTCCTAGGCCACATATTGTGGGAAAATTGGGCCCAAATCCTTTGGGATATTTAACCACTCAGCTTGGTTCAGTGGGAGTCTTTAACAAAGTTAAAGTACTTGTGAGAAGTTGAGGCCTAAGGGCAAGACCCTTTTATTTCCCAGTAACTTCCCCTAGAACCGAAGTGCTCCCACTACACCTTCCCACACTGCAGCGGGTCTGAAAGTCTTTCTCCAGTGAAATTCCAGTTCATTTTTTTGTGGGGTTTGTTCTAGATGCTCACAACCTATTGAAATCAAGGCTTGTTAGGGTCATAAATAGCTTTAACACCCATCCTTTGAAAAACTCTGTATAACATTATTAAATGCATCAGTCATCTTCTCTCCCACAATTATGCTACTGAACGCATAACACTGTAAAACTTCACTATCTCTTTCTGATAAACTAGACCATGGCTAAAGACTGTTTCCTGCAATATCAAATGTTGTGGTCAGTTCTGATAAATCTCCATGCTTTTTTAAAGAGTTATTAAAGACAACTTTTCTGCTTGCTAGCCTGCTTTTTTCCACATATCCACAAAGGCAGTGGATACTTTTATAGGGTTAATTTTCTCAGGTTTTGGTTTTAGATTCATAGAACACATTGTGTCCAACCTTAATATTTTACACTGTAAGCCATATCATCTTTTATCTTTTATTTATAGTGATCCTCATATTAATTTCTCAATAGCAGCTGGCACAGCAGGAGGGACAAGACATTGATCTTCCAATTTATCCACTACTCTTACATATCCTGAGGTCGAAGCAGCCTAGAGAGATTGATGTAGCTCTGGCATCAGTCCAGAGGCTGTGTGTTTTTCATGCATGAAAATCAACAACAGGAAACCAAAATTTGACAATTGGCAGTAATATCAGCGACCTCTGTAATAAATATAACAGGATGGTCTTCAATAATTTAATAGAATATTGGGTATTCCATAATGAAAAATCAGCCATGTGAGAGTGTGTGTATATAGCTTTGTGAGGCTCTGTATATGTGTGCTTAGATGTGTACACATACAGCTGCAAACACCAATATACAATTTATTTTATTTACAGACCAGAAAGTCATAAAAGTTATCTATGATGAGATTAGCTGTATTATTTCTCTGCTAATGCAGGAAAAGTAGTCAAAGTAAAGGGCTGTTGTGTTTGCAGCAGTTAGGTAAGAATACATGCACACACAGAGGCACACAGACACACACACACATATGTATTTCCTCCAACCTTGCAATACAAGTTACAGGGCTTCACTTTAAGTTGTGACTGATATCTCTAGAATCATTCATACAGCCTGCTAGGGACAGGCCTCTGAAGGATCACACAAAGAGACTTTCTTATTCTTAATCATTATATTGTTTGTAGTTGTACAACAGGGTTTGACAGCTCCTGCTGCATCACTTCCACTTTTTAAAAACAAGCAGTTGATCTGCATTGTTAGCAGTTATGAACCACAGATTAATCCTACTTTCCGACAACAGTTCTATCTCCTACCCCTGGTCATGTGCAGTAAGAGAGAATGCTAACCATCTAATGTTTACTCTTAGTTGAATCTATCCTCAGTAGGTAGATTACAGGGCTTTGTAGACACAATTTTAAATAGAAATTTTATCAGCTCTCTCTGCTGAATGTATTTAAACACAAAAATGCTGTCCTACTCAAAGGAAGCTAAAAGTATCGAGGTAAAACTTACTTAGCTAAGACGTACAAAAGTGAAGCTGACTCATCAAGGCAGTCTGAGTAAGGGTTACTGCCCAAGCACACACTATAAAAAGCTACAGGTATAAACTGCAGCTTGTGCTCCTAATTATGCAACATACAGGAAATGTTAAAGTCAACATTATTTTGATGCCATTTCTTCTACGTGGTTTTATCTATCTGGGTTTGTTTCTCTTCCTCCTTTACTTGCCATCTTCCAATCACACAGAAAAACAGTAACAATTCATGTAGTCCCACCACAGTGCCAGAGCTTTCTGGCTCCTCAACCCATGACTCACACGGGGGGGATCTGGGAGAAACTGAGGAGTTTGGATGCAAAACCAGCCCTCCAGCTGGTGACCAAATAACCCTAGAGAGAGAGAAATGCTCCATGACATGGCCTGTGCAGAAGGCAAGGGGACATATTAAGACTGAAAAAATCCACCTTCTACTTTCAGCCATTGCATATGCTCTGAAGGTATGTTTACAAATACCAGATCTGAGTTAGACTTAGGAGCAGTCTGGAATTGTGTCATGGTTGTAATTATGGAGCTGCTGGGGAGACCTCTGTTCACTTTGGAGCTGCATCCACTGCTGGCAGTATTCAGCCACATATTACTTCTGAAATAAAAATAAATCTCATCCCCTATTGGTCTTAAGAAATCAAAAAGAAGGGAGGAGTGGAGTATCTTTCTACCAGAAACTTTAAAAGCTGCAGAAGAAAACCTCCCCTACTACTCAGGGTGTTCTTTGGTATCTCAGGAAGACCACGCATGGTCTGAGGCACAGATTAATTCCTTTTAACGGTCCATGATGTAGTGTTTGTATAAAAGCTGCCATGTGACCTGTTGAGCTTTATGTTGTAATGCAGCAGCTTTAAAAAAGCTCACAGTTTTAACGACCATAGTAAACAGAAGATCTTACTTAAAGCTTATAGCAAAAGGCTATGAGGGGCTTTAAAGTACAGCACGGAAATTTCAAGAAACTACTGCAAGCTATTTTTCTATTTTAAAGCTTTTTGCAACTATGAAGACCCTTTATTCTCAGAAATTCAGTCTCCTGTAAAGAATCACCGCTCGTGAAGTGTATTTACTAAGAAAGGATGAGAAACCTCTGAACATTTACCCAAATTTAGGAACATGTTTAGGCTCTTTTTTTGCCAAGTTTTTTGAAAATATTTGAATATGTTATTTTTCACTATTGGCTTCAGCTGGGACTATAACAGGAAATGCTGATAAAATGAGAGAGACTCTTCTCATGGTATTTCTGGACATAAATAGTAATAGAAGTGCCAGGGATTTCACAGGAGAGACTGCTTTTATGATATTTCCTTCTCAATTTTATTATTTTATGGAGTTCAATAATGTCCTGGGTGCTTCAAGTACAGGTAAGATGAAAAGTGCATAAAAAATCAAAAATGGCTTCTGTCCCAAGGTGCTTCCAGTATGATTTCATGCAATGGCAAGAAGAAAGAGAGTAACAAAATGGAATTAAATGGGAAAAGACAGAGACTGGATAATTATGACTGTCTAATAGTTCAGTGATGGCATACATGCTTCACAGTAGTCACCTGTAAACCCACAAATTCTCCTGTAAAATATGTGTAGGTTTTGAGGAAAAAAAAAAAATAAAAAGCTTTACATTTGTTTGGGGTTTGCTTTCCATTATCTATGCACTTCTGTCTTTACAGTGATTAACTTCTGAGCCCAGGATGCTCAGAGCTGCCAAGAAGGGGCAGCCATTTCTACTAAAGTGGGCTTGGAAAGGACACTTCTGCATCACGGATATAAGTCATCTCTTTTGACACACAACCAGTTTATTAGGTGCTCTCACAAACATCTTGGAATTAATAAGGGTATCCACAGAAAGGCTGTTCTGCAATACATTTCCTCTTATAGTCAGAAAAGACCTTCTGTTTTCCATACCCATCACTAGCCATGGATACATTTAGACTCCTCTTATATATGTTTTCTGTTCCATATCCTCTCCATTTCTCTGATGATCTTATTAGTGTGAATTGCCCAAAATTCTAGATAGGGGATTAACATGCATACTGCAATGCCATTAGTATTTCTCTCTCTGTGCTCATGATATGCCTAAAAATTACACATGGTGAAATCAAACTGTTATGCATAGCTAACAAGATGCAGATCATGAACAATTAATATAGAGATGCCTTTTCCACAATTATGACACTGCCAATTTATTGATCCAGTTCTTAAGATCACTCTGCTCCTCCCTTACAATGTTCTGATCAGCCTTTATCCTTGGCATTTCCCTCTAGTTGAACGTCATCAATTAATTTCTTTACCAATGACTTTTTTTTTTTTTAGTGAGCTCATTACTGAAAGTCTTAAGACTTTAAATAAGATAAAATTTGTCTTAAGATTCTTGAAGAATTCCCTATGTAACATTCCACCTACCACACAGTGTGCTCTGTTTCAAAGAATTTCTCAACCAATGTGCAAAACTTTTACAAGTCCCAAATGACATTAGTTGATTACTAATGTGAAAGATCTAAGTAACTGTAAAAAAGATGAAACTCTCTTTCTTTTTTTTATTTTATTTAACCAACAACCAAGTCTCTAAAGAAGACACTACAGCCTTGCACTCTGGCAGCGTGCTATTCTCAAATAGGAGAAAAATCTCTTGTTAATACCACCATATTCTATGTGCCAGGTCAGGGCAACACCTTGTAATAACAACATAATGGGGACATAGTGTGGGGAATAGTGACAGTGGACCTGGGGGAAATAAGTTAGAGTGACAGGATAGGCTTTTTTTATATATATATATTTACCAACAGTTTTGCCTGAGGGAGAGCGGAAGGTGCTTCTGTCAAAACCAGAGAGACACCAAAATGGCATTTTCATTTTTCTGACTCACTCTGTTTCTTGTTATCTGTTTTTTTTCAAGAATGTTACAGCTTTTCAGGACACCATGACAGTGCATATAACAAGTAGGGGAAAAATAGTGGTATTATGAAAATATTTTAGTGTGACATTTTTTGCTAGCAAAGAAACAAACAGGAAAGAGACAATTTTATTTTCACAGATAATTTTAACTTTCCAAACTTGGAAATTTTCAGAACTTCTGCCACCTACCTCTGTGGTACTCTGCTTTGCCTTATACAACTCAGATGATCTTCAGATTGCATCTCTCTAAGACTTTTGAAGTTTTGCTGGTTATTCTTGTCCTTCTCCAGAGGCTTTCATTCCAAATGTTTTTGTATAAATACAGAGAATGAGAAAACTGTATATATGTGTGTGCATGTGCACGTGTGCTAACATCATTGACAGTTGGTAACATACTGTCAGCTACAAAGAATTAAATCACAGGCTGTTTTATGGAGGAAATGGGACAATAGCAGCACAAGGTGTGGGGCCCTTGGGCAAATGCTCCACACAGTTCCTGATGCCATGCAACTATAGCACTGGGGAAAAGGCAGGAGTCCCACAGGAAGTTGTTGGCAAGGAGGACGGGGCACCAGGTCATGCTACTCCCTGTGTCCATGTTCTCCAGGGAGCCCCTGCCCTGGCCACTCCCTGACACTTCCAGTGAATGAAGCCATGTAGTTTTACAAACACTTTGACCTAGATTATTACAGCTGGTAACCAGAGGAAAAGCAGTCTAAAATGAGTAAGAGTAGTAGGATCTGAATTTTAACTCAGAAAGCAATGAAGGTAGTAAAATGGATAAAAAGGGGACAAAATATAGCTTGTCATGTTATTTGGAAACCAGCTGAGTGCATTACTTGGGCACTACTGGACCTTAGTGGTAAAGCCCTCTTTTCTTAGTCCAGACCTAGGAGGTAGGTTTTGAACTTGCATGTGATAGCTAATTTGGGAATTTTCCATTTCTCCAGGTATGAGTCCATGTACCGCACTCCTCGCCATATCATATGAGCATCTGCAACAGTGCACTAAACTGTGTCAAGCCTAACGGCATCCACTCTTTCTCTGTCTGCCTCTTTAGTGGGTTAGAAAACATATCTGCACTGGACAAACTTATGATAAGAGATATATACATACAAATCTATTTAAAGTTAAGATACACACATCTATTAATTGGCAGTTGAATTTTGTATTTAAGGGGAGAGCCAGTGAGCTCTATTTATAATGATTATATTTCTCAAGAGTTTTGACACTAGCATTTTTGGGTTACCTCCTGAGAGACTTAAGATACATCATATTGTAGTAGGAGTAAAAGGAAGCATTTTGGGGGCAGTACAAATACTAAAAGATATAGCAGATATATGGCCCAGATAGGAAAGTATTACTCCTGTGACTAGCATCACTAGCTTCAAAAAGACTCCTTTTGTGAGTAGGAGTACCAGTTAAGGGCCTTGCTGTAGCCAAATTGTAGAGAGCTTATTGTGTTCTTGCCATATGCTGTTCTACACGACAGCTGATCTGCACTAGGCTATAGAGCCAGATTCATATCTTAACTTACAAAGATATGAAAACCTCCATTTATTTATGGAATCTGTTGCAGATTCCACAAAAAAAAAAAAAATTGTGCATACGTATAGAGTGAAACCAGAAAATAAGTTTAGATTTGGAAAAAAGGACAGATGAAAGGGATCTGGGGGTGCTGGCCAGCAGCAGGCTCGATGTGAGTCAGCAGTGTGCCCTGGCAGCCAGGAGGGCAAACCGCATCCTGGGGTGCATCAAACACAGCATGACCAGCCGGTCAAAAGAGGTGATTATCCCACTGTATTTAGCGATGGTGTGGCCTCCCCTGGAGTACTGTGTGCAGTTCTGGGCCCCACAGTTTAAGAAGGATGTTAACGTCCTTGAATGCATCCAGAGGAGGGCAACAAAGCTGCTGAAAGGGCTGGAAGGGATGTCCTATGAGGAGCAGCTAAGGACTCTGGGTTTGTCTAGTTTGGAGAGAAGGAGGCTGAGGAACAACCTCCTTGCTCTCTACAGCTTCCTGAGGAGTGGAAGTGGAGAGGGAGGTGCTGATGTCTTCTCCCTGGTATCTGGTGATTAAGAAGTATTTCTTTACTGAGAGGGTGGCCAAACACTGCAATGGGCTTCCTAGAGGGGTGGTCAATGCTCCATGCCTCGCAGTGCCTTATAAAGAGGCATTTGGTCAATGGCCTTTATAATATTTAACTTTTGGTCAGCGCTTGAAGTACTTAGGCAGTTGGACTAGGTGATCATTATAGGTCCCTTCCAACTGGAACTATTCTCTTCTGTTCTGAATAATTTTTGTGAAAGCTGCTGAACTGAATGAAACCAGAAAGTGGTTTTTTGACATTGCAGCTTCTGGAAGTTGTTGCACCTTTGGAAACCTTTGCTACAGTTCCCACTGGCAATGCTTTCTCTTCTGTGACATCAGAGGGCTTTCTTTCATGGGCTTGTGACAGTTGTGCTCTGGGTTGTCGTCACCCAGGTCTTGAAAACCTCAAGGCTCAGATACCCCACAACCTCGCTGGGCAACACACTCCAGTGCTTGCTTAATGATCCTCACAGTGATTTTGGTTTTTCTTCCCATCTTCATTCTGAACCTCTCTCGTTTCAGGAGATGCCACTGTCTTACCCTCCCACCTCGCACTGCTGGGAAAAGCCTATCCCCATGCCCTTGATGCCTTCACCATAGGCACCAGGGAGTGCTGTGAGGTGCCCTGATGCTCTCTCTGCAACATGCTGAACCAGCCCCGGTCACACAGAGCCTTTTTGCTTACCCTGAGCCTCCCTGGTTTGTTGACCTCTCTCTGCTATCTGGGACCCTAAACAGGATGTAGTGCCTGAATGAGGCCTGCTGGGTGCTGTCATGGTTTGAGCCCAGCTGGCAGCTAAGCACCAAGCAGCCGCTCGCTCACTCCTCCCACTCCCAGTGGGATGGGGAGGAAAATTGGAAGCAAAAGGTAAAACCTCGTGGGTTGAGATAAGGACAGTTTAATAGGACAACACAAAGACAGAAGTAATAATAACAATACTACTAATAAAAGAATGTATAAAGTGAGTGATGCACAATGCAATTGCTCACCACCCAGAACTCAATACTCAGCCTGTTCCTGAGCTGCGATCCCTCCTCCCCCTGGCCAGCTCCCCCAGTTATATGCTGAACATGACATCATATGGTATTGAATACCCCCTTGGCTAGCCTGCATTAGCTGTAGTGGTTGTGTCCTCTCCCAGCTTCTTGTGAAAATTAACTCTATTCCAACCGAACCCAGGACAGGTACTGATCAGAGGGCATCACTCTTGCACTCTCTGACTAGGGGAGAAAGATAGGAGAAAACCCACAAAACTGAGTGAAGTGCTCTATTTAACTTTTACTCAGCCCTGAACTGGTCAGGCAGTTGGACTAGATGATCATTGTAGGTCCCTGGTTTGGTTTGGTTCGGTTCAGTTCAGTTCTGTGCTATTCTATTCTATTGGGAGCAAGGAGGAATCAAAATGTTGTTCTACTGTCCCTGTTTAGGCTAAAACTACTCTTCGTTTCTGCAATGCAACTGCAAAATTGTGGACTGTATTTCTCAAAGAAACAAAAAATATCTTGAATATGATACTGATCAGTATTTTATAATGTACAAACTATACAAATATTGTATCATTCTGTTAAGGAAATTTTGCAGAATAGTTCATATTATTTGATATTCCTGAAAGTTTTCCACTATTTTCCAGCTTGACTGGGCCGCAAATTTTGTGTGGAAAATCTGTACAATGGTATGGTATTTTGGCACTTAAGTTTTGAAGTTCTCTTTAAACCCTGCATGGAAATAGAGTGTAAAGTTAATATAATTTTCTAGAAGCATACGCAATATTGTCAAATATATTTATTTCCAAATAAACTATGGAGATTTCAGGGTTAGACCTTGGTGCTCTCTAACTCTTTGAAAGAGCTCTATTGCATAGCTAAAGAAAGCAAACTCCAGCTTTATGTATTACTGCATGTTACTATTTTTGCCCAAGAGAAAAAGCCATAAGAGAGTGGCATCACATGTATGCCTAAGTCAGTATCCTGTTTTCTAGTCTAAGGAAAATTTCCTTAAGTAGTTGTAGTAACAGTTTTCTCATGTTTTGTTGGAAAGCTTGTAAATATCTTACACTGGAGTATTAATGTCTGAACAGCATGAAAAATAAAAATAATAACCTTATTTTTTAAAAATTCCTTTTTGACTCTTTAATCTGGAATTTGCAACATACTTCCTGCACAGTAATTTTTCTTCACGATCCTGTATCTCTGACGTAAAACTATAAAAAAAAGGTAATTTTAAGGTGGTTGTTCAAGCATTTTTATTAATTTACTACTGGTGTGACTGTGCTAATTAAATAATGTCTAGGTACATGCTACAGGAAACCTGGGAATAAATCCTGGTGATGAGAAAGTTCAGAAGGACCTGCTTGAAAAAGAACATAGGAATGACTGAAAAATATCTGGTATAAATCCCATAGGTTTCACAAAAAATTATTCTTTTCAGATCAGTTTGGTAAGGATTGTTGATCTCAAACCAGGAGTATTATATGGACCTCAAGGTAAAATGTTATGTTGTTGAATCCTTGTAAAAGGTTTAGAAGTTATTCACGATCAAAAAAGAGTGGGTTTTCCTGGATTATGTGTGAGGTCTGTATTCAGAGACAGAAAACTTTTTTGTCAAGTACTAAATGTAAACAAGTGTTTACAATTTTCAGATTTAATTCAGAAATTAAAAATAAAGACTTCAGTCCTATGTCGTACGTATGTGTGTGCTCTTTCCCTTGTTCCTACTCATGCCTTTTCTTTCTGTTATTCCTTTCCCTCCCATTATGCTATTTTTTACTCTTTTTCCTTCTCCATCCCATTTGTTACTTCTCTCCTGTTGGATCTCTTACTTAGGTCTACAATTCTTTTTCTCTGAAGGCTTGTTTTGCTCTATTCACTCCTCTTTATTCTCCTCCAAAACTGTATTTTCTGTCAAGGCTTTGAAAGCAGAAGCCCCATGCATCTGTGCCCAACTCTCACTCAGCCACATGCAGAACATTTTCCCATCATTCCCTCCCATCTGTTGATGTTAGCTCCATGCACTACTGTCAGTCACCTTGCTGCCTCTTTCCTATCCGGCTGCTCAGCAAAATTTATCACAGCATTCTTTCTTTACCTATTCAAACTATTGGCAGGGAAAATTACTGCAGTCTGATAAGTTATCACATTCCTCTTGCTCAATAGAAGGTAACTGCAATCATAAAAATACAGCAATCTAAAACAACAATGAGGGAGTGGGTGATGAAGTGGAGCAGGGGAGCAAGGAAGAGAAAAAGCACAGCAGACTCATAGGGCATTCCTATCTGTGATAAGTTAGCATTTTGGTCTAAAGAATATTGTATGAAGACTTGGACTGATTGCAGAGCCCTCCAGATCACCTCCACAGTTTTTCAAATTGGAATGTTGCTTCTACACAATAGATACTTCTTCTTGCATAGCTCCGTCAAGCGGAAGATGTGGCAGAAACAGAGGTATAATTCTCAGATTTACTTACTTTTACTGAGCACCCCAAGGAAATCTGTATCCTCATCAGCAAAATGAGAATAATAATACTTATCCACCTTTGACAAGTGCATCATGATCTAAGGATCAAAGTGCTATGTACAACTAAGTATTTTTATTATTACTACTTTGATGTGTAAATCACAGACACATTTGGCTGTAACTGTCTTTGAAGTTGTTCTGAAAAATCATATCATATTCCACTTCAGCAGTGATTTAATTTGTGGATTAGTGACATGACAGACCGTAAGAGGCTATTTGGAAGTCTTCCAATTGGTTTTCTCAATGTGGCTGCTGTGAACATGTACTTAGCGTTCAGTAGACAGAAAATGTCCTCAAAGTATTATTACTGATTGCATCATTTTTTCAGTGAAAGAATTTGCGTAATTATAAATCTTCTTTTTGTTAATATGATTAATTTTATGATCTGGCTCAATTACCATAAATTATATTTACAGAAACAAAGTTGTTAGTCATGCAACCTAGCTACTCCTACCTTCAGACTTGTTTAATAAGGGTGCAGTTCCCCTTGGAACTAGGTGGGTGTTCTAGAGGCCAGCAGACTATTAAGGCCTACGTATCATCAGAAAACCCAGTCAGTAGTCCTTTGGCCGTCCAGGGGACTGAATTTAACTAGTCAAACAGTCCTACATCATCTTTCAAGAGGCAAATTCAAAAAGAGACATAATCTCTTTGTCTTGCCATTCTGACACATCTCCTTTCCCTGCATGCAGTTGCTTCACAGTGCTACATAGTTTAAAATGCTGTGTTATCTGAAAACTTTTGTTATTCATTAATCAATAAATTACTTTTCATCCTTCCATGTTGTGAATCTGATATTGTGATTGAAAAAAAAAAAATGTTTTCCAAAAAACCCTCACATTTATGGAGTAGTACTTACACAAACCATTTGCAAGACTAAATGACAAGTCAAATACAAAGCAGAACTTGATGTTGCATCCTAGTTTAATAAAGAAAAACTTGGAGATTATGGTACTTCAGGCTATTAAATAGTTGCACAGGGAGTGTTAGGATGTTCATATGACCAGGTAGTCCAGGGTATGGCCAGAGTGATTTTCATTAAGAAGGAAGAATTAGACTCTCAAAATCTTTTGCTACATGAAATACAATATTTTGGACTGTTAAATCTTCTTTGACACTATCCCACTATTGTAATACTATCACAATAATAAGTTCTCATTTATAAGAAAATATTTAAAGTGTTGCTAAGTCAAACAATTGCCTGATTAAAACAGTGAAATAAGATTTTCTCTCTTTCTAGATTTTCTCTTGAATTTCCATGCAGAAATAAGATTTTACAGAAAGTTGTTTCTGACCAAAGGTTAAGGAGTTATGAATATTCAAAACCTGTTTTCCTTACTATAGCTGCTTTAAAATCACAATATTTGTGACTTGCAAACCGCTGAGCCAGTTGTCTCCACCAGGGCTTATTTTGCAGCTCCTTTCAGACTTAAAGCAGGATAATGATGACAGTTTGTCTTATATATATTGGAATAAATGAGAGCCAATTTTTGGTAAACAAAAATAATTTTAAACTGAAAGTGAGAGTCATAACTGAGATTTCAATATAAAAAAATATTTTTTTACTTTAGAAACTTAATTCTTCAGTGGTAATTCTGCATCAACATTTTATTTGTCTCTACTTCAAAGAAATCCTCCAGTCCTTCAAATGAACACTTAATTTCTTATTCATATTGATACCTCTGGTCACCTTTCTGCTGGAAATGATTTTTTAAAAAAACACAGGAGAGCTATTATCTAAGGAGATAAGAACTGTCATATAAATGATTGAAATAGGCAAGGTAATAAGTTATCAACAGACAGATTTTATACTCATTGTCTGCTACTGAGAAATTAGTGACAAAAAAGACCTTTTAATTATCTAATCTGTCATCCTGCCAATGTTTATTCTTAACTTTTCCCAATGTTTTGAGAAGCTTGAGATAATTCAGGTGAATTTTCCATCACAGTGAAATGCTATGGCTAAACACTCCTGATGCCTTCCACTGCATATTCAATTACTTAACATTACCCTATTATTTGTAATACTACCCTATGCTATTCTAACCTACATTTCTTTTTGATGTTGGATTATCCAGTCTATGAGAAATTCAAGTACATATGCAGGTAGGTATTTTTGAATCAAAAGAGTTATGAAAATATTGGAAAGTATCCACAGAATGATAATTTGCTTTTAAAATGTTGAATGATTCCATTTCAGTGTCTGTTTGAGTAGCTACAGTGTCTAATGGAAGTGCAATGGTTCAGCCAGAGGGAACATTGTGGTTTATAATGAGTGATGTAGAATGAACAATGAGTTTAGATTATAGAGAAGGTAGACACTATAGTTCTTAAAATACCACTGTAATGGTAAAACATTATACTTCAGCCAGGTTGTGACTGCCCAGGTGACACAGAAGAAAATAATAGCATTTAATAAAAAAAAAAACAAAAACAACTGTGATACTCTGATGTGGACTCACTTGATCCTAGGTAAAATATACCTGAAAAAACTTTTAAGGAATATGTTTATTTTGTGAAAAAAACTCTTTTGGTACAAGCATATTTTGGTAGGACTCTTAACTACTAGCACCACTGTCAGTTGCTCTCCATGCCTCAGTGACCCCACGAGGTTTGTCATGCATCTGCACTTCCGTTCTGCTGGTTGAGGACCAAGAATTCCAAACCTGTGGTTGAAGACCCTGTGCCTAAACTTTTCTGTGATGACTTCTGCTTTGAAGCACCTGGTGGAGAACACCTATTGAAAGAAGAGCCATCTAACCTCTTTGTAACATTTATCTGTATGTCTGGTAAGGACATGTTTCTTCTCTTGACTTTTTTCCTTCCTAGACACACATTTATTGGTAATCCTATCTCAGCATCTCCCTTTTGGTGGGGAGGATTATTTTTGTAGAATCAATTGCTTTTTCTGCTGCCTATCATATTTTCAATTATCCACATCAGAACATCACTAAGTAAGATTTCCTAAATGGTATGTATATTGTAAATTACATTTATCATCTGTTGTAGTTGAACCATGAGCTTTCATCTACATATCTTTTAATGACCCTATGTTTCAGGACATGAGTTAAGAATTTTAATGGTACAATACTTGTTAGTTGGTAACCTTCAAGAAATTTCTTCACAACATGGGAAAGACATCACAAAGGAGCTTATGGTCCAAGAAGAATATTTAATGGGCTCTTAATCTTGCTGTTGATATACATGATACGATCTTAGGAGACACAGCAAGTACTTAAATGTCCATTTTTCATTTCACTCAACAAAAATTTCAACAAGGATAGTAACTTAATATTGTTTGAGTAATAGTTTTTAGCATGGAATCGCAGAATTTAATATCTTTAAATTTGTTTAGAAATTAAGATCAAGCTGGGTTTTTTTCCTACCAGTTTAATAACCAGAGTTCCACTCATGATGAAGTTAGACCCTTTTATGCTAAGCTAATATTATGCTTGACATAGAAGGGATAGAGTTTGGTTTTATTCCAACAATATCAGAATATGCTATTTAAATCAAATGTCATTTTTGTTGGGCTGATGGCTCTCTAAAATTAAAAAGTCAAATTTAAATTAAAAAAGGTTAATTTGTTGACCTCAACTTTTTTTAATTGTTACTAATGCAGTTTACGTTAATTAAGCATTCTTTCTTAATAATTATAGGAGGTAACAGCAAAGCTTTTAAGGCTCCTACTAATTTAGCACCCTGTGGCTGCATGCTTCTATTTCTTTAATTTTAATGGACTGATTGTATACATTATAAAAATAAATAAGTCATAAGGAATCTATCATTTCAGCAACCCTTGACCTGCAAATGCTTTAGATCATATTAAAAAATATAAAGCAGTATTATTCCTAAAAAACCTCAAAAGGAAGACCTGACTAAAGCATTATTGGCATCTTCTAATGATGAGACCTTAAAGTTCCAAATCAGTTCACCATGTGTAATAGTAAATATAATATTTAGCAGGTACAAGAGTTACTGTACTTTTAAGAAAAGTTTTAGTCCTTACATGTGATTTACCATTTTTAACTTTCAGTGCTTCACTTTTTATAGTGGTCTTAAAATTTAGTTCTACTCAATTATACAGCAGTTCTATAATTTTGCAACTGCATCTCAGTTCTCTGAATAATCAGCACAGACCCAGCCTGTTAAAGTAGTAGAAATTACTGTATTACTTTTTTTTTTATGGGTCTGCTGTTTGGGAAAGAAGTTTGACATCCTGAAACTGCAGTACAGGTCTCAGTGTATTTAATAATAGAATAACTGTATAATTACCTATATCTTTTTGAGACAGTGTGACTGATTGACTGCGACAGTTTTAGTATATAAAGGTAGTTTTACAATGACTTAATCTGGACCACAATTTAACTCTCTGCATATCACGTGGTGTAGCTTTCTAGTACCAATATAATCCCTGAACACAGAGTTAGAAATGGGTAATAGCACCTCAAAATCTCCAGCACAGCAAAGAGTAGTAGTTTTCCCAAAGTATACACTCTCAGTATTACTCATGTGCTATTGTTATGGAAAGTCTCATAATTTAACCAAAAGAAAAAAGTCATTTCTATAGTGACAGTTCTAAATGCAGAAAAGAAAGATTGAAAACTGCAGGCTTATTTCTTTCTTTCATGTTTGTCTTCTTTTGGGTTATTTTATTATTAAAAAAAAAAAAAGATTTGAGGAGTTGTGAGGAAAAGTCTTATCATCAATAGTTCTGATGTTTTCATCTTGAAAATTTTAATTTTAGAAAAATGTTGAAAGATCAAATGAGGATGATATTTTAATTTCTATATTTTCCTACAGTATCATCTGAAATACATAAATAGATAACATCACATAATGCATTGGAATATGGTATTTTATGTTTATACCTGACTATGAACCTATGATATAAAATAAATAGAAATACTCATCTGAAATAAAACTAGAATTCTTCTGATTTGTTTGATGTTTTTCAAACAAGAAAAGTCTTTTAGTTGTTTTGATTTAAAGTGAAGATGACTTCTGAAATTCCAGAAGAAACAGATGAAAATTCATTCAAGTCTATGTGTATTATCATATACATGTGATTTTTCCCAAACATCAGCTCTGAAAAGCAGTTGAGAGAAATTAAATGCAAATGTAATTACATATGCTTCCCTCTTTATAAAGCCCATAAGCAAATGAAAGTTGCCCTTTTTATGAAGCAGAGCCTGCTCCCTAATCAGACTAGAAAAAAGACCAACTCTGATATATGTTATACATAAACTGTAACACAATAACACTATCAAATTTTTGTCAGGCAATTAAACTTTATGCCAAGCTAATTTGATTTTGCTGCTGTTTTATTAAGTCCTATGAAAAAAAGGAAATCTGTTCTCTTCAGTAAATCACAAGTTTCACAAAACATTTCCTAACTCAGACTCCTTGTTCTGTTATTTTGATATATTAAATATCCAGCAAAGAATTTCCAGGGTCATAAATCTACAGTGATAAAATTAATCCTATTGCTGAAGAGAAATAAATATTTTATTGCAGTTTTATGAGCTTTTGTTCCCTTTTTGCTCGCAAGTAGGTGTTGTTTAGTGGTACAAAGACATTTTGCTGCTGAAAAATGTATTAGAAAGACTACAGCAGTAATAGAATTCATATCTACAAAGCTGTTCACTTCTCAGAATGAAGGTTCAAGAATGTCCTAAGGAAAACTTAAAAGACAATATTGTCAATAAGAATACTACACTGATTATTCTTCTTACATTTTTGACTCTAGGAATAATTTTATTGTTATTATTAATTTTACAATAGAAATTTTCTGAAATTGCACCTAAACAACATCTATAAAATCAAATTTACTAAATGCAAATGGAACATGCAACCTCAGAAATCAGAAATGCTAACCTAATTAATCCTTCATTTTCTTCCCATTTTTTCTTTCTTAGGAATGTAAGGAAATGATAAGATTAAAGATGTTCATGCCTCAATTATACCTTCAACTGAGGTGCTAAGCATTTACAGTAATGAGTCAGTTTATTCAAGCCTGGCACAACATACACTGCATTTTGAATCTATATTATCTAAAATATAATGAATGTGAGTAAGGGTCTGAGGGGCCCTGAATATTGTTTGTCGCAATTAAGAAATGGGCTGGGGAGAGAGGAATGTAAAGGTAGGAATTTCCGTCAAAGTAGAGAAATGGACAGGGATGGCAGGGTCTGGTCCTATATATTAGACAGAGACAATTGTTTTCATCAAAGTACTGTTGCAGATAAACAAAGTGGGACAGTTCTCTGTTGTGATTGCATCTTGTGCAGCCATTCACAAATATCTGGAATGAGTCTAAATGTTCCATTCTAGTTTGGTGAAGATTTACCTGAAGTTTGCACAGGCTGTACTGTCTGCAAGGCTCTGGCGACTCAAAGTGACTTAGTCCAGCAGTTTTGTGTATTGTTTAAAAATTTATGCAGATCAACAAATGAAAATGGTAGTGTGGCTAAATCTGAAGAAGAAATGACCCATAATGTCTTGACAACATACGGTAACCAGAAAAATTTATCTGTCCTCAAAAATGCACAGAAACACTATAAAGCATCAGATATGTACCAAGCACTCACAGCTTGGTTTTTTTCCACTTTTTGTGAGCTACTAAGTCAGTTTGTTAACTTTTTCTGTAAAGATCTGATACTTTTTAATAAGCAGTGCTGATGTTCAAATTTGGAATATATGACAACTTTTCATTTTGTCAGTTACCAAATAGAATGGCAGATTACTAACTTGCAGTTGCAAGTGGCAAAGCTTTAGTCCAGGAAGACTGTACAACTACAGGTAGAAGCTTAAAACAAGTGTTAAATTTACAGAAGGCCAACAGAGGTTTTCAAAATTATCTAAGTTTGTTAAGAGGTATGGAAAAGTTTAGGAAGAGAAATGTTACCAGGATAGGCTATGATTAAAAATTTAGGCTAAATACACACAGGGACCTTAATTCAAATGTATTCTGTGGTCTACTAAATTAAAAAGGGGGAACACATGTAAAAAGTTGCTTTTGGCTGATGGTATGTATTGGTTTTGTGTGGCAAGGTTTTGGTAGCGTGGGGGGTTACAGGGGTGGCTTCTGTAAGAAGCTGCTGGAAGCTTCCCCTGCGTTCGAGAGAGCCCATACCAGCCGGCTCTAAGACAGACCTGCCGCTGGCCACGGACGAGCCAATCAGTGATAGTGGTAACGCCTCCGTGATAACATTTTTAAGAAAGAAAAAAAGTTGGGACAGATGGAAAATGGCAGCCGGAGAGAGGAGTGAGAACATGTAAGAGAAACAACCCTGCAGACACCAAGGTCAGTGAAAAAGGAGGGGAGGAGATGCTCCAGGCGCCGGAGCAGAGATTCCCCTGCAGCCCGTGGGGAAGACCATGGTGAGGCAGGCTGTCCCACTCCAGCCCATGGAGGTCCACAGTGGAGCAGAAATCCACCTGCAGCCCAGGGAGGACCCCACACCAGAGCAGGTGGGTTCCTGAAGGAGGCTGTGACCCCGTGGGAAGCCTGCGCTGGAGCAGGCTCCTGGCAGGACCTGTGGATCTGTGGAGAGAGGAGCCCACGCTGGAGCAGGTTTTCTGGCAGGACTTGTGACCCTGTGGGGGACCCACGCTGGAGCAGTGTGCTCCTGAAGGACTGCACGCTGTGGAAAGGACCCATGCTGGAGCAGTTCATGAAGAACTGCAGCCCATGGGAAGGACCCATGTTGGAGAAGTTCGTGGAGGACTGTCTCCTGTGGGTGGGACCCCACACTGGAGCAGGGGAAGAGTGTGACGAGCCCTCCCTCTGAGGAGGATGAAGCGGCAGAGATAATGTGTGATGAAATGACTGTAAATCCCATCCCCGTCCCCCTGTGCCACTGGGGGGGGGTTGGTAGAGAATCTGGGAGTGAAGTTGTGCCCGGGAAGAAGGGAGGGGTGGAGGGAAGGTGTTCTGAGATTTGGTTTTATTTCTCATTACCCTACTCTGGTTGATTTGTAATAAATTGAGTTAATTTTCCCCAAGCTGAGTCTGTTTTGCCCATGGTGGTAATTGGTGAATGATCTCTCCTGTCCTTATCTCAACCCACAAGCTCTTTGTTATATTTTCTCTCCCCTGTCCAGCTGAGGAGGGGGAGTGATAAAACGGCTTTGCTGGGCACCTGGCATACAGCCAGGATTAACCCATCACATGGTACTTAATGATTTATGTGTTCTCCACTGTCAAATTGTACATTAAATCCATATCAGATACCCGACTCTGCTTTTCTACTTTTAGGGTTTATCAGGAAAAGAGAAGCTGAAGAAGACATGCATAGAGCAGAGTAATATTGCAGGCCACTAGTACTGAAGAAAATAGTCTTGAGCTTTGAAGGATAGAGCAGCAATATGCAAAAAGGATCAAGTTTACCAGGTAACAGATTTTAAAATATTAAACATTTAAACGTACTTTAGTGAAAGTTCTTGAGCAGTCATTGCCGATCACCAACCAGGTATGCAGCCTAGGGCTTGACTTGATCTTTTTTTTCTGTCCTGTAACAATGGATATATAGTTATTTTATGAAACATGAAAGGAAAAAAAAAAGCTGGAGTGCCATCATGGATAAATAGGCTCAGTACAGGGCAAGCCTGACAAAGGGATAATCGGAGGAGGAGCTCAAACCAGTCTATTTGCTGGAGGTGAAGGAGACTTATTTACAGGATGGAACTGACCATAACAGACTGAGTTCTATAGGCACCCAACAGTTCAAAAGCAGTTTAGGAACTACCAGGGACTATGTTCTTTCACTCCAACATGCAAAACTGCTATAGAACGAGGGTCAACTGCAGTTAATGTTGACAATACTTTACTGATCACACACCAGCACTTAGATAACCAACAATAAACACTTCTATTCCAGCAGGGAGGCTAGATTTGGACTATGCTATCTCTGACTGCCACTGCCTTTGTCAGGAAGCTTATTTCCTGCACAGCGCTCACTGTTCAATCCTGTGTAACAGGGCAGACTATTGTCTTTGAAATCTCAATAGTAGAAGTAGTGAAATTTAGCAAACAACTCCAGTAATATTTCTTTTTCTGGTGGTCCTAAATGTGCCTTTACCCTCACCCCAAGCTACTATTATTTCTTAGGGCTGAAACCTCTGTTGTGCTACATATTGCCATTGAATACCTGCAGCAGCTGTCCTTTCAATGCACTGCTTGCAACCTTCCTTTTCTTGGGGTGAATGTGTGGGTGGTTTGGTTTTTATCTTTTCCCACTATGGTGATAGGTAAGTTCTTAAATGCAGAAGAATCATGCATTTCTAAAACAGAACAGTACTGACTTGGTAAGCAACCATTTCTGATAGAAGATAGCATAAAAAATGGAAACTGGCACAAGGAAAAATATGTTATGGAAAGCAATGGGGGAGCTGTGGCATCTTTTAATGGTGTAAAATGAAAAGGATTATAGAATAATTATGCTCCTGGTTTATGGCACATAAAATCACACCAATCACTGCTCCTCATTGTTCTTTTAAGCCTGAAGATGAATAGAATTTGGCATATTTTTGTTTACTAATTTATGAAAAACAATGGATGATACTTTTGCTCAGTAAACTTAACATATTTCCCTAATGTCTGTGAAATATTTAATAGCTTAGAAAGTGTGACAGAGCTAGATATGTATTAATATTATTTAGCAGATCAGGGTGCTACTATCAGTTCTTATAAGTCTACTTCATCATTTCTAGCCTGCAGCTCCTTTAGCAATGAGAATACTAAGAAAAAATATTTCCTACAGTGTTTATCTGATTATGTCAAATTAGACCATCACCTGCAGTCATCCTCAGCAAATGAGTCAGTTAGCTTGACACTGTAACTTGGTTATTCAGTGAGATGTTTTTTGAAATCTAGGCAAGTTAATAAAAATAGCTTTTTCAAGTGTTTGAGTATTTTTATTTTTATTCCTTAACAATGAAACCATCCATTTTTACATTTCTGTTCAAAGGCAAAAGGGGCAGCTGTGTCTCAAATTCTCAGCCCCAGTTAGTCCATGTCCCAGGCAGCAGCAACTGCAGTAAGACAGTTCAGGTTCTCAGCTGTCAAATCAGACAAAATCCTTCACTGGCTAACATGTATGAAGTCAGGAATTTATACTTCCTAGAAATAAGTGCTGAAATGTCACCAGGGATGTGTTTATTCTGGCTTTTTAAGGGACAAGGCAAGTTGTAAATTTTTTTAAACCTTTTTACCACTTTGTTCAACTAGAAACTCCCAAATCCATCTGGATCTGCACAAACAAGCAAAAGCACAAAGGTGGAAGAGGGCACATATACCTTGAAATACACATTTTTTTTAATGCTTTATTATTTTGTTCCCATGTAACTCGTGAAAGCTTTCCAAGGGAAACAGGGACACTTTTGCGGGTAAGCATGGAGAGGAAGAGTTAAAATAGTTATATTGACTTCCTCCCTTTTCCTTCCCTTGTGCCCCTGGCTACTCCCTCCCATTATAAAACATAGTGTAGTTTTTTTGATTATTAAAGAACAATTTTTTGGAGATGTGAAGGGATATTGTTCTGTGGAATAAGCACTACAGCACTGTAAAATCTGCAGGTTTCAAAATACATCTGGACTCTGCTGAAGGGGTGGAGCTGACCATTCTGTTAGCTTCTTTCACTCAGTGGATTGTATTGTACCTCATCAAACATTAAGGATAAGCATTGCCCTTCCAGGATATCAGCAGATGCAGAGAAAATCACCATTATAAAAACCAGAGCTCCATTTTCATTGTATTTCTATAAATTATTTTATATAATAAAACCTTCAAAGTACTTTTTTTTTTTACAGCTCGAACTTATGTAATGAATGGCTACAGGTAAGAATCTCAGCTCTGTATGAATGCATAATCCCCAGGACAAATAAACTGCTGGCTACTGGCATGGTATCCAGCAGAAAATGATTATGAAAGTTTATGGCAACAAATCCTGTCATAAAAAAGTCACTATGTTTTTTATTTGAAACAATATTGCTACAAAAACACATTTCAGCCCTTTAAAAAACCTCTTTACAAGATTTAACATGTCCAGTGTAAGTTCTACAGCAAAGTCTGTAATAAACTGCGAACAAACTTAGTAGCTAGGCTGAATTTGACTTTCACATTCAACAATAATGGATTTAACTGTAAACAAGAACCATTTTTTCATTAGGGAGATTAATGTTTTGATGATGGATCTATATGTGCATTTTAGTTCTATTTAAATCTCTAAAAAAACTTTAAAAAATATTTTACTTGTTAAGGGAACAGTGGCATCCCTGTTAAAAAAAATGAGCTCAGTTTTATACTTTCATGAAATTTATAACAGAGATTTAAATAATTCACTTTGAGAAAGGACTGTTCTTTCCATACAATTTTGTCAAGTTCTACCCATTCACTGAAACTTCTTTTAACAAGCAGAAGCTAAGAAGCAAGGTGTTATCAGAAATAGAATGAGCCAGTGTTGTGGTTTAACCCCAGCCAGCAACTAACCACCACGCAGCCGCTCACTCACTCCCCCCCACAACCCAGTGGGATGGGGGAGAAAATCGGGAAAAGAAGTAAAACTCATGGGTTGAGATAAGAACGGTTTAATAGAACAGAAAAGAAGAAACTAATAATGATAATGATAACACTAATAAAATGCCAACAGTAGTAATAAAAGGATTGGAATGTCCAAATGATGCGCAGGGCAATTGCTCACCACCCGCCGACCGACACCCAGTCAGTCCCCCAGTGGCGATTCCCTGCCCCCCCTTCCCAGTTCCTAAACTAGATGGGACATCACATGGTATGGAATACACTGTTGGCCAGTTTGGGTCAGTTGCCCTGGCTGGGCATGAGAAGCTGAAAAATCCTTGACTATAGTCTAAACACTACTGAGCAACAACTGAAAACATCAGTGTTATCAACATTCTTCACATACTGAACTCAAAACATAGCACTGTACCAGCTACTAGGAAGACAGTTAACTCTATCCCGGCTGAAACCAGGACAGTCAGGATTATGTGAGGTATTTTTTTCTTCGGATACTCTTTTAGACTTTCTGTTGATGGGAGTATTTTGGCCACCTGCTTTTCTCCTCTACCGCCAAAATGTCAGTGATGGACAGAGGGCACTTGAAACACCTCAAAGGTGCTGCACAGACAAGATGCTGTAAAAACAAAGGCCATTCCCAACACCTTCCTTAACTTCCTTTCCCAGAATTCTAGTTTTGGTAATTTAAAAAATATGTGTTTTTTTATCGAATTTTGAATTAACTTGGAATGAAAGGTGTGACTTGTTTTTGTTTGGATTAAAAAAAAAATTTTTTTGGTAAAATTTTTTTGCTGTTTGAAATGCAAAATCATTTTCCATTTTTTTTTGTCAAATAAATTGTAAAAGTTGAACAAAATTATACTTTTTCATTAAAAATGTTAACAAATGTTTGAAGCAAAATAATTTCTGCAACACTACGCCCTTTTTTCACAATGTTCTTTTTCCTGTAAAGTGCCATTACTTAAATTGACATATCTCTTCAGAAATTTCAAATGCACATGATGAACTGAAGTAAAGATTTAAAACCCATTGGAAAATATGTACCTGGCCATAACAGTACAACAGATAGTGGTGTTTGCTCCTGCCAAAGTTCAATATGGAGGCTACTGTCTTGTTGCAGAGCCAAGTCAGGTTTTACAGTGCAGATGCTTCTGGCTGGAGCTAAATGGCTTATCAAATTTAAGCTTCTCTGTTACTACCAAAAGGAGTATGACACTGAGTGGGGAAAAAACTGCTATATGGTCTCATGAGAAATGACCACAATTGGAAAAAATGCCGGAAGAGAATGAATGGTCCTTGTATGTAAGACACTGCCAGACAAACTTCTGATTAAAACATTCAAGCCATAAGCTCATTACCTTTAAGAGTGTCTCACAAGCTGAATAACAGCTGTGTCCACACTGAGAGCTGCAACTGAGTATTCCAATTGCTGAGAAATTTACTGTGAAGTTTGAGTGGTAGTCTATTGATCTTCAAGTTCAATTTCACATGGAGATTTCTGTGGACTATAAAGTATAGTTTCTTACAAGGGTCCAAAGTCTAGTTTAGTTTTGTTCCTTGACGGCCTTTCTCTTGAGGGGAACTGGTGAACTCAAACATCAGGGCTAGGAGTTGCATCCCCCACGGGGTACCTCCTGAGTTTTCAGGCAAGTAAATTGTGCCTGTTATCTGCCGAATGTGTTTAAACAGAATTATATTCACAGAGATATTGTGACAAGTAAGCTTTTCTTCTGATCACAGTGGGCTGCTAAAACAGCTATGTCCGAAATTTTTCAGGGCTGCATGTAGTTCATATCCAAATCTACTGAAGTCAACACAAAAACTCCATCAGGAATTTTTTTGGCTAAGATTTATTTGAAGCATGTGAACTGGATTCTGCATTTTACAACATAGAATCACAGAATCATATAATGGTTTGGGTTGGAAAGGAGCTTTAAAGATCATCCAATTCCAACCGCCCCTGCCATGGGCAGGGACACCTTCCACTAGACCAGGTTGCTCAAAGCTCCATCCAACCTGGCCTTGAACACTCCCAGGGATGGGGCATCCGTAGCCTCTCTGGGCAACATGTTCCAGTGTCTGACCACCCTAATCATAAAAAGTTTCTTCCTTATGTCCAATCTAAACCTATCCTCTTTTGGTTTAAAACCATTGCCCCTTCTCCTGTCACTACAGGCCCTGGTAAAAAAATCTTTCTTAATCTTTCTTATAAGCCCCCCTTATTGAAAGGCCACAATAGGGTCACACCATTGCCTTCTTTTCTCCAGGCTGAACAACACTAGTTCTCTCAGCCTTTCTTCATAGAAGAGGTATTCCAGCCCTCTGATGATTTTCTTAGCCCTTCTCTGTATTCGCTCTACAGGTCCAAGTCTTTCCTATACTGGGGACCCAGTGTACCTGGTGTAGTATACAGTCTCTCCTACTCTTAGCACTCTGTACTATTGAATAATGTTTTTGACAGCATGCTCTTAGGTTGTTAATTTATTAACAGGTTTCAGAATTATTCTCAGGTTCCAGGTCTTGATCCAGATATTTTTGTGTATAGGACTCTGCATTACTTACAGGTACCTGTACTCTCTTCAATATTAAGCAAACTCACTAAATATATTCACCAAGACCTACAAATCTCAGGGAGATGTACAGTCCACTAAGTGGTATCCTCATTCACATAGCTATGAAGGATCTGATTATAAACCTTCTTGTGGGTTTTTGCTTATTACAACAGATTTTTAGGGTAAGTTAATTTTAAAACATCTACATCAGGAGTTGTGGTTGTGCAGTATGTTTGGTAAGCCACAGGAATTACTCCAGCAACTGTGAAAACCCACTGCACATGCTCTAACACAAGACTACATGACTAGAAACTACAGATGCCCACTTTGTTGTCAGAGCTTCTTTCTGCTCTTTTTTGGATATCAGAATTAGATTCTGGGCAGAATACTTTTAAAACGTACAACCAAAGATTAATTTCACCATGTCTAAAAATCTTCTTTCGTATACTGAGAGGTTTTGGATTCTGTGAAAAAAGTTTTGTTGGCCCTAAACGAGCAAAAATATATATATATATATATATATATATATATATGTATATCAGCTTTGCTTTCTGGAACTGTCGTGGTTCCACCCCAGCCGGTAACAAAGGACCACGCGGCCGCTCGCTCACTCCTCCCGCCCCCCTCCGGTGGGATGGGGGGAAGACGGAGGAGAGGGAAAAAAAACAAACCTGGAACCTCGAGGGTTGAGATAAAGGCAGTTTACTGGAACAACACAAAGAAATTGCAACAACAACAACGGTACTAATGAAAAAGTATACAAAAAGAGTGATGCACAGTGCAACTGCTCACCACCCGGGACCCGACGCTCTGCCACTTCCCCCACCCAAAAGAAGAGCCCACCCCCCCCGGCCCGCTCCCCCTTTATATACTGAGCATGATGTCACATGGTATGGAATAGCTCCTTGGCCAGTTCAGGTCAGCTGCCCCGGCTATGCCCCCCACCTCCCAGGTTCCTGTAAAAAAAATTAACTCTATCCCAGCTGAACCCAGGACAGGAACTGTGAAAAGGATAAACACTTCATAAAACCTCCTGCCACAGAACCAAACATATTGAAATGGCTTTTATGGAGATATTGAAACAACAACAAAAAAAATACACAGGGCTTGTTTCTCCTGAGGGTTCAATTATTTTGAGTGCTGGTAGCAAACTTTGATTGATAAATCTAACCTTTCATTTCCAGGCAATAGTTTGATCACACACTGATGAGAAAGAGTTAGAGAATGGAAGAATAATATTTGGATTGCAACGGAATAATGAAAATGCAGAGGATGCCTTTGACTTTTACAAGGTGAGAAATGATTTCCCATTTTGATTGTGTGATAGCAAGAATCTCTTCTAAGAGCAGGCAAGTCTGGGCTTTGTATGATGTTCTTAAATTATTTTTCAAAACTTATAAGATTTATCCAGCTTTCTAACTAGAAATTCATAATACATCCAAAATGCAATTTAAGCTATAGTGGCAACATATGTTTTTCAGCAGCACAAATGACTGATGAAGTGATGAGGTGACCACACATCATATGTGAAATATGAACTAAGAAAGAAAACTCCCCAGCCCACAGGGAAAACCAGGCAGCCTTTCTATCCAAAACAAATTTATGATGTTTTCCAACTGGGCTTACACAAATAAACTCATTAAGGATGTCCATCATGGACTAATTTGACACCTCTGTACAACTTTTTTTTGTCCATTTACACCATATTTTTTTCACTCTTCCCTCCTAAAATACTTCTTAGCAGCCTGAAATCCTCTCACATTATTTTAATCAAATCTTCTTTTTCCTTTTTATGTAGAAGAAAGAGAGGTTATCAATCAAACAAAATGAAGATAGACTATTTAGTTTTATTTTGTCATCTTAAATCCCTTTCCATAAGATCCTTCTTTACGACAGACAACTGAAATATGCCTAACCTTCCAAGCAATTCCACTGGAAAAAAAGAAAAAAGGAGGGAGAAAGCAAAATTTGGCTTTAAAATATAAGCTTGATCATCAAGTTTTATTTTGAAAGTAAATCCCTTAACAATATTTAAAGCTGTGTTGTTTAAATGTTTTCCAGTTTCCACAAGCAGTCATAGAATATTACTTTGAAATCCCTGAATATTTTTGGAATCCAGTAAAGTAATGGTTTCATTGCCTTTCATTAACGCTGTTCCTTTCTGATTCGTAAAATATCTTTTGAGGTTCATAATAACATTTTGTAAGTAGTATTCAAAAATAAAAATCTTACATGAAGAATTAGCTACACCATCCAACTCAATCCACTCCAATAAGCTAAAATTTGGAGAAAAAGGTATTTTATGTATCAGAGTCATAGCAGTGCAGAAGACAGAGAAAGCAGACAGATACATTAGTAACTAGTCTAAAGAAGGCACATTGCAATGCAGCTGTTGTAACCTGAACATTGCAGTAAGAGTCAAGTACAGACAGAAAAACAGTAGCATTTACCAGCTTTAAGACGTGGTGTATCAGATGCTTAAAGCCAAATTAAAGTTGACCTTAGCAAAGGTATGATGTTGCAAATGTAGTCTGCCTGCATATGCTCTCTCTGCTCTCACTCAGCCATATGGGACAGGTGTAATTTACTTCTGATGTTTCAGTTAATGAAATCACTGCTACAGCCTATGAATAACTGCAGCAAACGGGCTCAGCGTTAAACAGTACTGTGCTTGCAGGCAAGCGTGGCCAATAAATGAGCCACTACATTTCCACCTACTTTTAGAGCTTTTAATGCCTGTGTTTTTAATGTAAAGCTAGTTTTCTGAAGCATGGTGTGCATGTGCAAAATTTAAAAATGAAGAGGTCAAGTCCTAGTCAGAGATTGTAAATCTGTGTAGCTCTGAAAATTTTTTTTACACTCACTAAAGTGTCAATATCTGATATCCAGACTATGACATTTCAGCTCCTTTTTTTTGCTTGTTTTACATACAGAAATAAGAAAATACATATTCAGAAATACATTGATGCATACATACACCACATATATTCTGCTGGCATCTCTGTGATATATTGCAAAACCATATATAAAGTAAATTTTTTCTAGCAATTTGGAGAATCTATCTTCCATCTTCTAAGACTCCTCCTTGGATTTACTAATGTCTCAACCTCCAAAAAGTTTAATGTATCTATTTTTTTAAAAATAGTCATCATATTTCCCAAGGCTTTGGCTCAGTTAAATGATTTTTCCCTTCTAATTACATGTTACTTCTAATTATGACCTTTTGCTCAGTTTCAGAAAAAAAATGTTTCAAGCTGATTATAAGAGTTCTTGCTTTGCAACTGATGTGCTAAAAAAGCTCAGCATTGCAACTGTGGCACCAAAAACACAGGTGAAAAATTACGGTTTACTTTTGGAAAAGCAAGTCATAATTCTCCACAGAAATTCTGTGCCAGCAACACCTGAAACATGTAATGACAGGTGATATTAAGCATGATGAATGTTTCATGGGTTTGCTGATTCTCAGACTTTAAACTTATATAAAAAGAGGAAGTGCATTTTCAGAGGGACACTTAAATTTATACCTATGAATTCCATATGTGTATTTTAACTGCACTTGTCCAGTGCAGATCATGGGAAACTGTGTAGCTGATGACACCATCTGCACTTATTTTTAACATTTGTGTGTGATTAAAGCTAAGGGCTAAATAATTATTGAGGATATATGAAGAAGAAATGGCATAGAGCACTTTATGGAGTGTTGATCCTCCAGAATTAAAGGTCACTTTCTGTACATTGGATAAGCTTAATAACTACCCCAAAGTCCTTGAAAGCAAGGATTACTCATAAAATCATTACTGCTTTTTACATATGAAAAAACCAAGATGTATTTGGCTAACTACTTTATGTCATCAGCCTTCTAAAGTTTCTATTTCATTTCTAAGCTTTTCAGAGCCCTCTGAACAAAGGTCCCTACAGATGTGACATCTACACACTACCACGTAGGCTTTATATTCATTGTTATTTTTATTTTCTGTACCCATCAATTTTTAATTAATAGTTATTGCTACTTGATAAGATCCTATTTTAGTCACCAAATAACAGAAACTGAGACTGATTAGTTACTACCTAGGTTCTGCAAAATTGTGATTGAGGGTCTATATATACCAAAAAACCCCCTAAGGCTCTAGATGACTCTGTGAAAAAAAAAAAAACCAAACATGACATAGAAGCAGAAGCTATAATAAGATACAAAGTCAACAAAAATAAACCTGACAAATAGGGATGAAGAAAACGCAGAGGCATTGAATGCTTTTTTTGTCTCAGTGTTTAATGGTAGACCATGGGCTGCCCATTCCTGTGAGTTGGACGACCACAACAGTCAGAGCAGTGACTTTCCATCTGTGGACCCTTAAATTGTAAGGGGTCAGTTGTATTAGCTGAATGTTCACAAGTCTATAGGGCCTGATGAGATTCATCCCAGAGTACTGAAGCAATATTAATGGAAGTTACAGCAGCACTCCTCTCAATCATCTACCAAAGGTCTTGGGAGTCTGGGGAGGTCCCCGCTGACTGAAAGCTAGCTGATGTTCCAATTTACAAGAATGACGTGAGGCAAGACCCAGAAAACTACAGACCTCTTAGTCTAACCTGAGTACCTGGAAAAATTATGGAGATCATACTGGTTGCTATTGTAAGGCATTTCAAGGACAATGCAATCATCAGGCACAGTCAACATGGGTTCACAAAGGGAAAGTACTGCCTAACTAATCTGATATACTTCTATGCTAAGGTCACCCATCCGGTGGGTGAAGGCAAGGTGGTGGATGTAGCTTTTCTGGATTAAGGCTTTTGATACTGTCCTTCACAGTATACTTCTGGACAAGTTGTCCAAATGTGAGATGGGGAGGTACACAGTGCTCTGGGTGAACTAGCTGAGCGGTAGGGCTCTAGGGGTTGTAGTGAATTGGGCTACATCTGGCTGGTGGCCAGTCATCAGTGGCGTTGCTCAGGGCTCAATTCTTGGGCCAGTTCTGCTCAATATTTTTATCAATGATTGGATGCAGAAGTTAACTGTACCATCAGCAAGTTTGTTGATGATACTAAACTGGGAGGTGCTGTTGACTCTCTTGAGGGACAAGAGGCCTTGCAGAGGGATCTGGATAAATTGGAGCATTGGGCAATGATTAATGGCATGAAATTTAACAAGAACAAATGCCCAATTCTGCACCTGGGAAGGAATAATGCTAGTCACAAGTATAAATTTGGAGAGGTGTAGTTGGAGAGCAGCCCTACAGAAAGGGATCTGGGTCTGCTGGTGGACAGCAGGCTCGATGTGAGTCAGCAGTGTGCCCTGGCAGCCAGGAGGGCAAACCGCATCCTGGGGTGCATCAAACACAGCTTAGCCAGCTGGTCAAAAGAGGTGATTATCCCGCTGTATTTAGCCATGGTGCAGCCTCCCCTGGAGTACTGTGTACAGTTCTGGGCCCCACAATTTAAGAAGGATGTTAACATCCTTGAATGCATCCAGAGGAGGGTAACAAAGCTGCTGAAAGGGCTGGAAGGGATGTCCTATGAGGAGCAGCTAAGGACTCTGGGTTTGTCTAGTTTGGAGAGAAGGAGGCTGAGGAACAACCTCCTTGCTCTCTACAGCTTCCTGAGGAGTGGAAGTGGAGAGGGAGGTGCTGATCTCTTCTCCCTGGTATTCAGTGATGGGATGTGTTGGAATGGCTCAAAGCTGGATCAAGGGAGGTTCAGGCTTGATGTTAGAAAGCATTTCTTTACCAAGAGGGTAGTTAAACACTGGAATAGACTTCCTAGAGAGCAGGCTGATGCCCCATGCTTCACAGTGCCTTATAAAGAGGCATTTGGACAATGGTCTTCACAATATTCTTTAAGTTTTGGTCAGCCTTGAAGTGTTCAGGCAGTTGGACCAGATGATTGTTGTAGGTCCTTTCCAACTGGAAATCCCCTTCCCTTCCCTTCCCTTCCCTTCCCTTCCCTTCCCTTCCCTTCCCTTCCCTTCCCTTTGAATTTAAAATAAGAAGTGATCATAATAAACAGACACAAAAAGTAGACAAAATGAGCTTGGGAGTGGGAGGGCAGGAAGATATAGTCCTGCATATGACTACAGACAAACATTCACTGAAAGTTAGGGTTTGTTCTTAGTTTGCTTGTTCTGTCGCTCTTATTTATTTGTACTACTGGTAACCCTGGTATGTGACATGCTGCAGAATTAGGTCTTCAACCTTATTAATGGAAGACAGTCTTACAGTACAGCTATTAAAGAAAATGCTCATTATACATGCACTAACAAGCATTTCTGTTTCTCTCAGGTGCTTGTATTAGGTTTGCATTGCAAGATTTTGTAGGGGGGGCCTACAGGGGTTGCTTCTGTGAGAAGACTCTAGAGGCTTCCCCTATGTCCAAAGGAGGCCTTGCCAGCCAGCTCCAAGACAGACCCGCCACTGGCCAAGGCTGACCCACCTATAAGCAACGGTGGTAGTGCTGTGGGGTAACAACTTTAAGAATGGGAAAAAAAAACACCTGCGCAACACTGGCAGAGGTCAAAAGAGAGGAGTGGAATATGCGAGAGAAATAATTCTGCAGACACCAAGGTTAGTGAAGAAGGAGGGGGAGGAGGTGCTCCAGGTGCCAGAGCAGAGATTCCCCTGCAGCCCATGATGAAGACCATGGTGAGGCAGGCTGTCCCCCTGCAGACCATGGAGGTCCGCAGTGGAGCAGATATCCACCTGCAGCCCGTGGAGGTCCCCACGCTGGAGCAGGTGGATGTGCCTGAAGGAGGCTGTGACCCCGTGGGAACCCCGCGCTGGAGCAGGCTCCTGGCAGGACCTGTGGACCCGTGCAGAGAGAAGCTCACATTGGAGCAGGGTTGCTGGCAGGACTTGTGACCTCACGGGTGACCCACACTAGAGCAGTTTGTGCCTGAAGGACTGCAGCCCATGGAAGAGACCCACATTGGAGCAGTTCATGAAGAACTGTAGCCTGTGGCAAGGATGTGGCAAGGACTTCTCCATGTTGGAGAAGTTCAAGGAGGACTGTCTCCAGTGGGAGGGGCACCACACTGGAGCAGCGGAAGAGTGTGATGAGTTCTCCCAGGGAGGAGGAAGGAGCAGCAGAGACAACACGTGATGAACTGACCGCAACCGCCATTCCCCATCCCCCTGTGCTGCTCAGTGGGAGGAGGCAGGGAAAATTGGGAGTGAAGTTGAGCTAGGAAGAAAGGAGGGGTGGGGGGAAAGTGCTTTAAGATTTAGTTTCTATTTCTCATTATCCTACTCTGATTTGATTGGTAATAAATTAAATTAATCTTCCCAAAGTCAAGTCTGTTTTGCCCGTGACAGTAATTGGTGAGTGATCTCTCCCTGTCCTTATGTCAACCCACGAGCCTCTTGTTATATTTTTCTCCCCTGTCCTGCTGAAGAGTGGGAGTGATAGAGTCACTTTGGTGGGCATCTGGTGTCTAGCCAGGGTGAAGCCACCACAATGTTGTATTGTCTTTATTGTGATTACCAAGTATTTTATTATCTGAGTACCTGGTTTGAGTTTATTTCAGTGCCACCAGTCTCTGACCACTCGGTCTGATGCTTTATGCTCCATGGAAAGAATAAGGTGCTGATGGAGCAAAGGAGAAAGTGTGATAGGAATTTGGGGTTTGGGGAATATCTGATTGAAAATTAGATGGAGAAAGAAAAGACTGAATTTCAGAGAGAATAGAAGAAATTAAATAATTTTACTTGAGCCAAGTAAGTAAGAGTTGAAACTGAAATTGGCAGAGGAATTTAGAGGGGGAGAATGGTCCTGTGAGTAAGAAGCACAGAGAAGGAGTAAATACAGCTGAGCAAGCCAGAGTGCCTTTGGAGAGGAAAAGAGAAGAGAGTCCACAGAGCTGGATAGGAAGAATGAAGCTTGCTTTGTAAAGCCAGTGGGACGAAGAGAAAATGAGATGACTGTGGAGTGCAGCCTGCACTTTTTTGAAGGGAGTTACAGTGCAGTAAGAACTGGACAGTGCCACACAGGGCAGGGCAATGTCCAGGCCAAGTGTCAGACTGGGGAGAATAGGTGAAAACTAGATCACCCATGAGAAAACATGCAGAAGAGCTCAAATGGCTATACAAGCTTCCCAGTCTCAACTTTCAAATGCAGTGACAAAATAACCTGTGAAATCCACTAGTAACATGTAAATTTTATCTAACAGGTTGTCCTGGTTTCAGCTGGGGTAGAGTTAATTGTCTTCCTAGTAGCTGGTACGGTGCTATGTTTTGAGTTCAGTATGTGAAGAATGTTGATAACTCTGATGTTTTCAGTTGTTGCTAAGTAGTGTTTAGACTAAAGTCAAGGATTTTTCAGCTTCTCATGCCCAGCCAGCGAGAAAGCTGGAGGGGCACGAGAAGTTGGGAAGGGACAAAGCCAGGGCAACTGACCCAAACTGGCCAACGGGGTATTCCATACCATGGGACGTCACATCTAGTATAGGAACTGGGGGGTGGGGGGAGGGGGCGATCGCCACTGGGGGACTGACTGGGTGTCGGTTGGCGGGTGGTGAGCAATTGCACTGCACATCATTTGTACATTCCAATCCTTTTATTATTGCTGTTGTCATTTTATTAGTGTTATCATTATTACTTTCTTCTTTTCTGTTCTGTTAAACTATTCTTATCTCATCCCACGAGTTTTACTTCTTTTCCCAATTTTCTCACTTGTCCCACTGGGTTGTGGGGGGGAGTGAGTCAGCGGCTGCGTGGTGCTTAGCTGGGGTTAAACCACGACACAGGTATATAGAGTTGATGATAAGCTACTTTAACTGACAATAATGTAGTCAGTAGCAGAGGTATGTGCAATGAATTGAATGTTTTTGATGAGAGATAGTTGTCCATATGAAGTCACGTGAAAGGATTTTGTTTTACAGTATGCTTTTTAAAATTATGCACTCGTATATGCAAACACCCCAATGCAAGAGAATACCAACATTGCAAATGTAAGACAGTCATCTGCATTGTTTCAAATTAGCCCCTGTGTGATTGTCTCACCTCTTTTATTTTCTTTCTTTCTTTTTTTCTGTGTAGAAACTTGACGTCAATAAATTCAAAGCGGGTATCTGGATAGGGATGAATGAGGAAGGACTGTCTGCTGTAAAATTTCTGACTCATTAATTGAAGAAGATAGAAGTGTCAGGTGAACGAGGTAGATATTCTTTCACACCAGAAGCAAAAGGAATTCTGTTTGATAAAACATATGTTAAACAAGCCAAGTCACTTAAACTTTCTACATGAAGTCATCCATTAAGTATTCACCATTTTCAAGATATCTGAAATGAAACACTGAAATCTGATTATTAGAAGTGATTATTACTTCTCTCTTCAATGGAATTCATTGGGAGTTTTGCTGATTATATAAGTTCTGCATAAGAATTTAGTACTCTGAAAAAAATTTGAATTTGTCAAGTTATATCTATAAATAATAGCATCTTGCTAGTTATTTTCTCTGGTAATTTTCTTCAGCTGAAAGAAGATGGAATTGTATTGTCACCTTTCAGAGGTGTTGCAAAGTTATAAAAACTGTGAAATAGCAGCTGTGAGCAACTTATATCTTCCAATCCCCTCTAACACTTTTTGTTGCCCCTGTTTTCATAGAGAAAGATCTCTGCACCCACTGACAAAAGGGATTCAATAGTGCTTGTTTTCAATGAACTGCTCTGAGGGGAGTTTCCAGCTCTCACGGTGCTATGTTAGCAGAGTCCTTCTGTGTGAAAGACTCCTTGTGTTGTCTGGTGCTTTCAGACAATGCTGAGTTTTGAAAATGATGTCATCTCTGTGCCAAAAGCTCAGTGTCAGTTTGGTTTTGACACCCCTGTTGACTAACACAGTGATGACTCTGAACTACATTATACAGATTTTTTATGTTCTGTGATAT
>NW_010972687.1:4644294-4644746 GCF_000737465.1 Haliaeetus leucocephalus | reverse complement strand
ATGATGTTTAGTGCTTACATTGTTGAAATTAGCTGTGGCAGAGACAGTCCTTGATAAGAAGAGCTGGCCCCAAGAACTAGCCAATGAGGTAGAGACAGTTCCTGATAAGAAGCAGGAGCAGGCCCCAAGAGCCAGCTAAGACTGGTCTTGCGGCTTGGGTGAATACCAAGAAATCACTGAGCCTGCGCAAGGAAAAAGGTTACTAGCGGTGACGAAGAGGAGTCATCTATCTTCATCTCTGCGACCACCAGACGACCACCATAAAGAGGCCCTGCGCAGGCGCAGTTGGGAGGGGACTATGGAAATGATCTCTCAGAGCAAATTTTAATATGAAGCGGGGATAGGTCATGCATATGTATAGGCGTATTGTGAATATGTAATACCTGACTGTATAAACTTGAGGCGAACTGCCAAGTCGGGCATGCACGACTTTGGTGGGACTACCCCCCGTG
>NW_010972687.1:4576907-4644246 GCF_000737465.1 Haliaeetus leucocephalus | reverse complement strand
ATATGGTTACTACTTGATATGTAGTTTTAAAGGATATTTGTTTTCTCAAAATCAACTTTAAGCCCTTCTTTTTGCCAGGTTGGTGTGCTTTAGGTGCCTCCACATCAATATTTTTGCTTGGATCATGAGTGAGCTTTGCTAGACCTCCTTCAGTCTGCAAGCTGGACTCCCTGTAGATGAAACTAAACCATAAAATGTGCATGAGCATGCATCAGCTGTCGTTGGTTCCAATGTTATTTTGAGTCCAAACTTACATTTAGTTTTGTCTGTAAGAGTCATAACTCCTCCAGTGGAGTCATTTAGCCTAACAAATGTTCTAACCATTTAAGTAAGTCTGATAGAAATTATCCCAATTTATCTGCTTCTTACAATAGAAGTAGTTTGGTTTGCTAGATCTCACTGGTGGATGAAGGGAATGGGACAAAAAAAGGAAGTAACACTGTGATAACCTGAGATCTGAAAAGATGTTTACGAGTGTATCTAACATTTTATTTCACTGTGAAGTTGTCTGAACTTTGTTACCCTCACCTATTACCTTGACAGACTTTGTCCTGCCCAGAACAGCTTAAACCAAATTATTGCCACTTACTTAAAATTGGACTAGATATATCTTTTCATCTGTCTCCTTTTCTCACTACCTCATCCTCTCTTGTGCTCCTTATGCACACTTTTCACTTGTACAGGAAATTTGGGTTCTTTAAAATACCTAATAGGGAAAGTTATCATGTCCTTCACTAGCCAAGGAATTCTGCGAGTCAGAAAATGCTACTTTTACTTTTGTGCTCTTACTGTACTTGTTTGGCATTCCAGAAATCAAAGTTCCAGGATTTTAAAACACATAAGGCTGGAAAATATGTAGAGAGAGGAACACGAGGCTAACAATTTATGCATGTTTCTTAATCCAACAGTAAAGAGTCAATGCCATTTGCTAGGGTGAGAGTAGTGAAGAAGTCAAGTCAGCAGCTCATCTGAACATTCTACCAAAACATGACATAGAGCTATATATCAACATTTCAGATGTGCTCTCTTTGGGCTGATTTGTGCCTTTGGAATATGATTGACAGCTGTTTTGATTTTCTGTAATGAACTGAAATAGCTGGCTGAATATGAGCCAGCAATGTGCCCAGGTGGCCAAGAAAGCCAATGGCATCCTGGCCTGCATCAGAAATAGTGTGGCCAGCAGGAGCAGAGAGGTGATTGTTCCCCTGTGTTCGGCACTGGTGAGGATGCACCTAGAGTCCTGTGTTCAGTTTTGGGGCCCTCACCATAGGAAAGACACTGAGGTTCTGGAGGGTGTCCAGAGAAGGACAACCAAGCTGGTGAGGGGCCTGGAGCACAAGTCTTATGAGGAGTGGTTGAGGGAACTGGGGTTGTCTAGTCTGGAGAAAAGGAGGCTGAGGGGAGACCTTATCGCTCTCTACAACTACCTGAAAGGAGGTTGCAGTGAGGTGGGTGCTGGTTTCTTCTGTCAAGTGGCTGGAGATAGGACGAGAGGAAATGGCCTCAAGTTGAGGCAAGGGAGATGTAGGTTGGATATTAGGAAAAATTTCTTTACTGAGAGGGTTGTCAGACATTGGAATAGGCTGCCCAGGGAAGTGGTTGAGTCACCACCCCTGGACATATTCAAAGAGCATGTAGTCAAGGCACTCCAGAACATGGTTTAGTGGGCATGGTTGATGGTTGGACTCGATGATCTTGAAGGTCTTTTCCAACCTAAATGATTCTATGATTCTATGATTCTATGAAATTTTAAATGAACCTGAACAAGAATAGAAGGAGAAGATGAAGTGAGCACAATACATAGCATTTACTTCCTGCCCTGTGTTTAGGGAGGAGCTTTTGCAGCTGAAGTTTGCTGTTCTTTCCAGAGTAATGGCAATGTAGATGTTCATCCCAATGCAGCTATAAACTTTGTATTGTAGCAAGTCACTGAAAAGTATTTATCTACTATGTTCACTTGAAAGCAAAATAAACATGTTGACCTTCAATTCTTCCCCCTTTTAGCTTTCTTCTTATCAGAGGATGTCAGCATTTAGCACAAGGACAAATGCCTGCATTTTTGTGAGGAATGTAGACAATACTGTCATGAAACAAGTAGCCTCCAGGAGGAAAAAAATGGAAGCCTTTCAAAAGGCTTAATGTGTAAAAGATGCAGTTTCAGTGAACCCATCACTGTATGTCAAATGCCTAAATAAGGCCAAAAAAAACCCTTTGGAGAAACAGATTTCCTACTCCCCTGAACTACAGTATTTTACTGAAGAACTGAATACATGTGTCAATGATAAACTTTTTAAATACTCTGTTTATTCTAATGTAATATGCATTTTCCTCTTTAGGCTTATTATACCACTTATTTTCTTAATTATTCATCATGTTTAGCCATGGTATGGTATAGAGATTGAAAGCAGAAGCCATCCACCTTAAAGAAGCATGTGAGCCGAATGCTTGGTGTGGTTTTTTCCTATAACATATTTCTGACTGAGAACTTTATTTTATCTAGGTTTCTTTTTTTTTTCTCCTTACTCTATTAGAATCAAGGTAACATACCATCTGAAATAGCTTTGAAATGTAATAATTCCAAGAGTAATAAAAAATATAATATGTACTGTTCTGATGGGAAAAGGATATTTCCCACTTACATAGTTTGGGAAAGTAATTGCATCATTTTAAAGCTACAGAAGATTTGATGTTACTGCCATAGCTTTTGTCTGTAAAACTTTGTGTTGATTCTCCACAGTTTTGTTTGTTTATTGGTCCAAATTTGTGAATATTTGGTTAAACAGTTAAGGAGATCCATGGTGTAAACCCTCAGACATAGAAGAAGAAATGTGTCTTTAATCACAAAACTTCCAAAAGAAATATTGGAAATCTGGCATCTGTTTCTATGTGTTGCCTTGTTTGCAGAATAACAGTTATTGCTTTAGCAGCTTCTACTACCATATGTGTACAATAAGTAAATGAACATAAAACTGAATGAACACATAAAAGAAGGCTAAACCCACCCAGCTTAACGAATCCATTCTCCCACCCGCTGTGTGCTGGAACACGAACAGAGTATTGTTTGGATCATAAGGATTAGTAAAATAACAGTCTTGGTGAACAACATGGTCATGTGGATGAAATTATTATTTCTCAAAGTCAGTGTATGATAGCTGGGATACCAGTGACTTACTTACTTAATTCATTATTCTAATCCAATGACTGTGGAAAGTGTATAATTATTTCAGTTGAACAGATCAGCAATTATACACAAAATAAAGTTAAGAATATTTTATATAAATGAATTGTGATCCTTCTTTTCTCCGTGGTTAAAAATGAAATTACTATAATTAAAGTTTTCTTTACAACCCATTTCTCTTTCAATAGCAGAATTGACTGTCTGAGAAATGAAGAGCATAAAATGTACTTTACTAGTAGAACTGGAAACAAGCTGGGAGAGTTGCTATCCACGCTGGTCATACTTAAGGTGTAGAGCATCAAATTTCAGAAGTGATCATGATTGCTCTTCTGTGGTCTCACAGCACTTAGTGGGCTTCAGACCACTACATCCATGATGTAAATAGTTTCATTGCTACACCATTCCTATGTCTTCTGCTAGTTCAGTGTGAATTAAAACATTGTAGACTTTATCTATTCTTACTGGCTTCCATCTTTGGAATTGGAGTAACAACGACTTTTAAGGATTGTCAGAGTTCATTAGTGAGATTGTTGAAAACCAGGTAGGTCTATTCCCACACAAAACATTAGCAATTTTACACACTGATCATGTTCTTACTTTTAAAAAGTCCAAGGTCATTCTTTCTTCTAATGTGCCTTTTATCATACACTTTGACATGGATAGTTCACTCTTCCTTATATTTCGATTTCTCTATAACTGTCTCCCAAAAGGATTTCTGGGGCACGCAACAGGTAGCATAAGTCTTACTTTACAGCACTAATGTGAAACTTATAGGAAAGAGGCAATATTTTTTTCCCTAGTGACATCTAGGTTTCAATTTCTTCTGTAATGTACCCAGGCCATTTTAGACAGTGGTCATTGAGAACCTCACAACAGAAATTCTTTCATTACTCACTATTGCTTTCACATGAAGAAGAAATATATTATACATTAATGGAGAATGAAATCATCAGTGGAGAAGCTTAACACTCTGTCGTAGATGGAAGTAGCAATAGTAGCCTGTTTGTACTCCTTCAAGTCGTAGTATTTGGAAGAGGAACCCTTCTGTCTTACTTCTACGGGGCAAGTCCTGCAGCGCATGTTTGGTAAGAGAAGCAGAACCTTCAGGTATGATCTGCATCCTCTCATGTGAATTGAGTGTGGCACCAAAGACAGTCCAAAGGTAAATTCTTTTTCTTCCCTCAAGCAGTGATGACCTTCCTGTGAAGAAGAGAGCCACAATATCCCTCTTTTGGAAATGACACATCACTGTGCCACTCTTGGTCTCTCTTGTCAATGTTCTCACTTTTCTGTTGTCAGCAAAATTTCCTTTCATTTTCTTCCTCATCCACTCAGATGCTATGTAAGTAGCTATTGACATAAAAGAGCTTGCTTTTGTGCTATGACCTCAGTTTCTTTATAATTACCATTACCATTACCATTAATATGTGCTCTGAACACATTCTAGCTTGGTAGAGTTTTCTGCCTGGTTTAGGCTGCTTGTTTTTTCTACTTCTAATCTGAGCAAGAGGTATAAAATCAATATTTACATCTTTATTTATGTTATTATTGGTGCTAGTCGAAGTTCAGGGTTGATATAACTTCAGATTCTAAATAAACCTGCTCAGGTTTTAAAGAAACTTTGGTAAAATTAACATAATCTTAGTTCTTTCCTGAAGAGGCAGTGCAAACAATGTTTGTATTCTAACAATGTAGATGTGATAAAATAGATAAGTGTTTGGGTGGGAAGACTGTTTTCTGATAGATAAGGTGATGTGGATTGGTGGTGTTTTTTTTTTCTTTTACAGTGTCTTACAGAATGAATCTCTCTGTTTCTTTTCTGTTTCACAGCAGAACTATTTGTACTGGCTCATATTTTGATGTCAGGTAATTCAAGCTTTTGCAGTTAGAAAGAAATTTAGTAAATCTAACTGGGATTTTTCCAGTAAAACAAGTTGATTGGTCAAAATGAATATTTTTCACTCAATCCTAGACATCAGTTTTGACAAAGATGCTATTTCTGTTCAAGAACAGACACCTACTATATAACCATTTATGACACTTGTCTGGGATATGGTACTGTATCTATAATGATCGTAAGACAACAGCTCAGAAAACACATTAAAACACAATGTGCTATTTAATGGATTGCTGCTGGTTTCTGGTAGGACACTAGCATGTTGGTTGTAGTTTTCCACATTGTTTTCAATGCAGCTTAACTTCCAGCTCTTCACCAATGCCACACAGAAAAAAATGTGTCATGTTCAGAAAAGATTTCACTGTCACATAATCATAGAATAGCTTAAGTGGGAAGGGACCTGTGGAAGGCATCCTGTCCAACCTTTGCTCAAAGCAGAGCTGACTTAGACCAGGTTTCTGGGGGCTGTGTCCAGTCAAGTCTGAATATTTCCAATGTTTGAGATTCCGCAGCTTCTGTGGTCAGCTTGGTCCAATGTTTGACCACCCTCATGTTGAAAAAATTTCCCTTATATATGTAATTGAAATTTCTGCTGTAGTTATACCTTTGTAATATAACTACAATGGCAGCTGAGATAAATGTGAGCAGTCACATGTATGCAGATCATCTATACAGCAGGCAGGGACATACTTGGATATAGGCAGATTCACTCTTCCAATACTTCCTGAACATCCTTTTCAAGACCAGGATTGTGACTTGTGGACGCACTGTGTGGATACAAGCATTTACATACTGGAAAAGGGGTGAGCCCACACTTGAAGTATTCTGTAGAAACAGGGCAGGTAGCCTAAGCTGACGAATATTTCAAGTCATATGTAGTTTATATAGAGGGAAGGAGCACCAAGAGAGGTCACTGGAAAGATATGTCTCAGAAGATGGTGAGGTTGTGCTTTCAGATGTCTTTTGAAGGGAAACTGTAAATTCCAAATGCCTTGTCCCAGTGAAGAACAGCTCAAAAGAACAATTCTTGACTCAAGAACAAGGATGCCAAAGGACTAGTTTCTCACTTTCAAATTGATTTCACTGCAATACAAAACAAAAACACTTTGAAGTGGTAAAGTAAAATGAAAAATGCAAATACTCATTTTCTTCACACGATTCCATTTTAATCTTTTTCAGTCTTCCTCTAGTCTTATTGTTTAATTGTTTTTGTTTCTGACATTACTTTTAATATCTGCAAGCAAGAACAGCTGCTTTATGCAATAATTCTGAGATCCTAAGACACATTTTAATTCAGCTCTTTTGCACCAAGGTATATTCCATACTCTTAAAGCTCTGGAAAACAATCAATAGGTAAGGTTCATCCCTACATCAGTATTGACCTGAAACCATTTCAATATTCCCAATCTTACCTCCTCCAGTACACTGAACAGGTTCATACATAGTTTTGCCTTTTGTTCAAAAATTGATTATGGTGGAGCTACCAATCTGAACTTTCACTTAAGCATTCGCAATGTAGAGGTTGCATGCTTCCACTGAAGTCACAGTGCCTTCAAAACCATTTGAGTCTAGTGGCTAGCACTCAAATTTTCTAATGTGTGAGTGAGGTTTGGAGGTTATTCCCTAATATGTTCAAAGCCTTTAAGTTTGACACTGGCACTTAAGTCAGAGGTTGTTAAATCCATCATATCAAATATAATCTTTAGGGTTATTTTAGGATTATGTTTAGGAATTAGAATTGAACATTAAATTACAGAATTACCAAGGAAAATAGTAACTGTCAATACCACCATTAAACCTTTAAAACTCAATATTATACAATCAATGTTTTAAGATGAAAGCTTTTTTCTTGTTTTCATTTTTGTAAGGCAACACTGAATGTGACTAAAGAAAGTAAGTTATCAAATTTTCAAAAAATTTGCTTCCTTGTATTTTTATTTAGAAACAAGGATGGGAATGACAGGCTGTCAAACAGAGTTAGAATCCTAACATTGCACTGCATCATGTAACTGAGTCAATATATGTTAATGGTGGATTATGTGATATGATAACACATATGTCAGAATGACATTTTGCATGATAGTATCATGCGGTTTGCTGATTCTGTTTCTCATTAAAGCTCTACTGCTTCTGAAGCTCAAGTACAACTGTTCTAAAAAACTGCAATAGATAGAAAATACTTTTAAAGATATTTGAAGACCTATCAACAATTTCTGAAAAGCTACACCTTCTTTTGTTTATAATTCTGAACATTATACATTTTTTAATGTTCTTTTTTAGAGTAAAGTGCTGTATTCTTGGAACCTCAGGAGATATGTAGTCCAATAGGCTGCTCAAAGCACCGTCTGTGTTTGAATTCAGAAAGAGTTGCTCAGTGGTTTGTCCAGTTGCGTTCCAAAAACTCTCAAAGGACAGAAATGCCACAGTCTCTTTGGGCAACCCATTCCACTGCTTAATTAGTCTCATGGGGAAAAATCCCATCTCCATCTCCACTCTAACTCCTTGATCATCTCTGTACAGGTGCTGGGAGACTGCTCTTTGGTCTGTTCCTCCTCCAAGGTGAACAAGCCTTAGTTCCACAGCCTCTGCTGGCAAGGCAAATGCTCCAGCCACTGACCAGCTTGGTTGCCCTCTGCCAAACTTGTTCCAGTTTATTGAAATCTTTCCTTTATTAGGTGACCACAAACTGGTTATGGTATTTAGATGCACTGAGTAGAGGGGGATAATTACCAACTTCAACCTCAGGCCATCCTTCTGTTCACACAGGCAGTGCACTGCTGGCCCTTTGTTACTGCCCAGGTGTACAGCTGACCACTACTCAGCTTGATGCTCACCAGGGCTCCCAAGCCATCTCCACAGAGCTGCTCACTGGCTGAATCATCTCTAGCCTGTGTCACTGACAGGGGCTCTGCCTTTCCAAGGCTTAACCTGTATCATGGTTGAATTTCATCTGGTTCTGGCTAGCCCATTCCTACAGCCTACCTAGGTTCCCCTGCATGGCAACCCTGCCTTCAAGTGTTCACTTCTCCAAGGCTGATGTTCTTTGTTGGTGACAGAGCATTCTGCTGGTCCCAGGGCAGAACCGTGCAGTAGTCCACTTGAAACCAGACTTGAGGTGGAGGTCAAATCATTAACCACTACCCTTTGATCCCAATGGTCAAGCTAGTTTTCCGCTCATCTAGTTGGCCAACCATGTACACCATAACATCTCAATTTGCAATCAAGGATATTGGGGAGACTGTATTGAAAGTCTGTTAAAGTCAAAGTAGATGACATCTAGTGTTCTCCCATCATCCACAAATCCAGTCCTTTCATTACAGAAGGAAATGAGGTTCTTCAGGCATGATTTACCTCTGGTACCTCCAGGCTAACTTTTCCCAGACATCCTCTTTTTCATGTGCTCAGATATGTGCTCCAAAGGGCTTTCTCCATGATTTTCCCAGATACTGAAGCAAGGCTGACCAGCCTGGACACCTTTGGATCATTCTTTTGGCATGTTTTAAAGATGCAATATTTGTCTTTCTGTAGGTGTCAGAAATGTTCCCCAGTCTCCACGATATTTCAAAGATTATAGGGAGCAGCTTTGAAAGGACATCACACAACTCTCTTGGCATCTTCAGATGCAAACATAGTTCCATCGACTAGATCCCCACTTGCTTCTCACTCAGCGCTTGCAGCTCCTCTCCTGCTTGAACCCTGCCTTTAGGCACAAAGACCTGGGAGACCTTGCTCATGAAGACTAAGGCAAAGAAAATATTGAGTATCTGTACCTTATCTGCAGCCATTTTCACTGAAATCAATCAGCCTGTTCAGCACGGGGTCCACATTTTTGTTGTTTATTCTTTTACTGCTAGTGTAGTGATAGGAGCTTTTCTTGTTGCTTTTGATATCCCTTGCAAGTCTCAACCCAAATGGACTCCTGGTTTCCTAATAGCTTTCCTGCATATATGGGAAACAGCTCTACAATATTCCTTTGTAGCCTGTTTCACTTCCAGCTCCTTTGTAAATCTAGTTGGTGTTTGAGCTCAGTCATGCATTCCACATTTAGTCACGCCAGTCTCCTGAGTCATCTATACGTTTTCCTGAGTATTACAGTTCCCACAGTCAAGGCTACCATTGATTATCTCATCCCCAACTGGTTCTTCCTTGTTTGTAAGTAGCAAATCAGGGGAGCCATTGCCACTTTGTGGCTCATCCAGCTTCTGTGATAAGCAGTTGTTCCCATCACACTCCAACACCCCCACCCCCTGTATTGCTTGTGTCCCATTGATCTGCCCCCACAGCAGATGTCAGGGAGGTTAACGTCTCCTGTAAAACAGACGATGATCATACAGACATTTCCTCAAGCTGCTTAAAAGGGAACTTTGTCCACTTCCTCATTTGAAAGGGAGGTTGGTAACAAATTCTTACCACAAAGCTACCGTCCATGTTCGCTCTTCTGATCCTGATCCACATAGTCTTGGCCAGTCTGTTGCTCATTCCTTGGGGGTAGCCTGGTATGCTCAAGCTGCCTATTGACATGAAGACCCTCCTCCTCCCATCCCCTTCCTGTCTCGCCTGAACAGCTTGTGTCTATCCATTACAGAGCTACAGCCACACAACTTACCAAGCCACCCCACTGTTAGTGCAATGACGTTATAGTTCTGCATCCTCACGTAAAGCTCTTGCAGCTTCTGTTTATCTATTTTGCCACAAAATATTTTTCATAATCTGAGTTGTGTAAATGGCAAGTGTCTTCGTAAGTGCAAAACTATTAATTTTTTTTTATTCCAGAGACTTTGTGTTCCATCATAATAAGGTTTTGTGTTCTGAGCAAATAATAGTGGTTAAGACTGTACAGATCTGTTTTCACATTTACCATTACATTACTCAAAAAACAATGAAATGAATACAGGTTGGTGTTAAACTGTCTGGTGAATACAAACTAACATTTCTAATATTTTTAAGATCTCCTTGATGCAAACAGTTCTATTAACAGTACAAGGCATTATGGAATTTGTTCTGGTCATGCACAGAAGTTGTGACTGTGCTGGAAAGGCTCAGGGCCATGAATTTCAAGACGGACCTTTACAGGCAGGGGAAAAAACCCAGAAAGATCTCAGGTGTTTTATTGTCGAAGATTGAATATGTACTGTTACAACAGGAAAGATGTTGATTATTCCCAGATGAACAGTGGTAGAGCATATTAATTACCCTGTCAGTTATTTCCTGAGCTTAGTTCTCTGTGTCTCACACGGAAACTGATTTCAACTTCATTGGGATTGTAGTGATTAGCTACTTATTCATTAATCTGATTGCCAGGCAATTGGCTAAGTTGTTTCTTTCTGAGTTCAAAGGTAAATGTTCTGGACTGGTTGAAATAGGCAGTTAGGAGGTGTTAACATGCCCATGCTGGTACCTAAGTACTTTTTAAAGAAATTTTAGCTCTGGATGGATAAAGCTGTCCTAAAATGGGTATGTCACCTACTGCAGAGTCTTTCAGGCAGGACTCTGGCAAGTTCTCTATGCACTGCTTCCAGCAGACTCCTGGAAGGTGACCTGCATGTACTTGGCAGGTGTTTCTAGATATGCAGGAGAATAGAAATGGCCTGCACCCTCTTTTAAGGTGAAAAAATTTGAAAAATACTTCATGTAAGAGCAATCCCCCCTGCCTTCCATGAAGTAACTAATTTTAAGGCAACATGGTTGCTGTGAGAAGTGTAAACACCATTTAGCTAATTTACCCCTCCTCCTTGGTATGCTTATAAAAATATATGCTTATAAAAACATATGCTTACTTATGTTTTTTCTTCTAAGCTGATAGTTAGATGCTCTCTTTATCCCTTTTTATATCACCATTCTATTACATGTAAACAAATTCCCCCACTCCTTACAAACCCCAATCTTTTCATCAAGCACAAAAGCTCTTTTTAGCTCATTTTATACAACATCCTTGTAAAGGCCTCATGCTACAGAAGGTTCCAGCTTGAAGGAAGTCAATGTCACTCTTTAATCAATCGCAGGGATCACTGCTAAGTCCCCTAAGACTTGATTGTCTTGTCCCTACAATTGCTTGGACTACATATTCTGTTTCCACAGTACTGCTAGCTCTCACTGCCTCAAGGAGTGAGGGAGACTGGAGCAGAGAAATCGAACTAATGTCTCTGATGTGTCAGTGCACAGCATACTGCCATTAGGACATCAAGCCAGCATGATTTATTAGCAATTTTAATTACTTTTCTGAGTCATTTCCTAAGGGCTCAATTCTGTAATCTTATTACTATGAGCCTACCATACTATAGTAAGACTATGCTTTCTAATCTTTCTTTTGTTGTTAAATACAATCTCTGTTTTCATTAGGAAACTCTTGAAATGAAGCAGTTTGCTCTTTTGCATGGTGAAATTTTTCTGTGTATGTTCATTAGACATTAGTACTAGAAATTATGCACTACAGTGCATTAGTTCTTAAGACAGAACTCATTGCCTACTTTTCTCCTTTATTCTTTTACTATAAAATCATGCTAGATGTGATTGAGGTCCCTACTTTAAAGTAAAGAAGCCACATGTCTACAATTTTAGATATGTAATAATCTCACTTACCCCCATTTTATTTTATGTACAGAGAATCAAATCTTAATCCCATTTAATCCAGTGAAATCTGGAATTTTTTTTATCCATTATAAGCAAATAAAATGTATTTATTTATGAAGGTATGTGTAGATTATGAACTGCAGAATAGTGTGCTTTTACTGCTTGCTTTTTAGCCTCTGCTAAGGAGAAAAGAAGGAAAAAATTAGTAGGTGATTTGCTAAAAGCTATATATTTTTTGCTTATTATTTTTTTTTGTCTAGGACTTATACAACTTTGCAATGATATGAGTTAAGTTATATTTATCACATCTGACTGTCAGTGTTTAACTGCTGTAAATTTACGTTATTGTGAAAGGTCACTGATCTGACAAATCATTAAAATTTGATTTTTTTTTTGTTACCAGGATATTTTACATGGCGTATTTTTTTAAAAAGGCGGGGTTTTTTTTCCATCACAGATGTGTGATATCATTACTTTGATATGACATAAATATTCTAGTTATTCTCTAAATATTTTATATGAGTTACTTAAAATTTTAATTCCCACAGCATTGTCAAGTATGTGTCGTGTCTGTTACAGAAATGGAATTTTAGGGCATGAAATCTTATATAGGGGCAATAAACATAGTTTTAACATAGGAGACTGGGAGAAGAGAATCAAGGCTTAGAGCACTTAGGAAAGGAGGTATGTTTCTTACTCATGAGAGAACACAGAGGTATATGCCCTTATAGTGGTCCAGGGCATTTAGAAAGAGATATAAAATTGTTATATAATGATCGGTAACATTTCTATGCCCTCCAGAGTGCCCTAGAAATAAAGGATAAGGACAGAGTAAAGAAAGATAGTTTGTGGGCCCCATAAACCTTAAGTCAGTTATATTATGAGATAAAAAGAAATTCAGCTGTCATGTATGTCTTTGAATTTTTCTGTCACTGTTTATCACTTACAATTTTTCCAGTACTTTTCTGTTCCTACATAGAGGAAAACTAGTTGACCATAAACCAGAAATCATTCAAGACTCTGAAATACGTAAAATTTCTGCAGGAAAATAAGGTGAGTTAGGATATAATTTTTTAATGTGTCACAATTATATCAAGCTCAGTGCATGTGATTCAGTATAAGCATTGTGGAAGGTTTTGATTCTTTTTGTTTTATTTTGTTATTAACAATGTTAATAATTAACAATTAACACTGACTGTGATATTTTAAAGGGACTGGTTCTATCATTTACAAAAGACATACTTATACCTTCCTTTTCTTCATACCTGTGTTTAGATTATTCACAATGTGCAGAGAGCTGAAGTGTAGTGCTTTGTGGATGTCAGAACTGTATTCAGCATGCTGATGTAATAAGTAAGTGAGCATTTTGATAACCTAAAAATTGTTGTAAGGGTTCTAGCAGTATAAGTTGAAGAGAGAGCTTTAAAGAAGAATATTTTAAGCCATCACATGATTATAAGTAAGGTGACATCTAACCTGTTTCTGTCCTGGTAGTGCTAAAATTGCAAAGCACAGAGGTGAACAATAATGACATTTTTCACACTGTCTCTTTGCATCAACAGAAAATGGGCATAATAAACTGAAAGACAATTGCATTAAAAGCCTGTGGTACTGTTTTCCAACATGTATAACTTTAACAGTCATCACTGTTACCTTCTTATTCTTTTAGAAGTCTGACACCATCAGTAGCCCAAAACAAAGAAGTGAGTTCATTCTGGCTCAGGTGGAAGGGTTGACTACCCTTCCCCTCCTCTCCAAAATCACAACACAAAAGTGGGAAATGAGAGAAGTCCTGAAGAAGAGTCCTGAAGGAGTCTCCAGGTCCTAAAGGAGAGAACAGTGAGGCCAAGAGCAAAAATGAGAATGAAAAATTAAACACTAAAAATGCATTAAGTTCCGCTCAGAAAAGCAAGTAGTAGTGGTTTATTTGAAACTGTTGGTCTGGATACATGTAGACAAAGGTAGTATACAGCTTACAGAGGGTTAAGCAAGTTACTGAACTTCTTCCTAATCTACTTTCCCACTAGTAACACAAACTGCAACATTTTTTCCCAAGGCAGACTCCATACTGCTTGCAACTAGACCTTCCTCTCATATTTCTTGTTTCTAGTGTCCACAACACTTTTTTCTAATTTACATGTTTACCATGGATTAAATTCTGAGATTGCAATAAATAAAGCAGATGAGACTGATTAACAATGAATTCACTGTATCTGAAAGGAAAGATTTTTTTTTTAAATAGCTGGTATGTCAACTGCAAGAGACTTAACAGCTAAGATTTTGTACATCACCCTCTACCTGCCAAATGACCTCTGAAAACCAGCTTCTATTTTGTTCTCTGGAGCTCTAATACATAGCACAGTGTTTCCAGCTTTTCTGTGGAAATAAGTAACTGCACCTTGTTCTTTAGGGTAGATTTGACTCTTACTTTAAATGACAGTAAAGATGAAAAACTCCACGAAAGTGAATAGAGTCACACTGGTGCACAAGTGCTGTAAATGGAAGAAAAACTGGGCCATGTTTTGTGTTTTGCATAGTGATCTGACATTTGAGAGTTGATATTTCTCGTTGAAATACCTTCAGAAAAAGAATTTCCTTGGTGGTTTTCATTACCACAATAAAGAGCAGAGCTGATCTGCAGGGCAGTGAAGTGCAGTTAAGGAGAACTATAAACAAGTGGAGAGAGGTCAGTTTTCTGGACTCCAGGGAGAGCACACTGCAAAGAGACCCTTTAAAAGCACCCTGGAAAATATACTTCCTTGTCCGTAAAGGGAATTTAATTTGAAGAAAGAAACAGTTATTGATTATTTATTCACTTGATACATAAAAGTTAAAAAACATTAGTGGCATACTCTCTTATGGGAAAAATTGAGATTGGTTCTTTTTCAGAAAAGGCATGCTGAGTATTTTTGTATCTTCAGTGATAATAATACTTCCATATCTTTATAATACATAAAGATAAATTATTTGAGAATGTCTTAACAAACCTTGAAAAATAATAAGCCTGTTTTTAGAAGGGTAACATTCCTCCCCAGTAATTTCCTGTACTGTTCTGTTTTTGAAAGGAAGAAGGGAGCAGCTGTTCCTGGGAAATGGCTGTCTGAGTTCAATTAATGACTCTATATAACCAGCAAGAGTTTACTTCATTAACTAGCAGTAACATTTCCCACGCCTTCAATTAACACTGGTTTTACTTAATCTAATATTAGTTAGGACACGATATAATCAGAAAACATCATTGCCAGCCAAGTGTTCCTCAAACACAACTGATTTATCTCTTTGGCACCTCATTAAAATGCAAACTATATTGAAATTGATTTTCAGCACTTTCAGGCAGGAATGTTTGTAATAATGTTAATTTGCAAATTTCCTCCTTTTTATATATATTCTGTATGCTGTGGTTGCCATGTTCAGCCTGAGGCTATTTGTATTGTGCAGACAGAAAATGAACAGCGAACATTTATTTCTCATATCTTTCTGAGGAACCTGAGGCGCATGAAGATATTTGTGCTGTAACAGGCATAGTCAATCTCCTTCACTCCCTTTAGTCACTATATATCAACAGCAAACTCCCAGCTAGACTTGCTGCAGCAATTAACCTGCCAGGGCTTTCTGCTGTCAGACTCAGTAATAATAAACTCCCCCCAGTGAGAGATAGAGCTATAGATCCTCACCCTGCAACTTCCACAGTGGGTGAATTATTCAGAATCAGCATGATTAAAGAGATGACATGGTATTAGTTAAAAAGACATACTTTTTTTTCTTCCTGACTGAGGTTTAAACCTATTAAGGAATAACAGTGGAAGAAAATGGGTCTTTACCATCCGTCCATAGGTCTTAGGAAAGCAATTTCTAGAAAAGTTGTTTATAATGCCTATCATTTTGAAAATTTAAGTATAAAAATGTAAATAACAGAAGGGTTGGCATAGTGAAATCATAAAGTATCTGTAAATCCAAGAGCCAAATAAATCACAGTAAAAAATCATACAAAAATATTAATTGGAAAAAAATTGGTAATGTTGAAACTGCTTTTTTAAAGTAAAAGATAACCTCACTATTCATAATTTTTAGTCATTGTTATTGCATAGAACATTTTAAGATGTGTACCCTGACAGATATATTGAGAAATACAAAGGGTCTCCCTTATTTATAATTCTTCCTTCTTTAAAAAAAAAAAGAGGGGAAAAAGCAGCATTATTATAAACGCTGTAATATATTGCAAACAAATAAATTGTTTACATTCCCCAGTGCTAGGGCAGCATGCATAGCAAGTGAGTTTACTGAAACAAAGTCATGGAAAAATGAACTTAGCTTCACACTTCTAGTCCCATTAAAATCATAATTCATTTGCCAATCTCAGTTTACTCAGCCACCCAATAACACATTCTTAACTAAATACTCCTAGTGATTCCCAAGTGAATGATCTCTCTAAAATGCAGTACTGGGCCTGCATGTTAGAAGTGATGTGAAATGCAGTCAAATTCATATTCTATGACTATTAAAGCAATGTGAAGTTATATTCTTTGTCATGCTCTTCTAAATTAAATGGAACTAATCTGTTGATAGAGAATAATACAGAGAAATAAGAACCTTTTTTTGGTTTATCCAGACCTACAACACAAGTATGAATGCGTAAGCACGGATTCCATACTAATGCATTTTTTCTTATCATTAGACCAGGTAAATGGTTCATGAGTGCAGGTTGACAACCCATATACAGATGAAACCAACATCTGTCCTGCAGTATGCTGGTCAAAGGGAATGTAACCTTATAAATCACAGCAATGGTTAAATTTGTTTGAAATAAAATAAACTTCTTGAAATTCAGTGTGGGAGGAAGTATTCATTTACCCCTCTTCAAAATAGTTGGTGAATCACTTTTACATGTAGAAACAAATGAACTGCCATTTGTCATAGAAAGAAGGATTAATTTCATGGCACAGCACTCTGTACTGGGCTGATTGTACAAAGTGATGTTCTAAATTCTGTGTTCTATCTTTTGCATCATGTGTGATCATTCATGGAACTCATCTGAATCAGCCTTTTAAAGCATAGAAGTCTACATAAAGAATAGAGAATTCCAACAGAGTTATAAGTTATGTTTGGGATTTACAAAAGGATAAATTAAAGCAAATATCATGGATTCCATATAACAAATTCAAAACCAAAATGTGATATTACCAAGCTGTTCTAAATTTTCCATTGTACTAAACGTTTGAGATTACAGTCTTTCACATTTAAGTTAGCCAGAATAAAAAGGAGATCTCAAACTCTTAACTCTTATTCAGCTCATATTACCACTGAAAATATTCAGTGCTTTTTATTAGGAACAATTTGGGTTTCTCTGTTTTGTTACACTAGGCTATATAGTAGTTTTGACTTGTTACATTTCATGGAGCTGAGGCACTACAAACGCCATCAAGACTTCTTGTGTTCACAGGATCAAAGCCTTTGATGGATTACTTTTCAAGAAACTGACCACCATTACATTTTCAAAACTGAACACTAAAAGCTAGACCATCAAATAATGAAAACATTAGTATTAAAAACTGCTTTTAAAAAAAGCCATGACCATATTTTACCACTGTATTTTAGATGATCAGATGATGATCATTTAGAAATTATGTTTATCTTTGTTTTAACAGATTTTCTTGTGATCTTTGTTTCTCAGTTAGTTGTGAAAAGAAGGGCAAAGACTTTCAAATTTCTACACCTTAAATTCATATTTAGTTATGGCCAAGTTTTCAAATGTGCTGCTCTTGCCACTGCTCCCAGTGAAATCACTTAACGTTACTGAAATATGCAGTATGTCTCAAAATCAGGCTATATACAAGTGCCAAGTACAGAATGTAAGATATTATCATCACTACTCAGAATGCATATTGGGTAAGAGCCAGTAATCTTCTCTTAGGCTGAGAATGTTTGTCATTTTTGAAGGGTCTACTACAAACTTTACTGTGATACTCATTATGAGCAAAGATGGCAGAACCCAACACTTGTGTCTTTCTGCATTGTTTGGCCTTACTCCCGCCCTTTAAAATATCATCTGTACACCTTTTCCTTCAAGAATTTCTATTTTTAATATTGTTTGGTCTGCAGACAACCAAAACCAGAGATAATATGGGGACTGTAATTCTCAAGCCTTTCCCACTATGTTCAAAGTGACAATCATAATCTAGACCAATTTGTTTTGTTCATGTTAGTATAACATACATCAATAACATATTATAATAAAATGTCTGTAAAAATATTTAACATGTATAAGAAAAAAACAGTTAGTGCATACTTTCAAGTCCATGGTTAAGCAAATTGCGCTTTGCTAATCCTCTAAACTCTGTGTTCATTAGACAGAGACAGGAATTTTAAAGAGCACAATTCTTCCTACCTGAGTAAAGCATGAGTTTTAGCATAGGATAAGTTATTTCTGGGATGCCACATACCTTTTCATTCCTATTGCCTATAGAGAGTGCTTAGGCAACTAGCACAGGCTAGATATTTGAGAAGGCAAAATCTTGCCTTATACAACGTAAGAGCACATACTTTCTGTGACTTTCAAGTTTGTCCAACTTTGAGAAGGAGGTTAGAGTAGATGACCTCCAGAGGTCCTGTCATACCTAATTGTTTCTATGATTCTAAGTTTTTTGTTTCCAAGTCACTCATGTTGCATTAACAATCTTGGCTTAACATTCCATAAGTCAGGAGATGAACTACATCAATAAAATTAACTATTTGTTAGTAGCAAACTGAATCCTCTCACCCTCCCTTCTCCAGTATTGACTTTGCCAGAGGCTTTTTTCCATGTGTTTGGTGAAACTACTTTTGAATTTATTTTCTTAATTATTAGGTTGTGTTCCCTTGTATTATACATATGTGATTTAAGTTTCTCTGGCTCTTCATAATTTCAATGTTTTTTTCCATCCTGCCTTTTCGTATTTCAGAGATATAGTCATGATCCAATCAAATAGTAGCTTGACTGTATTTCACCCAATAGTGCCAGATGAAGGGCACCCAAATATGCAGTTGGGAGATAGTGAAAAAATATACATGAGTTTTTCAACAAATTTTAAAATATTAGTGCTCTTTATTCAACAGTATGATAAAGGCATATAGCTACAAAAATGCACCATTCTTCATTCCCACACCTTAGAATCCCCATTACTCTGAAGACTCTTATGCCCTCAGAGGATTTGTTGCTTTTTCTGCAACTTGTAGTATCTTAAGGCCTTAAACCACAAAGTCCTTCCAACATAGCTGCTTTTCTTAGACTGTTTAGGTCCTGCAGCTGGCTAGCCCTCTCTGATCCTGAGAACCTCATCTTTGATCCTCTTTTCCTGCACAAAGAATTTCTTGCTGCTTCTCTGAGCCTTCCTCAGATTATATTCCCTTCTATCAACTTTCTACTTATTTTTTTGTTTTATTCTTGAAATTTTTGTCTTCTCCAAATTCCAGAACTGTCTAAAGAGAAAACCAATTCTGCATAGTATAACTTCTATTTAATAAAAAATAGAAGTGTTAACATTAACAGTCTCTTTCTCTGCATTTTACTGTGACTATGCTAGCAGCTTTGTGTACAAAAGCATACAAACTGTGTAGTGCCTTCTCTGACACAACATTTTTTTTTTATTTCATGGTAGAAATTTTGTAATAGCAACTAAATCTTATAAACTTAGTTAGATAGATGGCCAAATCTTCATACTTCTCACTGATGAAAGAAGTGATGTAAGATACGTGGCAAATATTATCCTGCACCATGCAGAATTTTAGTATTCCTATTCCATTAAAACTGTGTACAAAAAGAAATTGTTTTCTTCTAACACAACCACAAAGTTTCAGCAAGTTTGAATTCCTCAGTATTCCAGGGAGGCTGACAAACCCATAAAGTTTCCCACTCCGGAAGAGATTGATTCTGACTTCCTGTGAAAAAATTGTTTTCCATAAAGGAGGTGTCAAGGTGTATCTGGAGATATCTGGCTGGTGCTGTGTGACAGCTAAATGCTTCTTTTCATTCTGTGACACAGATTAGATTTTGAGATTTTTCATCTATCTAAGCTGCAAGTTGGATTCTTCTCTTTCCCAACTAATAAAATATATAATGTAGTTTTGGACCTACTAATGTGTTCCCTTTGGAAATGTAGAACAGTGGTTGCCCTACATTATGATATGATTAAGCTTTTCCTGGAAAAGGTATCTCAAAATTAGCAGTCAAAATTGATGCTTGGTATTACTTTGCTGAAAAGGGATAGACAACAATATTTCTTGAACTGGGGACTAAGGAAATAAAAAACACTGCTTTTCTGTAAACAAAGTATTGTATTATTTCTTGGACACTGCTGAAATGAAATGAACAGTTATGACTTCTGAGGGTGGGAGGACATTTTGTTTACTTTAAAATGTCTCAACAGAAGGGGGATAAAGTTTGTCTAATTCTAAATGCTATCAATAATGCTATTATTTTAAATTATCAATGTACTTTTTTATTTTAAGTTTGTATTTTAGAGTTCTTAATTCTTTTAACACATAGTGTAAGCTTACTGACAACAATTTAAAAAAATATTGTTCTCTTAATTATTTTACAATTTCCCATTGTGTGTATTCTTTGCTTTGGGGTTTTGGGGGGTTTTTGCTTTTGGGGGTTTGGTTTTGTTGTTTTTTTTTTTAAATAGCTTTGAATTTATTTAGCAGATGCAGTCGTCACACTCCTTTCAGGCTTATTATCATCACTCCTCTCTCTATTCAATATTATCAAAACCATCCCACTCATCACAATCCCACTTGAATCAAAGGCAACTTGTTTTTTGTTGGTGGAAGCTTTGAATGAATAATTCATCTGGAAGAGCCTTCTATGTTGTACATTCCCAGAAGATAGAGCAATTCTCTTGTCAATCATAGCGGCTCTGTCAGTACTAAGTTCCATACAGTATGTGTTCCAACAGTACAGGGGATGACAAGCAGCTGAGATTACCAAGTGTGTTAATCCTGGCCATCCTTTTAGCTTTTCTTTGACAGAACACTCAAATTTAAGTCTCACTCTAATACCACATTGAGAAACCAGTGTAAAATTTCCCTCTATGTTCTCACCAACACAATTTGGCTGAAAGCTTTTACATATATTGCAACCAAACCAGTCACAAGCCACAGTTACTCATCTCCAGAAAGTGACATTTCATTTTGGGTCTTGAACCCCCAGTTTTCTCATGCCTGGACAGACTGGGTCTGGTCTTCAGGCTGGCTCAGTAGGAAGCCAAAGCTCCAACAGAGAGTGTAGAAGCCTTCCTATGTGGAGCCCTCTAGGCCTAAGCATATCCCTGTTGGCACAAGTTGCATTCAAGAGTAGTCCCTTGGAGGATGGACTCCATGTCATTTCTCTGAAGATTAATCTTCAGAAGACTAGTTGTTACTAATTGGTCATGAAGTACAACCAGAAGCATAAAGTAACTGGAAGAGAAGCTATACACTAAGGATCTTTCACTCTGAAACAAACACAAATGTAGGGAGAGATAAGATGTGGCACTTCAGAGACAGAGGAGATCACATATCATTAAACTCTGAAAGCAGAGATTTTAAAAGTACATGGGGTTTTTGTTGTTTTAAAATCTTTTCATTTTATTTTTAAACTGAACTTTGACAATATGACAGGTATATGGCTAATGCACCAAGGAAAATTTGAGTGACTGGCATTAACTAGGTATGACCCTCTGTTCCCATCCACTGCTGGCATTTGTGAGTAAAAGGCTGGATCTACATTAGCAAGCAGTGCAGCATTATAGCAGCAGGTCTTTACAGCAAGGAGCAAACATCCACATCAAAAATGTTTTGCACGGAATTGCTTCAGATTAGCTATAGTCTCATTCATCATGTGAGATGAACAGTCAATAGTACTTGGAGCATATTTGGCACACTTCTGATTTGTCTTTGAAGAAAAGTAACACAGTTCACTGAAACAAAGTCAGTGGAAAGATTAGGAGATCTGTTTTAAAACCATCTTCGTATTCTGAACTAAAATCATAATGTACAACACAAAGCTACCAGTTATGAGAATATGAGCCTTAAAGGAAGGTGCAATGTTAAAGGTAAAGAACATACCTAAGACCTCTAAAGATTAACGAGGATGGAGAAACTGCCAAACCTTTTTTTTCATTGTTCTATTATTTATGAATTCATAAAGTAAGATTAATAGCTATGGAATTGTTGCTTACCTCTACAGGACGTAACACGTCATCCTCTGGAAACAAATAAATCCTCTGAATAGAGAAATATATTGTTGTGTGTGTACGTGTAATAATAATGACTAATTCCATTCCTTAGAGTGATTAAATTTCTAACATATATTCTTAACAATAAGATGTCTTTTATATATAGTGGAGAAATCTGCTGCAAAACTTCCATTTAAAAGGCTACTGTTGAGTATGAACATATTTAGTCTATCAATTGAAGTGTTTTTTCCCCTTTAAAACAGGAATTAGAGACGACTTATTTTAAGAATCTTTTCTGAGACAGGTAGTATCAGTTTCTACACCTGACCTGATATGTAGGAAAGGTGCTCTCCTAGATTTGTTGTTTGTAAACAGAGAGGGGCTTATGGGTGAAGTGGTGATCGGTGGCTGTCTTGGTCACAGTTACCACGAAGTAGCTGAGTTTCAAATTGTTGGTGATAGAAGAAAAACTGCCAGCAAAACTACAACCCTGGATATGGGGAGAGCAGACTTTGGGGCTGCTGAAGGAGCTAGTAAGTAAGGTTCCCTGGGAATCTGTTTTTGAAGGTATTGGGGTCCATGATTGCTGGGCACTTTTTAAAAGCCATCTCTTAAGAGCACAGGAGCAGGCAATTCCAAAGTGTTAGAAGTCAAGCAAGTGGGGCAGAAGGCTGGCTTAGCTGAGCAGCGTTCTTCTTCTAGAACTTAGGCAGAAAAGGAAAGTGTATGGACATTGGGAGCAAGGAAAAGTGACACGGAAGGACTACAGAGATGCTGTTTGATTAGAGTTCAAGCTGGCCAGCGCTGTGAAGGACAACAAAAGGGGCTTTTTTGACTATGTTAACAGCAAAAGGAGTATCAGAGATAACAATGGTCTGTTACTTGATGAAGTGGGTCACCTCACAAATACAGACGTAGACAAAGCAGTGACATTTAATGCCTTCTTCACCTCTGTCTTTAACACTGATGATGGGCTTTGGGAGCCCCAGAGACCTGTGTTGTAAGACTGTGACTGGGGTGATGAGAAACTCCCAGACAACTCTGAACTTGTTAGAGACTTGCTGCTCCAGCTGGATGCACTGCAAAAATCTATGGGGCCCAATAAGATTCATCTCACCACACTGAAAGAGCTGGCCTATGTCATCGCAGGACCTCTCTCTATTATTTTTCAATGGTCTTGGTCAACTGGAAGCTGGCAAATGTTGTCCCAATTTCCAAGAAAGGAAAGAATGAAGAATGAAGACCCTGGTAATCACAGGCCTGTCAGTCTCACTGCCTGGTAAAATGATGGAGAAGGTTATTCTGGGAGTTATCAAGAAATACTTGAGAGACAATGCAGTCATTGGTCACAGCCAGCATGGGTTCACAGTGGGAAAGTCCTGCTTAACCAATTTAATTTGCTTTTATGACAAGGTCACCCATCTAGTTGACCAAGGGAAGCCAGTAGATGTGGTGGATTTGGATTTGAACAAAGCTTTTGATACTATCTCTCACAGTATCCTTCTGGACAAAACATCCAGCTTACAGCTAGTCCATAATATTTTGGGTAAGCAACTGGCTGATGGGTTGTCCTCAAAGGGTTGTAGTAAATGGGGATACATCAGGCTGGCAGCCAGTAACCAGTGGGGTTCCCCAGGGCTCAATTTTAGGGCCAGTGCTCTTTAATGTTTTTATAAATGATCTGGATTCAGGAATCGAAGGTACATTAAGTTTGCTGATGATACTAAACTGGGAGGAGCTGTGGACTCCGTCAAAGGTAAAGAGTCCTTACAGAGAGATCTGGATAGACTAGACAGCTGGGCAATCACCAACTGTACGAAATTTAACAAGGCAAGTGCCAGATTTTCCACCTGGGAAGGGATAATCCTGGTTATACATACAAATTGGGGGATGGGAGGCTGGAGACCAGCCCCATGGAAAGAGATCTGGGGCTTTGGGTTGACGGTAAGTTGAATATGAGTCAACAGTGTGCCCTCGCTGCAAAAAGGGCCAACCGTTTCCTGTGGTACAACAAGCACAGCATAGTTGGCAGCGTGAGGGAGGTGATTGTCCCACTCTCGACTGCAATTGTGTGGCCCCACCTCAAGTACTGTGTGCAGTTTTGGGTGCCTCAATATAAAAAACACATCAAACTGTTAGTGCGTGTCCAGAGGAGGGTGACCAAGATGGTGAAAAGCCTCAAGGGCAAGACTTCCAAGGAGCAGCTGAAGTCACTTGGCTTGTTCAACTTGGAGAAGAAAAGGCTGAGGAGGAAAGAAACCTCCTCGCATTCTACAACTTCCTCAATGGGGGCAGTGGAGGGGGAGGTGCTGATCTCTCTCTGGTGACCAGCGATAGCACACGAGGAAATGGAATGAAGCTGCATCAGGGGAAGTTCAGATTGGACATTAGGAGAAGGATCTTCACGGGTAGGGTGGTCAGTCACTGAAACAGGCTCCCCAGGGAAGTGGTCACAACACCAAGCCTGTCAGAGTTCAAGGAGCATCTGGACAATGCTTTTGGTCGTATGATTTAATTTTAGGTAGTCTTGCAAGGAGCAGGAAGTTGTACTCAATGATTCTTATAGGTCCCTTTCATCTTGAGATATTCTATGATTTGTAAACTGCTTAGTTCTTTTAGTTTGTACTCCATCTCCTTTGGTGCCCACTGTGAACAGCCATTATAGTTATCTTAACCTTTTCCTATTTACAGCCTTACGGCTAAGTGATAGTCTCTCAATCCTGGAAGGCACATTCAACTTCACCTTGAAGAATCTCTTAACTACTACAATAGAAGGCAATAAAAGCAAGTCAGCTGCAGAACTCAAAGCCTTAAGGATTTTTCCTTGATGCACTCAGGTATCACATACAAAGAACTCCATACTTCCGAGCAGCAACGTTGAAAGCAGTCCAGGGCTTACACACATTCATTCACTCTGATAAGAACAACAGACAGACCAAACTTCTGTGAGTGTGGGGGTGCATATTTGCTCCAAAATAACCACTATTATTTTCAGTTGCAGTAATAACATTATTACCTTCTTTTTAAAAAATATTTTGAAAGATTTTAAAGATTTTGAATCTCACCTGCAACACAAACATTGTTTGCATGCAGCACCTCCACATGGAATATTTAATTAAATTGTACATATTGGCATCTAGAACTCTTCATAGAGTCCTGATTCATGGAAACACTTCCTATTCACCCTTTCCATCACTGTATGTGCTTAAAGCCTGTCATATTCTACATATTAAATGAAATATAAACAAGTGTTTATATATTCTTCTAAATGGGTGCTTATTGATTCATGGCTAGTAGTTCCATTAAAATCTTGTCCTTGTTTCCATGGGGCTTATTTCTGAGAACTGTCACAGCAGTATCCATGAAATTATATGTACAATTAAACATTTCTTTTTAGGAATAAAAGATACAGTATCAAGAATGCTTTCAGCTATCAGAACAATATTGATTTATCTGAATGTCAGTGAACTGTCAGTGTAACTAGAGTTGAATTGCAAAGTGCATTCCCCTACTATAAGACTTTCTGAAACTTTTCAAGTTTTTTCATGTAAAAAGAACTCAGAAATTTTAGGATAAAATAAGACAGTCCTTCTTCCAGTCTCCTATGTGCCACATAATTTCTCAAACCAAATGGTCATTTGGAAAAAAACCCAACAGATTTCTTCCAGACCGGTCATCCCAATATGTGAAATGGCAGTGCAGAAGTGTTTCATAAGATCATGGGAAGCTGAGCATCTGAATCTGGGTTGTACACCTAGCCGATGGATTCCTGACTTACTGGTAATAGTCTGTTCTGCTTATATACACTTCACTAATTTTACAATTTTAAACTTGTAAAAAAAAAATCATGAGAATTTGCTTAAATTAGTATGTTGTATATTTAGGATAGGTTTTGATGCAGTTGGGTGTTTCTAGTGAAAAATAGCTCCATTGATAAATTTGCTACTTCTATCGCAAGCAAGAGAGAAGGCTGGTGGAAAAGCAAACCAAATATTTTGAAACCTACTCTTGAGAGCTCTCTCACCTAAATAATGTCCTTTACCTTCTCATTTTTTATTCCATATGTCAACTGGTTGCCTCCAAAAGTACCTTGTTCCTTCGTGACTCTTTTTTGTTCTCTCTTTTCCTACCATGATGTTATCCAAATAGGGTGCTGCTTGATGGTTATTCTAAGAATAAGATGTGGAAGTGGCTGAAATTATTTTTGACTACTTATTTTCTTCCACATGAATCTCTTCATCTGTAAGGAGGAGAGAAAAAGGCAGAACATTTCACTTGTGCCACAGCATTAAATATCTGCTTTGTGACATGTGTTCTCTTATCTTTTTACAGCTATTGTCTTATAAAGTAAATTTAAAGACATCCTTGTTGTTAAACACATTTTTCTTTAATGGTCATGTTTAGGTACAGCTGTGTCTACATGAAGAGGGAGTCAGCATACCTGGCTAATCATCTCAGCTGTACTGCTGCTGAGTTGCTGCATACCTTTGTGCCAGTCTCAAAACCTCCGCAAACATTAATTTTATTCTCATTTCTTAAAAAGGACCACAGCAAAGAGCTTTAAGATCAGGTACTACAATGACTGATGCTAAAGAGAGAAGATAGATACAGAACAATTATGTTTGAAGTTCTAAGTGACAGTTAATTGATGTGCATTATCCATCGAGACAGATTATAATTGTTAAAAAAACTGCTCATTCACTTTTGTCACAAGTCCAAAGCCAAGAAAAGAATAGAAAATTAAATATTGTTTAGCCACAAATATGGCTATTTATCAACACATTTAAGTAAGCGCTAATTGTAAGTCTTTCTTCTGATGCTCAAGCCTAGAGATCTTTTTTGGAAAGTTTATTTTTTTAACTGAGCTTGTGAAATATGTAAGAAGAAAATGCACCACAGGAAAAGTTTCTGTCTAAAAGCAAAGCTTGCATGCTGGATTTTAAAAAATATTTTACAGAAAGGATGAATCTTCCAGATTCTCATGTGTGGTAAAAATAATTTAAGAATATGGTAAAATACTTCTGTTATTGTTAATTCACAATTTATTTTGTGTGAAATATTTGTAAATTCACAGACACTTTAACTATTATAAACCAAATTAGTTTTTCCATTTATTCAAAATCTGCTTTCCTTTCTATAGAGCCCAAACTTTCATTTTTTATACAACATAATGTAATTCTGTTATTAAATCTTTGTTAAAATCATGCGTAACAGAGAATTAGTGTGCATTTATGCTAGAATTTGACAAAAAAAGAATTTAAAATGGTGTCTTCAATTTTATGTGCCATCCTTTTTCTAGTACATTTACAGGGAGAAACTTATCATTCTGGAATTATGATTCGTTCCTAGAGAATATTGATGCCAGCTCATTGCCTTTTTACAGTTACCTCCAAGTCATTAGAAAAGTGTTTTAAAAGAGGGGCACAAAATTTAAAATGTATTAAATGTTCATGGTGCTGTAGAAGCTTAGTGAAAATTTTTAACAATGTGTTTTTATATGTCTTTTTCATATATATATAATTCATGGACTTTTTAAACAGCTTTGTGCTGTAAAGTAGTTTCAAAAGATGCTTACATTTAAATAAATGACCCTTCAAATTACTTTTACATGGGTAGCTTTTCCCACACAGTGACTGTAGCATTCATTATGAAAGGTGGTAGGTTAAGAGCACTAGTTATCTGTAGCACGGATATTATGTAATATAATTTTATGATTTGTTGCACTGGTTTTTCCACTATCTATCTTGTTTCAAGACATAGCTGGCAAGAAATAAATGCATTTAATATGTACAGTAATTAATGTTCACTAATTAACACATCATAAAGAGCCATTTAGAGGCCAGCATAGACATGGCCCAACTCTTCAAAAGTCTGGTTAACATCAAAGTTTCTTTACATTGTCAACAGTAAGTTACTTCAAATGAGGATTTTTTTCATTATTATTAAAATTAGAAAATACAGCTTCTAAACAAAACATGCAATACTCTGAATAAAAGGAGTGTCTTGGAAGTACATTTTTCTGAAACCATACCATGTGCACACAGACATAACAAACATTCCTAACAGCGCAAAAAACGTTGTACCTTCCTTCTGCTACAATACGTGACTCTCCAGGCAGGCTTTCAGCTTTTGTAAGAGTTTCCCTAGTGGAACAAATTTCACACATGTGCCTTGCAGCTAGTAAAGGATTAATGAAACATGGGCTTACACTGTTATTTCTCTTCTGACTTGTTTTCAATGGCTAAAGTCGTGCTCTCTGAAAGAAACATACTGTACATTGGTTGTTTTTCTCTCAGTTTGCAATTCACATTTATCTGTGGCAATGCCAGTAGATACAAGGCTAACCACAACCAGTGAAAAGTTTGTTTTAAGTCAGAATAGTTGAATGATGATGGTTTTTTTTCAAATACCGGAATCAAATCCTATTCCTGCTTGTTCTGAGCCACAAACTTCCAACAGAAGAGCTAAAGATGCTCTGAAGAGACCAATACTTCAGATTATTCACCTAAGAAAGAACTAAGTCAAAAGCCAATGCTATCACCCGTCTGAGAAGAGTCGATGCACTTCACCAGGAAAGGTGAGAAGCTGGAACTGAGAGCCAGCTGAGCACCTCTGTTTTAAGGCTCCCTGTTGGTAGCAAATTGATTTGGAGCCTCATGCAAGACTAGTCATTCATCTCAGACATGTGACTATGATGGTCTGGCTTTAGCAGCTGAGAAGCCAACACAAAGAGGTTATAAAAAAGACAGAGAATAAGTCAGTTTGAGGGCAATGAACTAAAAATTAGCTGAGGTATTTATAAGGATACAAACTGAATGAATGAAATTAAATCAGCCACTTATTGTTTATATGTTTGAAAGCCACTGTCACCAACTCATTGTACTCCTAAGCTGTGTATTTGGCTTATCTCTCTCCCCTACAGAGTTTTTACAGAACTTCATCTGGAGATAAAAAGACATATATTCAGTGAAACCTATATTAGTTCTCAAAATAATGAATGGCAATAAATGTATTTAACAAATTTGCTCTGCTTTGAGAGTTATTTCAAACACGATAAGATAATTCTAGGGAGAGTAGCTTATTTCAGTGTACGTCAAGAAGATTTGGATAATACAGTGGTTCATTTTTAGAACAAGAATCTTTTTAAAAATGCAAGAATATTCTGAGGTCAGATGTTTTCCAGTACTAGATAGAAGGTTTTCTCTTCCATGCAGCAACAGGATTCTCATGATTAGGTGATCACACAAGATATGGACTTGCATGGAGAAACTTTGGGTGAACTAGAATAAGGGACTCCTCTTTCACCGCACATCTTCTTTTCTGCCCGCGTTTCGCCCTACCAGTTACCGTCCACTTTTGCTCAGTTCCCTTACAGAAAGTGCAATATCCTAATATCAGATTGATACTAACTGTATTATCTGCATCTGTCACAAGAAACTGTTCATGTTTATTCTTGACACTTTCTGAAATGGAAAGAAAGGGAGACTACAAAGTCATCTCACAATGTACAAGGCTCCTAAGGACGGCTGACAAAAAAAATTATTATTTTCAAGAAGGAGGGGTTTATTCTGCCAAAAGCAGAATGTGCACATATCCCAACATGGAGTTCAGCTGTTCTTATTCCCTACTGCCCTCTCCCCCCAAAAAATAAAAATGAAGTCTGTAAATTATTTGTCTCCCAAGTATCAAAGGAAAAATTGAAAATCTGTTATAATATGAAATATGCTATTATGAGTTCTGTCATGCAGTCATCTGTATTTTTGCCACTTCTACAAAAGTTTAACAGTATTGTTAATTAACTTTTTGTTTGTTTGTTTCCTAGAAAAAAAATAAGGTCCTAGAAGGAAAATAACTTTCATTAAATTGGTGATTGGTACCAGTAGTGCCAAAGGCCCTTAAAGTCTTTAAAACAAAAGATATATGTCATTGTTGTAGTCTTTCAAGAGTTACAGGGGACAAACTTGTCTCAAAACATTTGACAAATGACACCTCCAAATGCAAGCTTTATCTAGACATACACCTACCGTCCAGCAGATGTGGGATGATCCTTTCTCTGTGCCCTTGCATCTTTACATTACCGTTCTTTTCTTGGCTTCTCTTCTGTTAATTCTCCCCCCTCCCCCCTTTTTTATTTTTCTTGGTATCACTACCTTCACACCAACACTACTTGAACCTGTATCAGCCTCATCAGAAGTAAGTACCACCTACCATTGGAAAGCACAGAATAATTTCAGTACTGGAGGAGAGACAATAAGGTCAGCTGGGAAAGATGACCTAGTGGCTCCACACCAAATGACGTGCTTTACAAGCAGAAGTAACTGATGTAAATAGAGCAGTTAAGTTTAAGATCCATGCTTACATCCATTACACCATTTACACCTTTCTTTCTATATTTTTTAAAAAAAGGAAAACAATTTAATTGATTGCAGAGAAAGCTAAGCATAACAAGACATCAGGTCATGTACCACTGTGACAAGCAATACAAAAATGTCTGTGAATAAACCGGAAAAAAAAGTATAACAACATGAAGCACAGCAAAAATTGCAAACTCTGCAACCACAGCATTCCTCAGCATGTTATACCTTTCCTGAGAATTCTCTCACCTTAATTAAAATATGCTTTTGCAATTTCTCTAGAGACCCTAAAGCACTTTCTAAAGACATTCACTGCAATTCATGCTAAACTAACTGGTCTGTAATTTCCTCGTATAGCTCTAGGTTCTTTCCTTAATAATTGGATTATGCTGGCCACTCTTCAGCCTTCAGGGATTTCTCCTGAACTAAGTGAATTGGAACAACATGTGATAAAGCTTTTCCAATTCCTTTCCTCACTTCTTTCAGCACTTTTTGAAGACTGCTATCTAGTCCTGAGGCCTAAATGATTTTAAGGTCTTAACCTTCTCAAATTCTTTGCAGGAACCATGCTCTGTATAATCAACATCAGTAATCTGAATTATGATGACTGCTAGCATCCCAAAACATAATACAAAACATGTTTTGGTTTCTTTTTTTCCCGTATAAAGGACTTTTCCAGGTGGAAAGTCTGTGAAAGGAGCCCATGAATAGGGAATAGTCTGGAGTTTTTTCTACTATTGCAGAATTTCTTGCGGGGGGTCTGCACCATCTACCCCAGCGGTGGCTGATGCCTCAACCCAGACAGAGCTGCTGGAGGGAGAGGCTGCAGTGCAGACCCCAGACTGCAGGAAGTGCCTAGACCTTTCTCCTGGGGCAGGGACAGGCAGCAGACCTGCCTGCAAAAGGTGTGCCCATGTGGAGGACCTCCTGCAGCAGGGGGCTAAGCTGCAGTAGGCAGTGAGAAGGCTGTGTAACATCAGGGAGGCTCAGAAGGGCTTAGATAGCTGGTTCCAAGCGCAGTCTGCAGGGGACCCACAGCCCATGGCCAAATAGCCAAAAACTCCCCCACCAGCGCACACAGAAGGGAGGGGGACCAATAATGCACAAGAAGGGAAGCTTGCAATGGCAAAGACCAGCAGGAGGAAGGGACCTCTACCGAAGCCTGAGGTGCCCTTGCAGAACCACTTCACCGCTCTGCAGACGAAAGAGAAAAGACCCATCACATCAGGAGAGACACTGGAGCTGAGTAAGGCAGCCCGGTCTGCTCCCCGTGTAACAACCAGCACAACTAAGAAAAGGCGACGGGTGATAGTAGTAGGCGACTCTCTTCTGAGAGGTACGGAGGCACCCATCTGCCAACCCGATGCACTCTCTAGAGGGGTGTGCTGCTTACCAGGGGCTCCTATCAGGGATGTCACCGAGAGACTACGAAGTCTCCTACAGTACACCGACTATTATCCGCTGCTGTTGTTTCACGTGGGCACCAGTGATACAGCTAGGAGCCGTCTGAGGAGTATCAAGGATTACAGAGCTCTGGGAGCAGCCGTAAGGGACTCTGGAGCGCAGGTAGTTTTTTCCTCTATCCTCCCAGTCAAAGGGCAGGGGTTTGAAAGGGCCAGTCAAATCTGGTGAATCAACAAATGGTTATGGGACTGGTGCCACAGCCAGGGGTTCAGCTACTTAGACCATGGGACCAGCTTTGAGAAACCTGGTCTACTGGGGGCTGAGGGCTTCCATCTGTCAGAGAAGGGGAAGAGCATCTTCAGTCACAGGTTTGCCAAGCTGGTGGAGGGCTTTAAACTAAAGTTGCCAGGGAAGGGGAACCTCAATCCATCCCACTCTTACCAGTTTGACACCAGTGCCAGCAATAGATACCCAGAACCTGGAGAGGGATCACAGGTCAGCAGGAGAGCACCTGAAGAGCAGCACAAAGAAATTCCAGCCACTCCAGGCAGTAAGTCAGCTTCATCGGGGGCCCAACTTAAATGTCTCTATGCAAATGCACATAGCATGGGGAATAAACAAGAAGAGTTAGAGGCGTGCGCACGCTTGCAGGGCTATGATCTTATTGGCATCGTGGAGACGCGGTGGGATGGCTCCTATGACTGGAGTGTTGGAATGGAAGGATACAGGGTCTTTAGGAAAGACAAGCACAGGAGACAAGGAGGGGGTGTTGCTCTCTGTCAATGACAACTGGAGGGCATGGAGCCCTGCCTGGGGATGGATGAGGAGCCAACTGAGAGCTTATGGGTCAGGAATTGGGGTTGTTCAGCCTGGAGAGGAGAAGGCTCTGGGGACACCTTATAGGGGCTTTCCAGTACCTAAAGGGGGCCTGCAAGAAAGCCAGAGAGGGACTTTTTACAAGGGCAGGTAGTGACAGGACAAGGGGTGATGGCTTTAAACTGAAAGAGGGTAGGTTTAGACTAGATGTAAGGAAGAAGTTCTTCACTGTGAGGGTGGTGAGGCACTGGAACAGGTTGCCCAGAGAAGTTGTGGATGCCCCCTCCCTGGAAGTGTTCAAGGGCAGGCTGGATGGGGCTTTGAGCAACCTGATGTAGTGGAGAGTGTCCCTGCCCATGGCAGGGGGTTGGAAATAGATGACCTTTAAGTTTCCTTCCAACACAAACCATTCTATGATTCTATGAAACCATTTATTTGCAGAATTTTCTAGTTGAAATATCCCAGGGTACCTGACAGGCGATAACCTTCAAGACAGATTACAGCAGACTCCTGCCCAGGATCTGGGGAATGCCTGCCTTGTGACTGAGACTGGGAATAAGTAGTTGTGAAACCTGTGTGTTTCTTCTCTAACTTAAAAGAAAAACTTTCTCAACCTGTGTATAAAGTTCTGACTCCAGACACAGCCATTAGAAAAGGCTCTGCCTGAGCAACAGCAATATTAAGTTTAAATTATGTTCCTTTCCTAGACCTAGAATTTTTTTTTTAAATGAATCTGAAAAAAGCAGAAAATTATAAGGCCCTAAATATGACTTAATTACTTAATTAAATATGACTTAAAATCTTCTTATGGGGAACAGCATTAGCTAGGTCCTCAACACTTTTGAAAGATTTTATTTTGTCCTAAGCGACCAATTTGAGAAATACCAAACAAGTCTGAAAACTTCAATGGATTTTATCCTTCACAGACCTACAGATATTAACTGAAGTTAATGATTTCACTCCAATAATGTTATTTGCTCCCTTGAGATTAATTTATAACCAGGCACTCTGATTTCACTGATTTTTATTTAATTACTCTGTAGTAGTGAAAGCAGAATCAGAGCTAGATATTGTCATAGTATTGAGTATATCTAGCAAATTGTTATTTAGTGTGGTTTGAATATTCAGAATATTGGACTCAGAATATTAATATTGAATGTCTGTCGCTTTCTTATGGAGATTTAAGGAAAATATATGGCTATTAAAATAGTGCCCACTCCGTTGTTAACAGTGTCATTTTATGCTACTGGACTTTCTTGATGACTAGGTTTTCCATTGATGTTAAAAATACAAGGCAAGAGTATTTGCCTCTCTAGAGTTTCAGTAGACACCCATAATGTGTTTATTTAGGTGGCTTCTGGTGGGTCCTGTAATACCAAGTATGTTACCTTTTTTGCCCATGAACTTCTTTCACCTTTTCCTACCCCCTTGGTTTATGAATAAATAATCCATGCATTTATATTTCCCACTTGTCAAACTCAGGCAGCAGTGAAAATAAGCAGCACAAATTGGCAGATAATGCACCTTATTTCCATGTAGAAGCAGGTGCATTTTCTTCAGCATAAGTGGCAAGATGACACTGATCCACTTTGACAGGCAGGCTGATCTAAAATTACTCAGCACACTTTGCCACTGGTTGGGGGGGAGTCTCCCATGAGCTTGTTCTGAAATTCTTCAGTCCCCAGGGTGTTAATTAAAATTTACTGGATAATATTTGCAAGGTTCAATGGTTCTAGTTACAGCAATTATCAGTTACTAAATGTTAGTGCCAGAGATGACACCAGATGATTGGATGCTTTATTCAAGATATTCAAGAGGGTTTCCTCCCCCCACACATGTTTTTTTTTTTTTAATCTTCCCTTCAGTTCTTGAAGAAGCTACATCAACCATCTCAATCAGCTTTTAGACTAAAAATTACTTAGGGGTTTAATTATCTATTTATCCTTGAGTTTCTTGTCAGCTACTAGTCAAGGATTTACAAAAGAGGGACAGACTCCTCACAAAAGACTTTAAAACAAATGCAGAAGCTGGAGGCCCACCTGTATTATAATTCTTGTAACCAAAAGCAGAGATCAGCTCAGTGCTATGAAAGGAAGAGATTACCTCCTAATTAAACTCACTGCTCAGTTCAGATTTGCTCTAAAAACTCTCAGATTAGAGATTAGCTAATCATACATGCAATAAACTTACTGAAGTACAGCTATCAACAAAATTTACAGTGTAGATGGCTACCAGCTGGCTTCTTTCCCTCTTTCCTTAATGTTTCATCAATATATTAAAACACTGACACTCTGAAATAAATATTTCTAAATTTTTGTTACTAACAAAAGAAAAGTGCTTCCTTATACTCTGATTCATTTTTTTTAAACATAATTAATTAATACTACTACAGTGTTTTTCTCCAAATCCTTTGAAGTTTCTATTCAATTTCTTGCAGTTGTGCAGGTAAGGAACAGGCTTCCTGCTCACCAAGGGCCTGCTCTTCCTGGTCTCTCTAACACAATGAGACCATATCCTTTTTCATGCCTGGAACGGGCCAGCCCCATGAATGAGGGCATACTGAAATGGAAAAATATTTGCATGCTCCATTGGCAGCTTTCAACTATAGGTCATATTCCCTCTGGACCTCATGACCCTACAATTACCAGACCAGAGGGCAAAGCTACTAGGATTTGTCTCTGTGAGCAGCCACTTCTGTAACCTACCTAAAGACCAGAAAATTCAGAGCAATATTTGTCAGAGGTGGGCAAAACAAGTCAGCACATGAAACAGAGCGGGGGAAAAACACAACCAAAACTGCAAGCTCATGAACCCTTGCCAGGTGTTACATCCCAGGCTATAGTTTGCTTTGTTTAACTGAAAATGCTTCTTCTGGGCAAGAAAAAAATAAAATGCCATGGAGGAATAGGCCTGTAGGACTTTAACAAGACAAGACTATTTCAAGTTCGACATGAAAGTCATATCTCCTAACAGTGCATAGCCTAACTTCATGAAAGGCAATGGGTTAGCTGCAATTCCATTAAGTAAGCTCAGTTCGCTGCACCAAAACCTATGTGTCCCTAGGCTTTCCAGATGGCTGAAGAATAACACTTCTGATCACTGATGGGAAGAGACCTGTCCTGTGCCTCAAAACAATGTGACAGCAGCAGCCAGAAGACAAGATAAAGGCAAAAAGAGAGGCAGAAGGAAGACAAAATTCATGGAGGAGAAGAAAAATCAAAGCATGGTAAGAAAGTACTGGGGAGGAAGCAAAGTTTGACATCATATGGGTGAAGAGAACACAGAAAAAATGGGAAAAATGGGTGATAGTAGATATAAATACCTTACATAATTTGAAATCTTTAAAAAAACCTTAGTTCCTCATGTTCTATTGTATTCAATGATGAACATGTTTTGTATCCATACCATTATGTAAACTACTGAACATCATACTGGACAAATATTGTAAGTACACACATGACTTTTCAAAGCTACTTCAGATCACAGATTTACTATGTTCCTCTCTGTATCGGCTTTGTGTGGCAAGGTTTTGGTAGCATGGGGGGTTAAAGGGGTGGCTTCTGTAAGAAGCTGCTGGAAGCTTCCCCTGTGTTCGAGAGAGCCCATACCAGCCGGCTCTAAGACAGACCTGCCGCTGGCCACGGACGAGCCAATCAGTGATAGTGGTAACGCCTCTGTGATAACATTTTTAAGAAAGAAAAAAAGTTGGGATAGACGGAAAATGGCAGCTGGAGAGAGGAGTGAGAACATGTAAGAGAAACAACCCTGCAGACACCAAAGTCAGTGAAGAAGGAGGAGGAGGAGATGCTCCAGGCGCCGGAGCAGAGATTCCCCTGCAGCCCGTGGGGAAGACCATGGTGAGGCAGGCTGTCCCACTCCAGCCCATGGAGGTCCACAGTGGAGCAGAAATCCACCTGCAGCCCAGGGAGGACCCCACACCAGAGCAGGTGGGTTCCTGAAGGAGGCTGTGACCCCGTGGGAAGCCTGCGCTGGAGCAGGCTCCTGGCAGGACCTGTGGATCTGTGGAGAGAGGAGCCCACGCTGGAGCAGGTTTTCTGGCAGGACTTGTGACCCTGTGGGGGACCCACGCTGGAGCAGTGTGCTCCTGAAGGACTGCACGCTGTGGAAAGGACCCATGCTGGAGCAGTTCATGAAGAACTGCAGCCCATGGGAAGGACCCATGTTGGAGAAGTTCGTGGAGGACTGTCTCCTGTGGGTGGGACCCCACGCTGGAGCAGGGGAAGAGTGTGACGAGCCCTCCCTCTGAGGAGGATGAAGCGGCAGAGATAATGTGTGATGAAATGACTGTAAATCCCATCCCCGTCCCCCTGTGCCACTGGGGGGGGGTTGGTAGAGAATCTGGGAGTGAAGTTGTGCCCGGGAAGAAGGGAGGGGTGGAGGGAAGGTGTTCTGAGATTTGGGTTTATTTCTCATTACCCTACTCTGGTTGATTTGTAATAAATTGAGTTAATTTTCCCCAAACTAAGTCTGTTTTGCCTGTAACGGTAATTGGTGAATGATGTCTCCTGTCTTTATCTCGACCCACAAGCTCTTTGTTATATTTTCTCTCCCCTGTCCTGAAGAAGGAGGGGGAGTGATAGAACGGCTTTGGTGGGTACCTGGCATCCAGCCAGGGTCAACCCATCATACTCTCCTAACACACTTATGTGCCTACCTCAAATAAACATCTATGCCAGACTGTCATTAAATACAAGAGAAAGTACAGTTCTTCAGGAATTTTCCAATTAACTGATTTTCTGAAAGAGAAACAGTGATTCATTGAAATCTGCATTTATTCCTGGAAGCATATCAGTGTCTATAGTGCTCTGGTCCAGAAAGGTTTCTTCAGTGCTGGAATTTTTGATCAAGAAGAGAGACCAGACCTGCGTCTGGAATTAAACAGCAACTAGAGCTCCCCAAGAATATGAGGTCATTAGTGTTAAAAGAAAAAAAAATTACTGTTGCACGTATGATTTCCCTTAATTATAAGTATGTTGTAAGATCTCTTTTAGTAGACAGAAAACAATTTTAGAGCAATTATGCTAGGTAGAGACTAGGAGAAACCAACTCAGAGAAAGAAAGTGCATTAAGTCTGGATGTGGACAACTGAGGAGCAAGTTCTTTATCTCTATCAGAGTCAGGAGGATAGTGCTTCAAGGTCACTTTCTCTCACCTCTTTTCAAGCCTGTAGTGAGGTTTGTTACCTAGAGAAACAAATCAATTACTCTGTCTTCTTAAATCATGAAGCAAAATGCTTTTGCCACGCACCCTTGGCTAAGAAAAAAACTGAGGCACCACAACTGGTTGGAGAAACGGGCAAACAGGAACCTCATGAAGTTCAGCAAAGGTAAGTGCACAGTCCTGCACCTGAGAAGGCACAATCCCATGCACCAATAACATGATGGGGGCTGAAAAGATAGGAAGAAGCCTTGCAGAAAAGGACCCACAGGGCCTGAAGGACAGCAAGTTGAACAAGAGCTAGCACTGCCTTCTTGTGGCAAAGAAGTCCAGCAGTATGCTGGGCAGCGTAAGGACTGTTACCCACAGGTTGGGGGAAACGATCCTTCCCCACTCCTCAGCACTGGTGAGGCCACCACTGGCACACCGTGCCCATTTCCAGGCTCCCCACTACAAGACAGAAGTGGATCTACTGAAAAGCATCTAGCCAAGGGCTGGATAAGGTGATGAAGGGACTGGAGCATCTCCCATAAGAGGAATGGAAGAGAGAGCGCAGACTGCTGAGCCTGGAGAAGAGAAGGCTTGGGGGAACTTCATCAAGGTCTCCCAATATCTGAAGGGAGGATGTACAGATGACAGAGCCAGGCTCTGACTAGTGGTGCCCAGTGACAGAGCAAAAGCAATTGGCACAAGCTGAAACACGGCAGATTCATCCTCAACATGAGGAGATACTCCTTTACTGTGAGGGTGACTGCAACAGGTTGCCCAGAGAGCTGGTGGACTCTCCATCCTTGGAGACCTTCAAAAGCCATCTGGACAGGGTCCTGGACAATCTGCTTTACATGAACGTGCTCCAGTAGGGTTCTTGGACATGGTGACCTCCAGAGGTCCCTTTCAACCTCAACCGTTTTGTCATCTCGGGGGGTTTCCCTCCACTGACAAGGGGCAGGTCCTTCTTCCCTGAGAGGAGCCCTTGGAGGAGCCACATCACGGCACTCGGTTGGCACCGAGAAGCTCACCAGGGCTCCCCTGCTGCATTGCTGGTCTGCCCGTTGCCAGGTCTTTGTGCTCGGGGCACCAGCCTCTCATCACAGGATCTGACAAGCCTGAGGTTGAAACCAACTCGCAAGGCTGTGAGAAGGCAACAAGCATCCTGCAGAGTAGGCTTTTCCCCTTTGAAAGGGCATCAGCTTACCTAGCAGGGAGGCTGTCAGGGGACAGCCCCCGACACTCCTGTGGTGTCGCCGGGGAGCAGCTGTAACTGCCCATGACCTCGCTGCTTTTCAGCAGCCGCAGGCGCTTTCGCCGCGCATTTTGGCCAGGGCTCCTCTGCGTGCACACGCAAGGTGTGCAGGCTCCAGCAGGACCTTTGGCTTTCTCTTTGAGCTTTGGTGTGGGGGAGAGCAGCAGCTGTGGGTGCTGAGCAAAGGCAGCCCCTTCCAGCACTCCTTTCTCCCCTACCCAGCTGCACGGTGCTGCGGGGCCCGTCAGTGCCTGTCCCGGGACCATGGGAACAATGAGAGTGCCAGGAATGTTGGCAGTGCTGAACATCCCCAAAAGTTCCTCCACCTTCCCTCACCGCTTCCTGCAGGTACACTGTGCTACCCAGGTGGTGCCTGGGGGACAGCACGGGGGCTCTGGGGGCTCGGGCCCTCCAGCTCTTCCCCCAGGGCCCCCCAACAACTCACCAGCACTTGCCCCAGGCGGCTTGAGCACTGGGGAGGTGAGGAGGAGATCTGGGTGAGCTTCCCCTCCTGCTCTCCATCCGTCCCTCCTTGGATCTCACCCCCAAGGCAAAGCAGACATAGGTGCACATCCCAGCCTGGCCCCACATCTCCCTGCCCTGCCCCAGCTCCTACCAAGCCCCAGCTGGAGCCTTTCCCACCCAGAGCCACACATTCTCCCCCTGCCCGGGGCCCTTTGCCCAAGCCTGCCTTGCCCTGGCTCCTGGGCAGGACATTCCCCTGGCACCTCTCCATCCAGTGCGGGCAGCCTGCCTGGGGAAGGCAGGGGTGCAGGCAGACACTGGGGCTGGCTGGCCCACAGGACGGCTGCTGCTGCTGCTTTCCAGCCCGCAAAGAGACGCTGCAGGGGGCCCTTCTCCCCCCTTTCCCAAATCTTTCTGGGCCTTTCTTTGCTTTTCCACTACCAGCACCAGGATAGCTCCTGCACTTTGCATGTCTCTCTTGGCAGGACATGGCATCGGGCACTGAGGAAGACCTGGAGGAGAGTGGCTGTGCTGCAACGGATGGTGGCACAAGCCAGCTGCCACAGGCAGGGCTGGAGAAGGCAGCAGAATGCTCCTGGTGCCCCATCTACCTGGGAGACATCAAGGACACAGCCTATGCAGCCTTCTGCCTCCGCCGGTTCTGCTTTGCCTCCATCGAGGACGGGACCAAAAGGAGAGCTAGGTGCCTGCTCTGCAGGCAGCCTTTCGACCTGCTCCTGCATTCAGTGCAAGTGAACAACAGCTACACGGAGTACATGGTCCCCTTGTCCAACTGCCTCCGGAGGGATGTGGTCAGAGAGAGGGTCCAGAGCAGATCCCCACAGCGGCACGACAACCTGCACAGCTCAGCCACCAATGACACCCCCTCCACTAGCAGAAGGGGGCCTGTGGGGAGCCACCAAGCAGAGAGGCATGGCACAGCTCCAGGTCCCCAGATGCCTTCTCCCAGCAGGCTCCCGCACCCAGCCCTTCTCAGGAGCAAACCCCGCCAAGCGCAGGGGAGCACCTGCCCGTCCCAGCAGCTGCAGCCTACGAGCGCATAGGCAGAGCGGTGCTGTGATCTCAGCTTTTTGCCTACTGTTGCATCCAATAAACATCCAAATGCTTTCCAGGGGCTGGGTTTTTTCCCCAAAATCAAAGAGCTACCCACTGTATGGAATGCTTTCAAACACTGTGTAGCAGTGAGTTGCGCAGGACTGTGTCCTGCATACATTGCAAGTGAACTACCATTAGGAGTATGGAGGTTGCTCTTCTGCCTGCCATCAGTGGAAAGGTACCAGGGTGAGAGCCCTGTACACAGCTTGTCATTGGAGATCTTCAAAAGCTGTCTGGACGTGGTTCTGGGAAACCTTCTCTAGGGGGCTGGACAAGATGACCTTCAGGGATCCCTTCCAACCTCATCCATCCTGTGATTCTGTGGACTGGAACTCAGTACGTGGGATCATTATTTTTGTTCCTTGTCTAAAGTGTCAACCAATATAAGCTCTTGTATGGAGATATCATGACAGGTGATTCCCCTTCCATTTTTCTCTTACATCAGAAATACCTGGCTAATATTTGCTACAAAACATTTATCTTCATCCTATCCTGAATACTAGAGATTTCTGAATCATTATAGCCAATTGGTATAGAACAATGAGACATCATTCTGAAAAAATATACTAACACCACCTAATTGGGCTGTTGAGTGCAAAATTTTTGCTAGGTATGCCTGGTCGCTTGAATGCATGTTTTTCAAAACATGGTTTGAAATAGTCATAGGGATTCTGGAGAATTTGTCAGGATACATTAGTCCTGGTTTTGACACTGATGGTACTTGGCAGTGCTGTAGCTGATTTCCAAAAATATTGACAAGATGGTTGAACTGGTGTCTGGATAGCTCTTCAAACTGAATTTGAGCCATTCTGTAAAGTGTGTTGAGTGGGCATTTTTACCTAAGAGCATATTTCCCTCTTGCTGTGAGAATGGTTTCTGGCTGTGTGTGTCATTGCCAAAATAAATCCTGTCGAGATGCTGGAAAGAGGAAGATCATCCTTCCCATGCAGAAGAACAGCTAACATTTGGTTGGCAACATGAAGTGAAAGGTTCACTAACTAATGCCAGGAAAGAGTGCTGAGAGAAATACAGGAAATTCCAGTGTATATCCACTTCTTTGACAACACAGAAGGATCTTGTCATGGGTTTTTGGTTTAGTTTAATTTTATTTTTAGGTGTGCTACCTTGTTTGGTAAATTACTTTGGAGGTATATTTCTTACAGGGTTTTTTTATTTGTTGGGCCTCGGTCTATGGAAGTTTACTGTCTTCCAGGGAAGCATTTTATTTTACACTTCATTATCTTAAATCAGACTCAAGATCAGACATTTTCTGAAAGGGACAAGTCTGTGGATAAACAGCTGTGACACTACAACATAGGGGTCTTATGCACACACTCCTTTCTTTTCCCTTTTTAGCTGCTTTTACCAAGACATTATTTTCATTTTAAAACCCTTCAGTCTTACTCTTTTCCACAATAACTTTGGGCCTTGACATTGGTTGAAAATATGTTCATATTATCATGTCTTCTGATTTAAAATGACAACAATGTGATACTATTTTCTGAAAATTTAAAGGAAAAAAATCAGTGTGCAATGGTCCTACTAATATGAGAAACAATGTTTTTTCATCACCTTACATATGCTAGGAACTGAATGTAGCTTCACTCATCAAATGGCTTCTGAAGTTACATAACTGAAGCCACAAGATTTTTTATGTTACAGGACATGTGAGATTAAGGTCTCAACATAATTTTCCATTTTGGAAATTTCACTTTGGAGAAATTAAAGAAATTGGAATATATTACAGGTTGTATGTTTGGGATGCAGCTGATACATGGAGCAAGAAAAAGATATTTCTCTCTTCCATATGTCTTGTAAGAAAAATCTTACACTTCTTCACTTACTGCTCTTCTGGAAAGTTGATCATATTACCAGTCATTGGTAATGACAACTGTTTTGTTTTGTAAAAAGGCAATGGCTACTAATGTCTACCTCAATCATTCAAACCTTTCCTGCCTCCTCCACATGAAGCCACACTGCAATGATATTTTCTTTTCATCCAGATAAAATTATTAGTTCTTATCATTCTTAAGTTCAGGCTAAACAAATAGTTTCATATTTAAAAGGGTTCTTTAGAGGAAACATTCCTGCTTAACTTTTTTATTTGTTTGGGGGTTTTTAAGTAAATTTTATTTTCCAGACAATATGCTCCATAAAAATTTTTTAGCATCAACCACTATCAAAACCACGATCAACAATTCAGAAAATGACAACTAATTAATGTAAAGGGTGCCTACTGACATGGGCAAAATACTGCCTTTGAAAAGGTATTGAGCAATAGAATTATTTCAAAATTTCTAGAAGGAATAGTAATAAGACAGTTTTTTCCACAATTTCCAAACCAAAAATATATGCATACATACTATGCAGTGCATAAGCTGAAGTCTGTCCTTCCAGAAGCATCAGAACTTCTGTATATGTGCTAAACAGATATTTCGCATATACACACTTACATACACTGAAATACATACACAGAGTAATTCCAAGATTTATGGCATGTATCAGTTTGATTGCATAGTATACATGCTTTCAATGAAAAGAAAGTGTATTGGGTTTGCATTGCAAGGTTTTGGTAGTGGGAGGTCTACAGGCATGACTTCTGTGAGAACCTTCTAGAAGCTTCCCCCATGTCCAGTAAAGCCAATGTCAAACAGCTCCAAGACAGACCAACTGTTGCCCAAGGCTAAGCCCAGCAGCAGCAGTGGTAGTGCCTTGGTGATAACATATTTAAGAAGGGGGAAAAAAAACCTGCACAACTGCAGCTGGAGAGGAGAGTGAGAACATGTGAGGAACAACCCTGCAGACACCAAGGTCAGTGAAGAAGGAGGGAAAGGAAGTGCTCCAGGCACCAGAGCAGAGATTCCCCTGCAGCCCGTGGGGAAGACCATGGTGAGGCAGACTGTCCCACTCCAGCCCATGGAGGTCCACGGTGGAGCAGATATCCACCTGCAGCCTGTGGAGGACCCCACACCAGAGAAGGTGGATGCCCGAAGAAGGCTGTGACCCCATGGGAAGTCCACGCTGGAGCAGTCTGTGCCTGAAGGACTGCACCCTGTGGAAAGGACCCACCGTGGAGCAGTTTGTGAAGAACTGCAGTCTGTGGAAAGGACTCATGTTGAAGAAGTTCTTGGAGAACTGTCTACCGTGGGAGGGACCCCACACAGGAGCAGGGGAAGAGTGGGAGGAGTTCTCCCAGGGAGGAGGAAGGAACAGCCAAGACAACATGTGATGAACTGACCGCAACCCCCATTCCCCGTCCCCTTGCAGCTCCGACGGGGGGAGGTAGAGAAAATCAGGAGTGAAGTTGAGCCCAGGAAGAAAGGAGGGGTGGGGGGAAGGTGCTTTAAGATTTAGTTTCTATTTCTCATTATCCTACTCTGATTTGATTGGTAATAAATTAAATTAATCTTCCCGAAGTCAAGTCTGTTTTGCCCGTGACAGTAATTGGTGAGTGATCTCTCCCTGTCCTTATCTCAACTCATAAGACTTTTTTATATCCCTGTCCTGCTGAGGAGGGGGAGTGATAGAGCCACTTCGGTGCGTATCTGGCATCCTGCTAGGGTCAACCCACCACAGAAAGTAAGATCTTCATAATATGTACAGTATGGACAATATTTGTGTTGGGAAGAAAAATGCATTGGAATGTGAATGGAGTCCTTGTGTGAGCATATGTGTGATGGGAAGAAAATGTGTCAGACTAAAAGAACATTTCCTCCATGCTGAACATCTGAAAAAAATAGATAGGTAGTCTTGGATTTTCTTTCTCCAAATAGTTGATGTATGAAGGTAGAGTAGCATAAAGGCCTCAGACCCTGTCATTGTTGTTCAGCTATAGGCTGTAATAGAGCTGCTTAGATATATGAACTTTCTTCATTTTAGCATAGTGTCTGTATACATGAGACTACTGAAACCTGCTAAAAAGTCTCAGACTAATGTCCAGGAAATAAAGTCACACCAGCAGTCAGAATTGAATCCTGGCCTCTGGCTGGATAAAATTGTTTCTCCACCTCTTCAACTGCACAAGAGCAGCTTTTAGCTGTACATAAAGATCTGGACACATCCAGTTTTCAATTTCATTTAAAGATTCTTCTCTATCCTATTGAAAGATAAGCAATTTTCAAATGAAAGTAGCATTGTTTAAAAGTGCACACTCTTCTTCCTAAGATGGGCACGAATCAGGTCAGGCAGTTCCAACATTCTTCACTTCTGGGCATTACAGCTTTTAGGATACATGTTCCCATCTCTCATATTCTCACTCTCTATATGAAACATATCAAAACTACATTAAAGAACCTGCAATTTATATTCATGATATAGGAGGTGACCTTTTCACTCATGAGTGGTGTAGTCATGTGGAGTGGCTAATGAGAGAACCCCTACTGAGAGCGGATAAATTTCAAACCTTCTGAATAATTATTAGACATTTTATTGTATTTATAAACCTCCCTCATTTCAAACTGCCCCTTGATTTATAAAGCCATCTTACTCTTGTAAGCACTAATGGTAGTCTCAACCAGTGCCAAAGATTGATGAATTGCCCATGTAGGGGCTTCTCTTCCTGGTACTGAATGCCAGAGAAATGCAATGAAGAGTAAAAAACAGAACTGTAGGGAAAAAGAGAGGACAGAGGAGGATGAAAGATGACTGGGAAGGAATGAGGGAGGAACATCTGTACTGCACTTCACTGATGATAATCTTTGCACAGTTTATGACACAGAGGCAGTGGGAACAGTGAGGTAATCATTTTACTTGCCTGTCATCTGCAGAGAGTCTTTCAAATTGCAGGGTGAAATTCTGGTTCCATTGAAGTGAGTGACAAAACTCCTGTCGATTTAAATGAAGGCCAGGATTTCTGTAGATTCCCAGAGGAGGGGCAGATGGGCAGAGTGGCAGCTATGTCATCTCTATGACTGTGTCAGACTTCATCAGGATCTTAAAAGCTTTTTGTCAGCTCAGTTTCCAGAAACCTATGAGGGGTTTGAGCACCCCTTAATGCTGCAGATAACATAGATACTTTCTCAAAAATGGTAAATAAAAAAAGTACAGTCTCAGAGGATCTGACCCTAGTTTGAAACAGCTGTACATAATAAAAACTGTCCTAAAACTAATGCATGGGTGTATGTGTGCATGTATTTTAAGTAATATTTATGGGGTTTTTTTTTCATTTTCCCTTTCTTTCAACCTTACTCTGCACAAGAAATCACCTTAGGAGCATGTGACAGCTAAAAAATATCATCAGTTATAGTCACCAAACTAGAGAAAGTCCTCCTGTCATGACAGCAAGACATTTGGCTCTTGGAGGCAGCAGCAGTTGTCTCAAAATGTCTGAGGTGCATCGTTACAAATTTACCTGAACAAATATTTCTGCTGATTAACAAGCAATCCATGGGCACACAGCTGGGTGGGGCAGACCTGGTAGGCTGCAGTGCAATGCACTTACAGAAGCAATCTTATCTGCAGAGGATTTTAACAAGAGCAGGCAGTGATGGTGGACATGGTAGGTGAAGAATGACATTCACAAAAGGAAGTGGCTACTTGCCTGTGTCTGACCATGTTATTGGATGTGCTGTAAGAAAGAGAATCTGGAAGGACAATTAATCTGGAAAGAAATGAAAAACCAAAGATAGTCTTTCCATAAGCCCCTACTGTATTGCGGGGGGGAGGTATTCATAACTGAAATACTAAGCTGGTAGTGATACAGAGGCGTGATCATTTGATACGCTAATTTAGTGACCCAACAAGAATCTCTATTTGCTAAACAGCTTCTGGGGCACACTCCTCACTGCCTTTAAAATATGAAGAGCTACCTACTCAGTGACATTGAGAGTCTACCCTACACACACCTCTTGCAGTCACTACTGGCGAAGCAGTGGGGACAGATTGTGTGGCAAGTCAGGTTAAGAGTAAAAGTAGACCAAATGACAAAAAAAAAGTTTTCTATGACGTGAGAGGTGGGATAGGAGCAAGGGATGATTGACGATTGTCTTTGCAGTTGAGAAAACCTCAAGTTTCTTATTTTTAATCAAACGGGAGCACACCTATTTGCAATTAAAGATAAAATCTAACTTAAAGAATATGACTTTCCTGTCATACAGTCTGGAAACCATACCACTAAAATACTTTTTTATATCTTATATTGCTAACTGTAGTCAGAAGGTACTAAACAGAGTATGTTCATATTTATGTGAGTAAGCTACAATGGAAAAGTTAAAAGCCAGCCTCAGAAATATGAGTCAATCATATGTAGTCATTTATAAAGTTTGAGTAAGTGAATAATTTCAGCTAGACTATAAGAATTTCTCTGTGTGTGTGTGTGTGTACTATTATGTACACAAACACAAATAACTGTATGCATATTTGTATATGTATATATAAAAGATCCTAATACTACTGAAGTCAATAACTGACTTCAGTGTGCCCACAATATATAAACACACAAACACATACCTATGTACACCCATACACCACCATCACCACTACTGCCCCCCGCCAAGATATCTTGAGCATATGGTAACTACACAAAATGTCATTTTGGTTGAATTTCATGAAAGAATGTAGCAGCTGATAAAGCCCAGTTTTATTTAATGGAGAAAATAGAAATCAGGTAAAATCTAGGTTAAAATCTTACTTAGTCAAACTGAATTAATTATCCGTACATGGATCAACAGAAAAAAAACCAACAAAAATACGGTCAAGATGTTTATTGGCTGCTATTTCTGTTTTGAAAGGATAGTGGCAATACATTTGTAAGAGATAGGGAGTTTAAGTGAATCTAAAACTTGGATTTAGATTAGTGGGCAGATGAACTAAGATTAGACACTAAACAAAAATATGCCATGATATAATGATACACTTTCACCTTTCTTGATCTTTAGAAAGAGGAAAAGCCTTCTGAAGAAACTAAATCTGAATCAGAACAAATTATTTTCATTGTTTCAGGCTGATTTAATTATCTGACTTCGTGCTTTCTAGGCTTATCTTCTGTGGACTTGAGATCTGGTTTGTAACTTCTTAATTTCTCACACTCGTTTTTTATGTTCATGGACAACATCTTTTGCTTTGGATATTTGTACCTCATGTATGAGTATACTGTCTTTTGGAGATGGGAGCTGTTTGGCTTAAGGGAAAAAAGTCTTTCAAACCGAATGAATATTCATACACAAAATATTCTCTTAGCTAGTCACCTACAGGCAAGGCCAAAATTATCCCCATTCGTGCCAGACATTTATTGGTTCTAATCAGCACAGTGCCATAGAATGATAATGCTTAACTGTGTTTTTATCAACACTGCATTTTTTTCACCTTTTTTTTTTCTTCATGTGAATCAGTTTGTTACCGCAAGGATGTCAGTTTGGTTTCCAAAGAAAAATCTCCATGATTTTGTTATAAATGTTTTAGGAAAATTAGTAATTAGCATCACCTGAACTGGTTTTCTGAAAATCCAACATATATTAGGATTTTCAGAAATACAAAGTAGGCAGAAAATATTTCATTATGATTCTCAAAAAAAGTGAAATTACCAGTTCTAAAAATTGGTGGCAACTTGGGCTTTTTTTTTCTTCCACTTCCCTACCAGTCTTCAAATTACTGTATCCAATCTAAGTTAAATGCACAGCTGAAGACCTTAAGTCACATTCATGGAAGGCAAAGCAAGGATCAGAGAACTTCAAGAAGCATCTCTCTAGTCCTGCTGTGCAGTCTGGATATTAGATGCTCTGTTCCTCCCACACATACATTCAGTATTCTCAGTCCTTAACATGATATTTCATTTATGGCATCAACAACATGTGAAAGAGGGTGGTAGAGGATGGCAATAAATTTGTATATTGTTAACACAGTTGTTATATCTAAACTTGATTACTTCTTTATGGAACTTACACAAACATCTGAAGTTTTTGATGTCCAGTACAGTGAACAACACTCTGTCTCTATCTATTATTAAATATGTTAATTAGGTACCCAACGTCAATACCCAGAGGTACAATGTCCATGCTATTATTCAATACAATTAAAATAACCTTACATTTAAATAATTCTTGAATTACAAGGGCAAACATTACGAAGGGCAAATAACATTATAGACTTAAGATTAATTGCACAACCTTGATTTGGCACCTTTTGCAGGTGTGCTGAGGTACAATCTTAATATAAACTGACACTACTTCTATCCTCCAGAGTTTCCTGTTTCACTCCCCCTACGGACACTATAGTAGAAAGAGTAGAACTTAACTCAAATCATCTACTACCAATGCTTATTACAACACTTGTACAAACCATTGCTGTTAGTAACAGGGGAAGGCTAAAAAATCAAGATTGCTGATTGCTGTACACTTCTTCACATGCAGAACGACCTTGTGGAAGTCATTTAATTCTATTGTGCTCTGATTTCTCTATCTTTAAAGTCAGAGTGGTACAGCTCATTAATATTTTTAAGTACTTTAACATCCTCATACTAAAGCAACCACAGAAGTGATTTGTTACTCTTTTATGATGTAGTAGCTGAAAGTCAAAACCCGTAAGCTGTCCCCACATGATGGTGATTAATCCATGACTCTAGCAAAAAGGCAAGACCCTGTGTATTAGGGATGTGAGCAGCACAACTGGATTTCACTCCCCTTCAACCCAGTAAAAGATCTGCCTCTTACTTCACATGACATGAACCAGGCCAGCAAAGTTCAGTAAAATCAGTTAAGTGTGCAAAGAATACTTGTCCTATGTGGATCAGGGTCATACTTCACAACTACCCAAACAACCCAAATGCCCATCAGTCACTGGAGGCAATGAGAGGTCTAGCTACGTTCGACTAAGTGGTGCCAAGATCCCTGTGTGAAAGGAGCTCAAAACTCTTCCAGAAGACATAGTGCAGATGCAACCCTAAGAGCTAGACTGAACAAAAACTAGATTGTTCATTTTTTAACATCTTAATTTAGCAAAACTCCTTAGTTTTAATTAGAGCTAGATATGCTTAGACTTCGGGGGGGGGGGGGGGGGGGAAGTCTTATTAAAATAAGTTTGCCATGCTCCTGAGAGAGGATCCTCAGGCATATGTCATTCAAGTCAATGGGAAAAAAAAGGAAATTAAGCAGCCAGAAGAGCTACCATGGAACACATTCATTTGGATGAGTCTAAGGACACGTCTGCACTGCAGTGGTGCAGACCCCTGAACCTGCTTCAGCTACACAAACCCCAGAAGTGAAGCAAAAGGCACCTGAGGCACAGATAGATCTGTGCAGTGTCTGCTCCCCATTCGGTGTATGTTCTTGCCCAGTTCAGCACAATCTTACCTGCTATATCTAACAAAAAAAGGGAAAAAAAAGTGGTATTTCAGAGGGCAGATGAAGTCCTAGTTCTACCCCAGAGAATGGAGCAGGGACATTGTGTCCTCCTTTCCCAGCACTAGCACTGGAGACACTCCTGCATGATACCACAGAACACCTCCTCCTCCATATGGACACCCACTCACTGAAAGAAACAGAAAACACTCTCAGCTTTTACTACTCCCCTACTTTGCATTGGTTAAGGATATGGAGGGCTCTGAACACATCTTCTCCTTAGGAATGGGGCCAGGGCAGGAGAAACTCATCAAACCCCTTTTCTTTTTGCCCTCACTATCACCTTTTCTCTCCCTCTAATCAGTTGTGCCTCCCAGCTCACCATGCCAAACTGGCACATGATGCCAGCAGGGCAGCCACATGAGCTTGCTGGTATTCAGAATACAGCTCCTTTTCCAGGGATCATGGCTCCTCTTATTATGTGGTGTTGCAGCTGGTAGGAAATAGGAAATAAATTATAAGCCTGTATAAGATAGACTTGAGACTCCTCTATAGAAAAGACTGTAAGGCACCTGAGAGGTTTAGTAGCTTACATTGCTATTTTTATGACAGCATAGTAAATATCTTCAAATATTCTCCTCGTCCCCCACTGCCACTTGCCCAGCTACCATCAGTATTACTGCTTGCCTGACAAAGACTGTGGGGGAGTAAGGGGGGAGAAACTAGGGCAAGGTAGAAGAGCTGTGTGAGAGAAGGGAAGGCAATACCCAATACCCATAAAAAATTTGTTTTTAATTCCCTGGCTATCACAGATAGTGGCTGCTGCTAGCATTTAAGATAAGATTAGTTGGTGTTGTGCTATCAGCACCTCCACATTTTCCCTGCAGGGACTCCTTCTGACAGGCTGAAGCTGGAGGCATGTCTGAGGATTAACACGAGCTAATGATTATACACTAAAGCTTTGGAACTGTCGGACTAATAGGATTAAGCAATACCAGATGCAGGTCCCCGTTCAGGTTAAAAATGCACTTTTTACATTACAAAGTCAGACAGATCCCTTTGAACATGCAATGAATATGGATGTTTTCAATTATCACAGTCTTCCAGGGCTATACGATATGGTAAATTAATCCCTTTAGAACATCGGAAACAGGACAAAATAGCCTTCTTGAAGCTGAAATCCCTCGTTTTAGATTTTCTTTCATGGGGATAAGCAGTGGTGCACCACACATAATTAATCTTATTACAAACAGAGAGAAAAGAGAAATAAAAAAAAAAAAAAAAAAAAAGCCCAAAAAAATTGTTTAAATATTTGAGAAACTAAGGGGTGGGGGAGGTGGGAAAACTTTTAAATCAACATCTCTTAATTAATTTCCACAACAGTGAAAAACGTGGACGTATTGTTCAGCAAATGAGACTATTTTCCTGTCCTTCAGGCAGCAGCAAAACACAATAAATAATAAAATTAAACAAAGCCTTCTAGGAAACACACAATAGAAATATGTTCTTTAGCAGAACAAAAGGTTTTAAACACATTCAGTTCTGCTTTGAAGGGTTCAATCTCAGTAAGTTCAGTCAGTAAAGTGGCAAGAATTTGGCCCTTTCAAATTTCTTTATGACAAGGTTGCAATTTCTAGAAAGAAGGGAGTAAAGAGATAAAAATAGCTTTGAGGAAAAGAGGAATGTTATCATATTGAGGCTGACCAGGGCCCCAGCCTCTTTAATCTTGATTCTTGAGAGAAAACATGGAAGTAATGTGATTTGGCAGTCAAAATTAATGGGAGGGAAGCCTTTAAATGCTTGCAGGTTCAGTTTGGATGAGCACCCAGAGGCTCAGTGCCTTCTGTTGAAGAAAGACCTAGGTTTGAAAGAACACTAGCTCTTCTATTTTGTTTGAAAGAATTTCCAGAGTAAAATCTGCATGAGAAAGACAGAAGAGGGAGGGTCTTTTGTAAAATCCAAATTAAGATTTATAGCTCTTCAAATTTTTATCATCTTGATGCTTGCATGAGACTTGTCTTCCACTGATGACGAGGAACAAGCAGAATACTCCAAGGCTGGGTTTAGACTTTGTAGACAGGTTAATGCCATTTAGCTTACAGGTTCATTGGTTCTCACCTCAGGAATCCATCAATCAATCACTCTGACTTTCATTAAAGATAGAAGTGATGCCAAAGGTCTTTTTCTTTTGTCATATGAAACAAGTGCATGAAGAGGGTTGGAAATTAGTGCTCTAGAATAGGACTGGAAACTTAACATGCATCAGCATGATTCATGGTGCCTTTTGGAAAGGATAGAAGTAAGAAAGTTGGAGCAGATTGTTTCTGGAAGCAAATATCAGACATGTTGAAAATTACAAGCAAAACCTGGCCACTAGCTGGAATTTAGAAAGAGAATAAATGCTTTAAATTCAAAGACCATCTTATGTAAATTCACTCCCAAATTTTAATGTGCTTTATCTCTGACAAAAAAAAGCAAAATACAAAGCAGTTATTTTGTATTCTACTTTCACTTGTTAACTTATGAAAACAGATAATTCAATGCATACATCTAGTCATAAAAAATATGTACTGCAAAAGCCTCAAACGAAACGTGAAACTGAGCAAAAAGAAAGATTTTCCCCAAATTTAGCTGACACTGCAGCATACTGCTTGACAGTTTGAAAGCCTACAATGTCAGAACATGTTTGCTAAGGGATAGACCTATGAACATACTTGAGGGTGAGAATGTGATGGCCTGATTTTTTTAATAGTTCTCCCTGCCTGTAGTCAAATGCAGGCCCTTTCTGCATATGTACCTAGGAACATGTTCATATCAGAAATAGAGAAAAAAAAGACATGTCTAAATATGACCACTATTCTTATTTTCAAGAACTGACTTCTCAGACTGTGACATTTCTCCTATTCTAAGCTGAGCATAATCTTCATTATCATCATCATCACAACCCTCATGTGGAGAGCTGAGAGGAATGTACTCTGTAAGTACAAAAAACATTAGAACGTGAGCATCAGCATTTTAATCACCATAACTAAATGTATGAAATAATCCCCATGCTTCTCTCTGTGATGAAATATTATTATGTAAATACAGGATGACACGATGACAAGAACTTCTGGAGTTTTGAAAATATTCCCTATATACCAGGCATTTTCTCCATTTGAAACAGAGTTAGGAGTGCAATTTATCTTCTCCATTCTACAATTAGAACTTCAGAAAATTGTGACAAACTGTGAGGACAAAGACTGTAGCCATCCACTGCCATTAACAAGAGAAGAGAAAAGTGTATTGTAACCAGACCCTTTCATTAAAAGTTTCCCCATCTCTCCATGCGTGCAGAGGTTACTGCTCTTCTGCAGCACTTATTGACAATGAAATGGCAGTTTGGAATATGGATTTGAAACACTCCTGTCTTCCTAAAAGACAACAGTTCAGTGGAAGGCTCTGCTCTTCTTCATCAGCTTCCTAAATGCATTTTGGGTCAGCTTAGTGTCAGCTATGATTCATCTTGTAAAGCTTTATCAGTTTATACTCAGAACAACAAAACCATGCGCCTGATCACAGTGACACGCTAAGCTTAGTGACACCTTTCAGTCAGGTCTTTGTAAGAGAGGTGAACAAATTAAAAGTTTTGCCCTATCCTCTTCTTTTCTCAGTTTGAAGTTCTTCCGGTCACTGTCAGAAATTATTTGTGCTCTTTGTTAGCACTGGAGTTGTGGGACATTTTTCAACACCATTTGGGGCGCCTTAATCTTATAATAGGAACTTTGCCACTAACAACGTAACTAAACACAGAGATGTATTTCATCTTCTTATCAGTTCAATGAAACTTTTTTTTGTCTGATCTCTTTTGTGAAAGCATTTCATGCGTGCAGAAGAGATAATAAAGCAATGCAACAGTACAACAAGGTGCACAATTTTTGGAAGAGATGAAACAAAGCTTACAGCTACATCAGAAAAAAACATAATCTGCCAGATAATCTCCCAAGATAGCCATTTTGGCAAAAAGAGTAACCCATATAAGTGACCACCTTGAGTAAGATACACCTCGGTCTGAAAATCAGGATAACGCAATCATCTTTAATGTAATAACCTATTGTTTATGTACATTATTTCAGTCTCTCAGCCTACTCTGATGGTGTGACTTGTTTAAATTTCATCTCTGTTTAGCTAAAGCATTTCCCTTATGATTTGTCTTTTCTGTACTTATAAAATAGTTCAGATCTGTTACAAATTTTGGATCCATTTTAGGAAAGTTATCAGAATTAGTCAATTCATAATGATATCAAGTACCAAAAATAGTCACATTAAGGAAATTGCATATTAAGGAGGAAAGGACCAAGAAATTTTAATATTCACCTCACAGAGATGAGATCACCATAATTCCACAGAAACTGTAGAAATGAATGGAAGAAATATTTGTACAGAAAAAGCACTAAGAACCAAGATACAGTCCTGATTTTGAACAAGCAATTAGTCTTATGAGATATAGATACAGCAAGCTCTTGAGAGCAATTAGGTTTAGTGTGCAAAATAACTCCATGTATGATATTCTGAAAAAAAGACATATATTTATTTGAATTTTTGGTGATGTCTGTGATTCAGTTGAGGGACTCACTGCTCCTTTTGATTATAGTCATCACATATTCATGAAACCTGAACCTTCAGCTTTAATGCAGGCTATTTAGTCTTTTCATTAAAATATTTTGTAAGTAAATAAAGTGATGAGAATTAAGCACTGAAAATACAGTGTTCCTGAGACAGAGATGCAAACTGTACAGAAATTAAAATTAGGTAAGAAATCCAGATTAGCACTCTGAACCTTAGATACACAGAACAAGTATTTCTTTTCCACTAGGCTAAATGGACTCCCAACACCCTATAATGACTCTAAAACTCAAAGGTATTTTATTGGCCCACCAGAGGGAGCCCATAATATTTCATGAATGCAAAAGGAACACACTGACAATTAAGTAGAAAAAATAAATGAAAGTTATAGGTACAGTACATATACATATGTGTATGTATTTACATGTTTTCTATGCATTGCCTGGCTCACCTGAGATCCTAGCACTCATGTCAGAGCATCATAAATATCAGGTCAGTAACAAGTGCATTTCCATGAAATGACACCAGGGACAGATATGTACAACTGTATATTTAGATGAAGACCAGAGAGCAGTAGTATGTTGAGCAGGAACAAAGGCCAATTTGACTTGTATTTAATATCAATATAGAATATGGATAAAATTTTGGATATATTAGAAAGTACTCAATGAAAAGAGAGGAGCTGCCTCTGAATGTTGCTTTGATTTTGACCTTCCCAGAAATGGCATAGGGTCTTAGATAAATTCCAGATTAGTTTGCCTTCTGAAAATGTGTTATATTTACACACACACGCCCCCTTGCCCCAAAAGGTGGAATCATGTATCTGTCGCTCATTTTTTCTTTCACAAGAAAGACAGATCATCAATCTGCTGTAACAAAGCAGGACAAATCAGAACTGAGACCTGTATGTGCATGGGCAGAATTTAGCTGAGATGTGTCCTCCTTACAGACAAGATGGGGAAAGAGTTTCAGTCGCTTCTCACCACCTCTGTAAGGTGGCAAACAAGGGAGAGTCAGAGGCACAGCAATGAAGCGCTGCTTGTGACACTGTGTCTTAAATATTGGCTGAGAAATCTTATTCTCCTCAGTTGCTCCTAGTAATGTCAGTGCCAAAACCTATCCTTCCTCCCAAAATAATTTCTTGTCCTTGACTGTGTCTTACTGTTTTCCTTACCATTTTTTGTATATGCAGAGAAGACCAAGGACAGAGTATTTAGAATGAATTGCGACTAGTTTTGGATTTCTGCTTTTAAACATGTATTTTACTCTGCAATCAGTAATCAGTATCACTTAACTTTTTTTTTTTTTTTTTCATTTTCTGCCACCAATGAATAAGACAGTGACATAAAAGGGCTCTAGATCTTTGGTGATTTGTCAAACAAGAATTCCAAGTTTTAAATACCTAACATTTCTTTATTAACAGACTATCAGTTCTTTGTAATGATGACATTGCTGTGTTTTCTACAAAAGTTAGATTAAATATTGTATCGAGAAAAACTTCTAATCCCTGTGAAACACTGTCTTCCACTTTTCATCCGCTAATGTATCAAGATCTTTACCATTTTCTTCCAACAAGCTCCACTGCAATTTGAGAGGCCAGCTGTCAGGGTAGAAGGACATTCCAGTTCTGAAGCCTATTCTCTCCTCAGCAGCATTACTGCTTTTTTTGCTAATAATAGTATCAAAATTAAATAAAAATAATTTTTTTCTTGTGGAACTGATTAAAACATAAAAATATTTGATAGAACTGTTATACTTGATCTTTTTAAGGATTTCTTTGCCCTATGTCTTTCTGTTTAATTTACATGTATACTTAAATGAACAGTAATAAGAAAATTGGGGAAAAAAATTATTTATTGAAGAAAAATGTAGCTTTCATATATGACACGTTTATTAAATTGGATCTAACAGTGACACTCATCCAATCAAACCACAAGTGATACCATATGTCCAGCCAAACTAGCACAGCTTGAACATTGTAACAACCATTTGACAATAGACTCTAACCTCTCCCCATAATAATTCACAGAGAAATAATTATGTTTCCTTAAATGTTTTAAGCTTTTTTTAGTTTCACAAAAAAACCCAAATCTTATAAACTCTATTGCACTAAACTAAGTTGCAAAACCTAGCAAGCCATTTATTTGTTAACTAACATATTTTACAAGAACACTTAATCTGCTGTAGAAAGGAAACTTCTAGTTTTTACTGAATGTGACAAAAGCGAGCTAGATTAGAAGGTAGATGATCCTACTGTTTGCTACTGAATGTCTTGACCAGCAGGTCTGGCTGTCTCCTATTATCCTTTCCTACTGGTAGACGAAAGATATCAACTGTATCTTTACAAGGTATAGATAATGAAGAAGAGTTGAAGAATTCAGGAAATTAAAACACATTCAAATAATTAGTCCTTATTGTCAAATAACCTCTCAGAAGCTGTGTTCTGTACCAATTCATCACAAGATTTAAATAAATACTTCTTATTCAACAATTATTCTCATTATCACAAATATCTGGTTTGTTATGCTAATGAATTTCAGGCATCTCACAGTGCCTCATTGCCAGCACCACTTTTAAGCAGCATTAAATATTGTGCACCATTAGTTAGTCATCAAGTCTATTATTAAACAAATATGAAGCAGATGTGGCTCTCAAAGTGTGATTACTTGTAAAACCCTTCAAATCCAAATTCACTTACACAGTCTCCCTATAGTTTTACTCAATTGATTAACTCCAACCTGTTTATCACTAAACCACTCATTTAATTTAACAATCCACTAAAGCCTCGGTTAAAATGCATCATGCATCCCCTTCTTGGGCCTTAAAAAATTACCTATGTCTATTATGTCTTCTTATCTCTTTCTTAATGAACATCTCTAGCCATTAATAATTTAAAAGGCTATCAAGATGAGTCTTAATAAAAAAAAAGGAATGTTTTAAAAGAATAAACAATGGCAAATGTTTAGATAGTGGAAAACGAACAACTACTTTTCTGCTATCTGTCAGACTGGTGACTATCAGTTGTCAAAATTAAGAAAGGAAAAAACTGGCAAAGCAGATGATTTAGTGCCAGATCTAATAAAGAATTTGGTGCCACAATAAGTAACTTTTCCAGATTTGAGGATAAACTGCAAAAACTGGCTTTCATGCTGCAGTACTGAGAATCACAAAATTTCATAGGAGGTGCCTGGCTCCCAGACTGGATCTAATCTAATTTACTTACACCTAGGCACCCCAGTTTGGTAGCTTAAAATGGGAGTCATAAGAGTCAACACATTGATCTCATTACAGAGATCTTAACTGATCATGGCAGTAGTGCATGCCTGGAGAGTGCTTACACAGAGGCCTGATAGGAGTCATGCAGAGAAATAACTATTTCTCAGTAATGATTGGACATAGGCTGGTCAGCCTGTCAAGTTAGAAGCAACTCTGGATATCTGCAGAATGCACATTTCTAGGCATTTTTCTAGGCATCTGGGTTATTGCTAAGGAAGAAAAAAGGCCTGGGGGTAAACTGTATGCATCTGAACAAGCATTTCTAGGACCATATTTTGGCTATAAGAACCATATTCTACTGAAGTGCAAACTTAAATATTTCCTTTTATGTTGTTGTAGTTTTTGCCCTTTCAGGCAAGATGGGGAGTTTGACAGAAAGATTAGAGAAAGACTGATTCAAGTTTTAGCATATTTGCTCAACAATGGAAGCTTTTTCTTCACAGTGAGTCCTGGAAAGTTTTGCCTAGTCCAGAACAGCAATTGTACAAAGAGCTTTGCTCCTCAGAAAGTCTCACTGACTCCTCCTTCTCCTTTTCTTAGATTGAATTAATTCTTTGTGCATATTCTAGAAGCATCATCCCAAATAAACTAAATCCCTTTTTAGGACCACGTTATGACCAACTTTTGCATCCTGTGCAAGAGAAAGACTCATTGAATGTAAACACTACTGTGTGGGAAATGTTCTTCAAAGAACTATCAAGTACAAATAATTTTGCTTATCTTCACATCAGCTATCAGAGAAAGCCTAGTCCATGACAGGAGCAGACTGTTTTTCTAAAGGTCCTGTTTAAGGAGCAGAACACAGATTCCTCACTCGAGTGAGACCCTTAAGCTGGAGAGAGGATCAAGATGGCCTGAAAGAAGTACAAGCCATTTTACAAACTGTAGTACTCACTGCAGGCCATTTCTGGCAGTGTCATCCAAGTGGATTAGTGATCTTGGCAGGCTGGTATTTTCATCTGAAGCAGCTTTTTTCTTGAAACTCATTTGTTCTCAAAGCAGGAAAAACTGCATAATGATTCCTTTGTTTAGTTGGTTTTGTACACATGAGGGAAAAAATTACAATTGCTGTATTGCCAGGAGAAGATGCCAAAATGTGACCCAGTGGATATTTCACAGGTCTTCTCATAAAGCTCCACAATTTCATCTTTGATCAGATACTGCATATTGCACACAGTAGCAGTGCTTTGTGGTTTTAAAATGCCTAACTGTTTTGTATGTTGCAGAGAGATATATTTGCTGTAGGTACTGTGGGAGACAACATTAAGAAGATGGTGAAATAGTAGCTTTTCAAAACTCCAGGCAGGCCTGTTGGAGGTAGGACTGTCTCTTTGGATCACCTCAGCTGGAACTACAACTTTGAGAGCCAAAAGCAGAAGGCTGCAAAGGCGTCTGGAGGCCTGCTACATCAGTCTATCCCTGGCCAGTAAGTCTTGTTCTATTCTTGAACACCTTCCCTTCTTTTTGTAGTGGCAGGAATAAGCAGAGCCAACTCAAGCACTTCTTGAGCTCTTGCAAAAGTGGCAAAGGTTATCTAGTTCACATAGTATGTTTGGACTTCCAGAAAACTCATGGCAAGGTCTTTCTTTAAGAGCTATTAAAAAAGCCAAGCTTTTGGAGGGCATGAGGGATGGTCCTCCAATGAAATTATGACTGGTTAAATGATACTAAGAAAAGAGTAACAACAAAGAGTCAACATTCAGTATAAAGGAAGGCTGCCAGGAAAGTCCATCAGAGAGATCTTTCCTAGGAACTGGTGTTCATTGTATTCATAAATTATCAGGAAATAGAAATTCGAAAAAAAAATTGATAATGATATACAACTGTTGATGGAAGGGAATCTAAAATTACTAAGGTTTGCATAAGAATTTCATAATAGAGAGTGACAGGGAAAAACAGATTAAATTAAGTGGTGCTAAATTAAAAATAAGGAACAAAGAGAAAACATGTTCTCTAAATTAAATCTTATTGGAAGGAAAATGGATTTCAGAGCTACCATGGACAATTCTCTAAAATGCTCACCAGAAATAAAAAATAAAACCGGAATGCTAACAACTGCTAGGAAAAGAATAGCAATTAAAATGAATATGTATATCTTCTGGTGACAACACAGTTTCAGCTGTGATATCCCTATCTCAAAAGGACAAGAAGGGTGGTCAGGAGTACAGAATGTTTTCTGTAAAAGAGTAACCAAAGAGGCTTTTCAGTCTAGGAAGCAGATGGCCAAGAATTTGACAGCTATCTATAAAATTTTTAATGGCATGAAGAAAGTGAATAGGTATAGGTATTCACCATTTCACAAACACACAACTTAGGAGAAACCAAATAAAATTAGCAGTCAGTGAGTTTAAAATAAAAAGAAGTACTTTTTTAAACAAAACACAATTATATTGTAGTAGACACTGAAACAATTAAATTAATAGGAGAGGAGTGAGGGGAAAAAAAGTGTGAGAAACAACCCTACAAACAACAAGGTGTTGAAGAAGGAGGGGGAGGAGCTGCTGCAGGTACTGGAGCAGAGATTCCCATGCAGCCTGTGGGAGACACAACAGTGGGGGACATATTTCCCTGCAGCCCATGAAAGATCCCATGGCAGAGCAGGGAACAGTGTGAGGAGGAAGGAGTGGCAGAGAGGAATAGTTATGAACTAATCACAACCCTCCATTCGCCATCCCGCCTTGCACTGCTTGGGGTGTGGGGACGGAAGGTAGAGGAGTCAGGAGTAGAGTGAAGTTGAGACTGGAAAGAAGGGGAAGAGGATGGAAGATGTTTTAGATTTTGTCTCTGTTTCTTGCCATCTATTTTAATTGGTAATAAATTAAAATACTATTCCCCAAGTTGAGTCTGCTTTGTCCATGAGAGTAATTAGTAAGTGATCTCCCTGTCTTTATTTCAAACCACAAGTATTTCCATCTTATTTTCTCCCCTTCCTCTACCCTGTTGAAGAAGGAGGGAGAGAGAGTGGCTGGATGGGTGCCCTGCAACTGGCCCAGGTCAAAGCACCAGAAGGCTCTATCAAGATCTACTAAAACCCACAGTCTAGATGCAATTTGCAGCTCAAAAAAAGTTCCTAAATTGCAGATTTCCAGAAAGTGAAAGGTTACAGGAATGGAAGGAGTAATTTGTATTTCCCTGATTCCTTTTCTTTATCTGTGAGCAACAACTACATGCCATATCAGTGAGGAATGGGAAAATGGGCTAGCTGAACATCTGGTGTGACTCAGTGAGACCTCAGCCTCACAATATATGAATTATAAAATTTACCATGCTATTTTACACAATGCAAACTAGCAAACATTTCCATTAGAATTGCTGGAGTTTGAGGGATGTTCAAAAAAGTAGAAAGTTAATATCATGGGTGAGTACAGGCCATATGTTTGGAACTGACTGTGATGGAGACTAGGTGATAAAAGATGGAAGTCATGCAATAAACTGATGAAGGAGTATATTACGTCCTCACACTGGTCTTCCTGAAGGAAGAGATACCCTGAGACTCAGGCTCAGTTTTTTAACTAAAGGCATTTCCCCTTACATACGCATTTTTCTGCATACCATGGACCGCTGAGGCACTACACAAGGAAGCATTACACTACCACATTCAGTTTGTCCACAGACATAACATGAATCTGAGAATCCAGTGAGGGCAGCCAAGGGCTTGCCAAGACAACCATCTAGGTGAAATTCAAAGAAATTCTCTCCCTTCTCTTAAGAAAAAGCCTAAGAATTAAGTCACCTGACATTCATACATAACTTCAATAACTCATCCACTTACTTTCAAAGAAAGGGGAAAATAAATCAGTAAGGAAACAGATTTCAATGTCAAGCGGTAAAGGGATAATTATAAACAATAGCAAGGACTTTTTTAATTATGAAAAATACCATGACAGTATGCTTTTAAATTATATATAATGGAAAACAAGGTGAGTCACATAATCATACTCCTTTTGACACATAACAATCTTCATCAGCAATCTTCATCCTGCCCCCATGTCAAGACTGTATAAAGGGGGCAGGCTTCCTGCAGTATGCGAATATGCACCTATTCTACTACACTGAAAATCTTTATGCACTCACTCACAAGAATTGCATCCTTTGAAACCATTCAACTTACTGTAGAACAACTGCTGGTTAAGATATTACAAAATATTCATTTAATATCTTTTAGTATAACAGAAACTAGCATATAAGATTGAAGACCTCACAGATAGAATATTTATGATAAAACTTAAAATCTGTTCAGAATTTGTCAAATGTAACCTGAGACAGCTGATGTTCAGTGTGGTGGTGTTCTGACTAGTTATACACCCTGTAAAGGCAGCCAAAATATAATCACTGGGGCTGAAGCCAGAGTATTAACTTTAGGTTTAGGGACTTTTTGTTTGTCTGTTTGATTTTATTATTGGAACACAGTATAAATTCCAATAAACACTCAAAAGACATTTACTTTTACATGACTATCTTTTTTTGTCCCAAACATAAGTCTGTGATATAGGAAAGAACATTGATAATCTGACATGGATTTTCCATTGCTTTTAGATTCTTCTGCTAAACCTATAGTGCACCCCAAGATCTCAGATCTAAAAATGGAATTTGCTGAGAAATTTAAGACTCCAAAGCAAATATATATAATAAATGACCACTACTTCTTTGCAACTTGCACAGGAAATCAGCGGAACATAACAGGAGAGTAATTGGAACTAGGTTGCTTTATATTTTTCAGGAACATTGTTTATTATGCAAAATTAGCAGGATAATAGCATTTTATTTTTCAGGATACAACCCATCTGACATTTTTTCCTTTTCCTGGTATCTCAAGTTTAGATGTCGGACATTTTTATAGGTGAATGTCCCAAGGAAAGGCAACCAGTTACATTTTCCTACCACCATTCCACCTGAGAAACTGAGAAGAGGTAGAAAAAGCTCTTATATGCTCTTTAAAGGATCTAGTTGGTAATTTCACCTACTTTGGATGAGGCTTCAGATCCTAGCCACACAATAAAGATAGAGCCCATGAGCAGCACAGGTGCAAAGGTGATAACCTTACCCCGCTACATGCTTAGAATTTCTGTTTCTTGTGTGCTTTAATGGAGAGACAGAGGTTAAATTAATGATTAACTAAATGAAGGGAATTTATGTTACTTTCCTTTTTTGCTGTAGCTTCCATGCTAAAAGACAAAATAAAACATTTCCCTCGAAGCAGAGGTACCTATGAGAAATAAGCAAGGATGCTAAATACTTACCCAGGTATAAAATGTGTCCTTGGGAGAGCACAAAAGGGAGAAATAAAGGGCAAAATCAATCTTGCAAAGTCTTTTTGAAAGAATACTACTAAGGGCGGATCTTGATTTATCCAGAACTGTATCAGTGTCAGTGTCTGAGAAACCATCTCAAAACTTACAGGAGAAGAGACCGTCAATATAGGAAGACACATTAAGCAAACAGATATCATGAGGTAAAAGTCAAGGGACTCTGGAAAGTGTTGATCCTAAAAAGAAATTCCACCTATACCTTCTGATTGGATTGTGGTTTAATCACATTGCAAGAATATGTTCAGAAATGTAAATTTTTATAATATAGGATATTTCTTGCTGCTGGTAAATGAATCATGTTCAGAAAACTAGATGGACCCAAAAGCTTACAGGGACTTCACAATAGGTTCATGAGATCAGTGGTATAAGCAGCAGTGAGCAGTTCCTCCACAAATGAGAAAAGATCTTTGTCAGAGGAAAAATATAACCAGCCTCCATAAACTATAACTTCTGGAACTTGAAAACCTAAATTTAAAAAAATATTTTCCTAGAAAGGGTAACATATGTGTCATGTCTTTTTTTAAAGTCTAAAATCCTATTCAACGTCTTTTACCTCCTCCCCTTCTGGAAGCCTCTTTTACAAACATTGTCCTCACCTTCCCTTCTTCATCCTTCCCCCACCTGCTCCAACTACAGTGGAATTCAAAACACAGCAATCAAACTCCCAGATGAGTCAGACTTGCTTATTTTACTGTACTCACATATGTAAAAGAAATTATGTCATCTCTGTTCTCATTAATTGTTAATGTAAAGAGGTGCAATTTAAAATTCTGCTCTTTAATTGTTTTCTATGACTGTCAGAGAGGGCTTTGGGCGGGGGGCAAGCAATTCTCAGAATTACCAAGTTGCATTCTGGAATAAAACCATGCTGCCTAATGCTGGAATCAAATTATTTACACCATTTTTTGTTGATTTTTTAATTAGTATTATTATTTTATATATTAAGTTGAGATAATTTTTACAGTGTCTAAATAATTTAAGATCCTAAAATCTGCTTTCAAAATCACTTTGAGGTTAGTCCTACAAGGAGATTTAAGCATTGCAACAGGCATTTAGCTCAGTGTGTATCTATTGACACAAAAATAACAGAAATAAGATAAATGTACATTTAATTTTCTTAACTGAGTATTTGAGATATAAACAAAGTTATGGACAATGGTATGGTTATTCAGGGAGCAGAATTAAGAATGTGAAGGCTAAAAAATTATGCCATTGATTTCAACAGGGTATAGAGTGTGCTGAAATCTGTTCTATTTTGGAGACTGTCCAGTTCTGAAAGTTTCAGAGGAAGAATAGTTCATTCTCAGCAGACCTGGAATAATTTGTATCAATAATATATGTCCTAGTCTCTTTAGTTAGGTATGCTCTTATACCCCTCAAAAGGTACTTTAAATACATACCAAAATGTTTGGCTGCAGTAATAATTGGAATTCTGAACATTTCTATTGTCCTATAACTTCCAAACCCTTTTTAGACTTATGCAAAATTGTTGTCCACAAGGATGTTTTGTGGACCACTGCATTCACAAATATGCATTAATGTTTTTAACAAGCAAATTTTTTGGCTTTCTTGAATGATGTCTTGTTCTTGAGCTATACAGTAGGGAACTAAATAGTCTCTGCTATATCTTCTCTAATATTTACTATTTTTAATTTTTTTTCCTGTTTCATCTTCTTCATTTCTTATCTAAGATTTTAAAAAATCCTCTTTCAGTCCCTCTAAAGTGTTTTTCAACTCCCAAAACAGACTCTTCCTCATAATAATTTTCTTCATCTTTCACTGAACACCTAACTTTTGCAATATCCTTTCTGAGATGGGGAGAACCATATTGCTAGAAAATTTGAATTTTTAGTTGAGGACCATACTGCTAATTTTTTACGGAGGTAACATACTCATGTATATGTTCTTAAGGCATTACATAGGACCTCAGTATGGAATCTCAAGGTGCTGTGCTATCAACATCTACTGTCAGTTTAATTGCACTCTTTACTTGCTTTCTTTTCATTAATATTGATCCATGATGTTATATTGTTTCTCACATTGTAACTATTTAATTTCTATAACAGCCCTTTAATACAACTTCTCTCAAATGTTTTTGCAAGTCTAAAGAAATTGTACCTAGTCATTCTTCTCCTTCCAATACTTTACTGAAATGTCCAAACAATTCAAATAAGGGACTTGTAATTTTTACTGGCATAAAAAATTATGTGCATAAAAACCCTTACCAGAGGATAATTTTCAAAGTGTTTTCATTACCAAGTTTGGTATACAGGATATAAAAGATGAAGGTGAGGATAACGGAGTGTCACAAAATGGGACTTCACAACAAACAGCACTGATTTTAAGTACTTGGCTGGCTCAAGTAGCCAACAGAAAGTCCTTCTGACAAAGTGGTTACAAATCTTACACTTCCATGGCTCCTACTCTATGCCAGTGGGCTTTCATAGTACTAAATCCTCTTCCAGAGGAAAACACCCAAATTCCTGATTTCAAGGATCACAAAAGGTCAAATCTCTCTAACAAAAGTTGGAGAAAGAAGTGCTTCTCTACTCAACTGCTTGTTATTAACAGCTCAGGGAATGTGGCAGGTGATGAGGTCTGAGGAAACCCTCTGGTGGCACATGGGAGAGAACCTAGCTTGAATGAGAAAAGGAGGACCTGCTTCATAGCACCTAGTCACGTAACTCAGGAGACATAGCACACTTCTTCTGGTGCACTCAGACATCAAGTGCTGCCAGCCCTGAGCAGCAGGTAAGCGTCAAGTCAATTTAGCAGGTTCTGTGCTTTTGGAGCTCCAGCCTGGAGGGAGCAGCGTAATAACAGACAGAAAATTTCTAGTGGAGCAGGGAAGCAAACTGAGGCCACCAGCTTATCTTCCTGTTAAGATCCCCTCAGTACATTAAATGCTTTTATAGCTTGTCTTTTGGGAATGTAAAAATGTGATGGTTTCTCTTTGACTAGTTTCAGGAAATTCCTGTGGCTTAGTAGCTAACTTTTTTTTTAACAGATCTTCCAGCTTTTCTTGATTATTTATAAGCAAAGTAATTCTGGAGAGATATGACCAGAGGATGCTCAGAGAGCACTCCAGTGAGGCTGTCATTTTAAATAGTTTGTGAAATGTCCAGAAGAAAAAAAGGTGAAAAAAACTTCCCTCCAAACAAAGCTTAGCTCCAAGCCATGACTTTCCTCCATTATTAACTTTTCATTTGTTATGTAATCAGGTCTTTAGTTAATACAAGTATTGCTTCAGGATTTGAGAGCAGATAAGGCTGACTTTGGAGAACAGTGCAGGAAGGAAGTATACAGGTATCCCAGAGACATTTTGCTTTGTGAATAATGATTATTATGATAATTAATGTTTATTCTGTGCCACTGGAGAATTCCACTAATTGGTAATCTCCTGCTTTAAAAGTCCTAATATTTTATTTCTGCTTATTGGTAACTACCAAGTAGAAAGCTAATGGAAATGTGGATGACTGATATTTTAGTAATCATAACTGTAATCACATGAACTCTCATATAGCTAACCTTTAATTACAATACTACATGTAGAAAACTGGTTGCAGTCAGAAACAAAAGTTAGGGTAGGAATTATTTTTCAGTATAAATCCTGAGCTTCTGATATTTCAAAATGAATAGGTAAAACAGATGTTATCTTGAACAAGAGTTAAAATCCTTGTGATTTTGAGATCGTTGATGCTATATTAATGCAAGGGGTAGGATTAGTAGTGCATGAGTGAAAAAGAAAAGAAGTAAATTATTGCATTTACAGAAGTACACAATCCAGTAATCAAGTAACCAGCTAGGTTTTTTGCATGGTTTAAATAGCAATAGTTAAATTAAATAGGTGCTTTTGAAATTTTTACTCAAGTAATTTGGTAAGTCAATTTCCTACTCATTTTCAGTTAGGATCAGGTCTTCAAAAAGAGATCACATATCAGGATGTGAAAGTCCTTTTGTCTTGTCTGCTTTAGGACTAGTTGCATGAAACCCAAGGATCTCATGCAGTGACTTTTGCAGAGTTATTTATCTTCACTGGTGTATTTACACTCAAGATCAAAGCCATTTGTTTACTTTTTTATCCATTTTAGGTAATTTCTAAAACAGCTATTATTTTTGCCCTTACAGCAGAGTGTTTAGAAACTAAAGAAAGATTTTTTTCTTCTTGCAAAGTTGTCATGTACATTGGCTATGTTACACAAATACCACAGTAAGATTTCAGGGTCTGCATTTATTAAAGCTTTCTTGACAACTTTCAAGTACTTGGTAGCAACTGGTTGTGTCTTCTTTCTGAATCAGCATGGTTAGGAGTGTTTGCCAATCCCTGTAATAACACATGGCTTGTTGTATATTATGTTATTGATTAAAGGCCACTCACTAAGTGCCATAATGAAACAGGAGGGAGTGCAAGTTAGGAAAGAATTGGAAAATTAGGGGGGGGGGGGGGGGGGGGCATTGGCCGA
>NW_010972687.1:4385859-4576897 GCF_000737465.1 Haliaeetus leucocephalus | reverse complement strand
AAAATAGATGGGAAAGGGGGGGGGGGGGGGGGAAGTACCAGTGACATCGTAATCAAAATTTAGGGTATAAAATAAAACTGAATGGATAGATGGATGGATAAAATTTTGAAAACAGTGGCACCTTCACAAAGTAGCAGTTTGTGTAAGTTGCTAAAAAACATGTGTGAGGTTTTAATCTCCCTGCTTTCCTCAGTCATACTGTCTCATTTTGAGGCAGCTCTTTATTTTTACCCTGGAGATCATGCTGAAATAAACTGCCAAACATCCCTTACACCTCCATGCCATCTAATTATAGCCTGTAACACTCGAGAATGCTGACAGTGCTGAGCTATTGACTCTTGACACTCTCTAAAGCACTTAATTATCTTTTCACACAAGCCCCTTTCAGACCTGTCAACTTCTTTGTATTGTTTATGAAAAAAGTTACATATTAAGATTTCAGAATTACGCACCTGAAGTCAAAGTTGCACATACGTGGACCATTAAAAGGAGAATTTAATAAATGACAGGAAGAGAGATGAAAGAATTTGACTTGATAAGACTTCTCAAATAAGTGAAGGAAGAAAAATTTGGCCCTTTACAAAGATTCCTGGGATAAATGGAAGGAATTTGAGGCTTTTGGTTAGTTTTACCAAAGACTAAAAGGAAAAAGACACCAACAGGTAATTGGTTTGTATTATTTATTCTTGTTCCATAAGATTAGGATCCAGAGTTGGAACTTTGTCTCTTTCTAATGAAAACTGCATTTAAGCACACCAGGCAAAAAAAAGGAAAAAGAAGCTAAACTTGTCAAGATCTCGTGTGTTCCCTGGAACCCTACCAAGTACTGCTAAAATCTAAAGAAAGATTCCTTAGTTGAATGAAATGCTTGTCGGTATGTCATGGTTTTCACTAGGATAGAGTTAATTTTCTTTCTAGTAGCTGGTATAGTGTTACGTTTTGGATTTAGTGTCAGAATAATGCTGATAACACACTGATGGTTTTAGTTGTTGCTGAGTAGCGTTTATACCAAGTCAAGGATTTTTCAGCTTCTCATACCCAGCCAGTGAGAAGGCTGGAGGGGCACAGGAAGTTGGGAGGGAACACAGCCAGGGCAGCTGACCCAAACTGGCCAAAGGAGTATTCCATACTTGCCCAGTATATAAACGGGGGGAGTTGCCCTGGGGAGCAGGTGGCTGCTTGGGAACTAACTGGGCATCAGTCGGTGAGTGGTAAGCAATTGCACTGTGCATCAATTGTTTTGTACAGTCCAATTATTTTATTATTATTGTTGTTGTCATTTTATTATTAATATCATTATTATTTTCTTCCTTTCTGCCCTATTAAACTGTCTTTATCTCGATGCAGGAGTTTGACTTTTTTTTCCCAATTCTCTCCCCATCCCACTGGGTGGGGGGGAAGTGAGCGAGTGGCTGTGTGGTGCTTAGCTGCTGGCTGGGGTTAAACCATGACAGGGTAATATATTCAAAACTATATAAGTGATATAAGTGATTTTAAGCATTTTGGAAGCTTTTCTATCTAAACCCGTTGAGGTTATCCCTTAAGTGTCACTGGAAAACAAGATGCCAATCATGATGTCTTAACTCATGTGAAACTCTAATTGTCCCCATAAATGGTAGTCAGTTACACAATATTTAAAGTAAGACAGGTTTCAACTATAAGGGCTTGATGACTAGAGGCTTGGAGGACAGATTTTGCAACACTCGTGATTTCCTATAAAATCTGAAGATCATTCATGTGCTTCAGAATGATTCTACATTAATATGTAGAACTGCCTTAAAGTGTGTGTTGCCTTTGTATAGTATGTTATCCTGAAGACAGTTACATGCATGTCACATTTAGTAAGTCATATACTCACCAAGGTAGTGAGTTAATTAACCTAGTAGTGACAAGGCTCTGAGTCTGAACATCAAATATGTCTAGAATACTATCATTTGTTCTCTTATAGTGATTTTGAAGAGTCAGCATACTTGTAAAAAAGCAACTAGTTCATGAACATTTTCCAAATGACAAAACCAAAACCCTTCCTAAATAATCACATTTTTAGATAAAGGGAGTCCTTTTGGAAAATAAGCACTCACAATGACTACCAAACCATAATTTCGAGTTTAAAAAGAAGAAAATACCATTCCAAGGATTATGTAAGATGTATTAGTATTTTCTTAGGTATAAACAAACTGATCTATTGGAAATAGAACATCCTTGAGAAGCTATGGCCTATCATACCATGCATGTATCAGCTTCCTTTCTTTATCACAAGACTTATTAATCATGCTAATTACACATGTGTGAAATATTGTCTTATAACTGAATGTGGAGCACTTAAAGTTGGCATTGAGAAGATTAACAGAAATAGCAGCTGCATGCTTCACATGTAGGAAGTGTCAGGGAAGCAAGGTTATCCTGTGGTAACAAAGTGACTAAATGTGTGTGCAGACAGTCAGGGGATCAAGCTCATTAAGATTTTTGTTAGGTGCCACCAGATGCTAGGTGCATCCTGAACAGGAAGAGGTGGAGGACATTAGCTAAAAAGGTTTTGTTTGGGTTTTTTACATTGTCTTAAATCTGTGTGCGTCAAACGATCCCTTCTATTAAGTACATTTGGAAAGCAAGCTACATGAAACAAGTAAAGTTCTTGATTTCAAATACTTGTCACCAGAAAGGGGGAAATCAATGAACTTGAAACATCACTGTAACTATTTCTAAGCAAAATGCTTCTCCATATACTTCATGCTTCTCAATTTTTTTGCACTAAACATGAAGCAAAAAGAGAGATAAGTATATAAGAAGGAATTTTATTAGGGCATTCTAATTATACAACAAAATAGAATATGATGTCCACAGCACCATCAGTAATTACAGCTTCTGCCTTTATAGCTTTTTTAATTGTGTTTTGAAGTCATGACTTAATGGAATCATACGTGTACTATAAAATTTATTCCATCTCTACATCTTACAGCTGCCTTACTCTTAATCATGAACTCTTACAGAAGCTTTCTGTCTTTCCAGCCTACTTTTCCCTCACATTTTCTGCAATCACTTCTTAAACTGCTTTGGTGACTTGGAAGGCTGCTCCTCTTACTGCTCTAATGATTGCTCTTTTGCACTGTTTCAGAGATTTACTCTACTGCTCCAGTGATTTTTTTCCCCTTTAGCATCACTACTGTGGCTTACCTTTTGCTCTAGCATCAGCGATTGCTTGAAACGTGTGTGGTAGCACACCACTGAACTATGAGATTTGCTTTACCTGGCTTGTCAGGCAGTGAGTGATATTTTGTCAATCAGAGGACCTGAATTTCTCGATGTTCCAGGTTACAACAAGCAGCAGCCTGTACAGGGCATGGATGTGTGTATTATATGGAATGGACATGCTCATTGCTTTCTTCAAACCTTTATCTCATCCAGCTGAAACTTCCTTACCTGGCCAAGTAAACATAAAAATTAAGAGGAAGAGAAGGGGTTAGGAAGGCTTCACCCAGTGTACCAGAAGAGGTTTTCGTTTGCAAAAATTTCATTGTAGTGTAACTATATGGTTCCTAGAGTTCCTTACAATTAAATTATAACATGTCTCTTATTTGTAGCCAAGTTGTGGGGGGAGGCTCAGCTTTGTTTTATGATTCTCCAACCATTCACTAGAGCCTATATATCATAATTCAGTTATAAGCAAGAACCACAGAATTTATATCTCAAACATTTATTTTAGAGGGTTATACATTCTCCACAGATATGTGCTGTGGGTCAAACTTAGAATGTTCTATTTAATTATTTTTCTTCAGTAATTGCCACAAAAAATTCATCCTGAATGTGAGCCCTAGGGAAAAAAACATTGGTTACCTCTTTTCCTGTATTTTGAAAAGACATTTAAGATATCTTTCCTCCATAATTAAATTATCCCCTTTTTACTTTTCCATACTCTGTAAGTCCTTCTAATCCTATTCGTAGAGTAAGCTGAAAGAGCAGTTAGTGACAATGTTTGTCCCCTTTGAGAGAGAAACAGATTGCATTTGAGGCTATACTGGTTTTTAGTAGTCCAAATTAGACTTCTCAGCCTTATGTAAAAGAACAAAAAGCTCCTTTCAACAGAATTTCACATAAAATTTGTTGATTTGGTTCTTGTGTTCATTTCAAAACAAGAACTCTGAATGCAGTAAGTGTTTCCCAAGCCTGAAAGACTCGTTAATGTATTATATCTATCTCAGTAAGATTCTTACTATGCACTTAATAAAATGAAGGCAGAAGACACAAATTCTCATCCGTATTTCTAATGTTAATTCATAAACAGAAATACATTCTCAGGGACATAAATCCTATTCTGTGCTCTATAGCAGAAATGAGACAGAGAGGAAAGAATAAGGAATGAAAATTGTCTGCACATCTGTGTAAGTATTACATAAATTTAAAGGCAGAATTATATTAGAACAGCAACAGCAAATCACCAGCTTTACCCAGTTTTCCTAAAATTTGAAACACTATCTCTCACTCATTTATAAGGATAATCTCAAAATTATAGACAAAATAAATAGAAAGAAAAAGAACTGCCTTGCCCTTACATCCAGCTATGATATAACCAAAGCCATCATGAGGAAGCACTTGTCTTCCCTACGGTTGACTACAAGCAGCGCTCCATCCTACAGCATATTTACTCTCACTTTTCTGTTTTCTCATCCCTTTTCTCCACAGGTGTAGAACAAGAAACACTGCACTCTCATGTCAATCTTAAATCCTAAATTTGATCTGTATGTCAGGAGATGTTCAGCTTTTTCACAGATTCACACACTGTCCTGTTTTTACTCTGTGCTGTCCTCTGGTGACCTGTTGAGCTGTTCATACTTAAAACAAAACAAGTGTTGGCAAACTGGAAAGAATTAAAAGAAACACAAGATAGGGATGAACAGAAATATCTGCCTCACAATAGAAGACTAGAGAAGCTCAATCAATTTAAGTTCACTACAAGCAGAAGTGACAATTCAGCTCTAAGTAATCAATGAGAAAAAATATAAATTGTTTTAAAAAACATAACTGCCAAAGGCATAGCAGGAAGTGGAAACTGGAAGATAAAACTGCTATAGAGATAGCATTTCTATAGTGGAGGTAATTAAACAGCAGAATATTTTACATTCTTTGTGAGCTGATATCTTTATATTAAGCCTTGATGCCTCTTCTAAAAGTCATGCTCTGGTCCAACAGGAAATTACAAACTTGAAACAGAAACCACTTGAGAAAATTCTGCAGTTTATCACTGTAGCATCTTCTGGCCTTGAAATCTATTACTTTACTTGCCATCTACTTCCCTTAACCATATTATGTTGCTATGCTTGGGACAGCTGAACAATAGCTTTTATGAAAAGATAATATTAGCAATGTATTAGATGCATTACATGTAGTTGGATATAACCACGGGGAAAAGGAAAGGAGTTAGCAAATCTTGAACAAATACCTTATAGAGCATAAACAGGATGCCCTCAGGTGTTACAATAGTCCATGTGCAGTGAGTATGACTGTGCAGTGGTGTTTAGGAGAAATGACAGAGGATATAGATAGAGACGCTCAAGATCTGTATTTAGACAATCTCATACTATGCATGGTTAATATAGAGAGGCATGCGGCCCTCAGCAGTTTCTGCAGTACATCTATCTCACAAATAGAAAACAAACATCATGAGAAACTTTAAGTTTCCCAAATTAGGTTTCCTTTGACTGCTCACAATGAGCACCTATTTTCACATAAATTTTGAAAAAAAGAAGGTAAATCCCTTAATATCCTTGCATGAACAGTAACTCTATATTTCTTTGATGTATTTTATTGCATTTCTCTTCCTTGTATAACATTCTTCCTTTGATTCCCTTAAGCATACGAAACAGCCCAAGAAAAACAAAGAAAGATGAATACTAAAAGAAAGAAGATGAAGACCAGACTCTAAGCATGGCCTTGGTTTGTGGTTTAATGAACTTATGAAGAGGATAATTGTCTATTTCATCTGGGGTCTGTTGCTTTTATGTTATATTTAAATTAATTACACATGGAAATATTGGTACTCTAAGACACAACTGTGATTCTCCTAGCACAAAGCTTAGTAGAAACTCAAGCTTTATTAGTACAGACACAGGGACAAACTTTTTGCAGCTTTTCCTCATTTTTACCCCAAATATTAGCCACAGAAACAAAACATAATTCAGTTTTGATGAGACAAAAAGAAGCCTTCAGGGAAGCTATTTGAATGCCAAGTTTCAAAAATATGCACTTCAGTCATTCCTATAACATATTAAAACATGCAAAAGAGGAACGCAGTCATTCAAATTTCTGTTTGCTTAAACAAATGAATGTTAACATTATTTTGTACCTTACACTGCAAATTTTTTTTTTGCTTTTCATCCCTTAAGAATGTATTTTGTCTGAACCTGAATCAGTACCTACCACATTCATTGATGCAGTTACACTAGAATAGAAAAATTTTAAAAAATATAATAATAAAATTAATTAAATCAAATCACAGACAAGGTGTCCTGGTTTCAGCTGGGATAGAGTTAACTGTCTTCCTAGTAGCTGGTAGGTGCTATGTTTTGAGTTCAGTATGTGAAGAATGTTGATAACACTGATGTTTTCAGTTGTTGCTAAGTAGTGTTTAGACTAAAGTCAAGGATTTTTCAGCTTCTCATGCCCAGCCAGCGAAAAAGCTGGAGGGACACAGGAAGTTGGCACAGGACACAGCCAGGGCACCTGACCCAAACTGGCCAACGGTGTATTCCATACCATGGGACGTCACATCCAGTATAGGAACTGGGGGGAGTGGGGCTGGGGGGATTGGCCCCTCGGGGACTGGCTGGGTGTCGGTCGGCGGGTGGTGAGCAATTGCCCTGTGCATCATTTGGATATTCCAATCCTTTCATTATTGCTGTTGTCATTTTGGTAGTGTTATCATTATTAGTTTCTTCTTTTCTGTTCTATTAAACCGTTCTTATCTCCACCCATGGGTTTTGCTTCTTTTCCTGATTTTCTCCCCCATCCCACTGGGTGGTGAGGGAGTGAGTGAGCGGCTGCGTGGTGCTTAGTTGCTGGCTGGGTTAAACCATGACACAAGGAAAGCTAGAATTTGGGAGGGAGATTCCTGTCCCAATTCCAAACAGAAAAGTTTGCATAAACCCACCTTTCCCTGTCTGAACTTGGTTTTTCTTTAATAGAAGTGTCTATAAAATACTTACCATTTTACCTATTATTAGTCTTCAAAGGAATGACAACATTACAAGATATAGAAGTAGACTTCAAAAAACTGGGAGATAAGCTTTTCTAATAAAAATGAAATAGAGGTTAGCACATGCATCAGGTGGTATATTTAATACATGGTTTTGTGGCTGTGGTCTTTGAAAATTAGAAGGGGAGGTGATGTAAACTTTAACAGGCTAGTCATACATTCTGAGTGTAAAAAAAGGACAATCAAAAATTGTCCCTGCCCTTGAGTTGATTGCCAATTCTAGAATTGACATAATTCAAGGTGAAATACCTAGAAAGTGTCTGTTAACTACCTTTAATGCCAGTATGTTTTAACTCACTGAAACGCCATGATTCAAATGGAATTTATAAAAGTAGGGAATGTTAGAATTCATATAATTTTTTTTCCTTCTCTAGAAACAGGACATTCTAGAAATACTCCAGGAAAGACTACTCCTGTCAAGAATTTCTTCTACATGCAAAAGGCTATCACTACACTTTAACTTCAATTAAGCCTTAAAAATAGACTATAAGCACAGAGAAGCAGTGTGACCTGCTTTGTGCAAGCAAGTCAAATTCTTAAGCGTGTGTGCACACATGTATGGCTTTGTAAAGGTTTGTTCCTCCTTATTTTTTGTTTAATTAATCTCATTTTTTTAGCAGGAAAATGAACTTACCATGTTTTCTAGAATTAACTGGTTTTGGTCTTTTAATTAGGTAATGACACTGCATAGGTATGTCCTCAATTGTAATACAAAAAGAGAAAAGTAAGTTTTTGGTTTAATATGGACTAAGCAAGAATTCCTAGCATAGAGATATTAACAAAGAATGAAATTATTGGATAGTGTCACATGCAATAACAATTTTCCAGGGGATCAAACATATAGTATGCTGATAGCATGCAAGCAAGTGAAGATCATTTTTATGTATTATTTCTGTCAGTATATATATATATGTTTATGTTACTTCCAGTGAAAGTCTGCTTGAAAAACTGAGGAAGTGTATTAACTGGAGAGGATGCTTACTATTCTATGATTTTTCAAGGATACTTTGGTATTTTCAGTTACGTTAATTATTAATAGCAAATAGGCATTTGTTATTTCTCTCTTGCTGCTCTGCCCCAGATTTGACATTTAAACAAATTCAGTGGTTGTCCCTTAAAATAAGGTCTTCAAAGGATCCAGAACAAACAAGGTAAGATATTCCTAAAATCTCATCATTTGTTTAGGAGTTAAAAAGCCTCATTTTCCAGAAAGTACCTCAAATTTTGAATATACTGGCCTATTCTTCACAAAATGTTCTTAACATAGTAAGTGTAATGAATTGGAAGATAGACTGTTATGAATACCATATGTAGTTGCTATTAATAACTACAATTTCCATCACCTTTTTAATACAATGACCCATCAAAAAGAAATGGAAACCTCTATACATAAATAATTTTGTATCAAATCATCACAAATATGTCAATGTAACACCATCTGCCATTGAAACCATTTTACAATAATTGTAAACTATTTATTGCCTTTAAATACAGTATTTAAGTTCAAACACTTCAGAAATGTATACCTACATATTGTAAAGCCATTTTGCATAGTCACTTTCTATAAAAGAACCAAGAACTACATTCACAGGCAGCTTTTTACTCATAATGCATACATTATGCTGAAATACATGCCGTACAAAATAAGACTTCTTTTTTTAATCTGTGTTCTTTTAATTACATTTATTGGAGTAGTATTTGATAATATACAACACTATAAGAATCAGTTTCTTATAAATAGAATAAAAGGCAAGAACATTTTTTAACTGGAAATTTTGCAACACTGGTGAAAACTGCTGCAGCAAATTGACATTACCATTAAGAATGCCTGATTCTTATTTATCGTATTAGTAATTAATTAGTCTTTCATAATTTCAAATTAAAACATATACATACAAAAACAATGTAAGGAAATCTCTTCAGCAACTTTGAGATAAACTGCTATAATTTCACTGACCTGAAGTATTTACATCATCTTTAGAATCACTCACAGAGCTGTCCATTTCCTCTTTCAAAATGTGAAACTGAAATCTTTTGCACATTTCACTTTGCCATCTTGCACACTAAGATGACAGAGACTTTCCTTCTCTTTACTACACGATAACAATCCACAGCTAATATTAATCTTCACTTGTGCATTTGAAAGTATGTAATTGCTGTGTGAGCATTTGATTGCAACTGCTGTCAACCAAAATCAGTTTTTTTAAAAAATATGTACCTCATAACATCATGATTGGTTTGCTCAACTGTGCCTTCAGCCCTATTGTCCCCAAAAGCCATCTTGTCACCAGTTTCTGTGGCTCTGTTGCATTTAAAGCACAAAAGAAGAGCACAAAATACCCTGGTATTACTCTTACTTCTGCATCTGTGTTGGGTGGATATATACTGCTACTATGAGAAATGTGCTGCTTTATTTCAAAGTACAAGGCATGTAGTATGAATTAAATAACTCTTGAGAATGGTCATCCATAAGCGGAACATACAACAGGCTAACTTTTGATATGTAATTTATGCTCATTTATTCCAAATGACCTTTGTAACTCAATCATTCTGCCACTCATGAATTATGGAGTCATTAAAGCTTATGTAAATAAGATATTTTACTTGCTACTGTTACATATGGATTCAAATAGCAACACTGGATTTAAATAGCAAGGTCTGGATTCAAATCTCAACAGTTACATTGCTCATGAATTTCTTTGACCATGTTTTTTACAAGGGAAACTTACAAATTTCAGATCACAGTTTATAACTTAATGCTCCTTCCCACCCTGCCCATTCACTCAAGGTTTTAGAAATTGGGATCTGTCAACATGCATGTACTTAGATGTAGGCAGAAGTCTACTCATAGCAGTGTAAATTTAATTTTTAAATGGAAACAAAAAGACCTTTCAAGCCTTTGGAAGGCATCATTTTTGTCTCCCCAGAATTTGCAATCCTGACAGTAGCAGATCTGTGAGTCCTCTGTAAGGGATAGATGAGAGGTTTCTTTCCTGACCTGCCCTTAAAGCTTTTGACTTTCAAGATTATAGTGCTCAATACCTAGTACAACACATGTTTCAGCTACTAAAAACATATCTGTGTTGCTTAAAGTCTGGGGGTTTTTTAACCTTAAAACAACAGTCGGCTCAGTGTTTTTTCCTCTGACTTCTAGCTTGTATGTGTCCATGGAAATAATCATCTGTACTGCACTGAGGGATAGCAGAAAGTAAACACTTATAAATCCATTTGTTTAGCTGAATTACATCCAGATTGTCTGAGGAACAGTAAAAGGACTTCTTTGTATTTATGATCCTATTTCCTGTTATTGTGCACATGCATCTAGATGGTTCTATGATGATTGTAGAAAAGGACCTTGAACAGTTTGTACTGCTTTTATTATGTGAGAGAAGCAATTTATTATAACAAGAGTCCTTCAAGAGTTGCTCTAGGTCTTGTTTTATTGATCAATATATGAATGAGCTTGGTTTATATGGAGAGGCCATGTCTTTTTAAGGTTAACCCTCAAAGCTCATTCCGTTGCTATCCCTAAGAAGATATACAAGGTCATGCAGTTGGGTATTACAAAATTAATTTACAATAGAAAAAACTATTTTCCTGTGTGTTTCATCTCATTTGTGTTATTTTAGCTCCCGGTTCTATAACAGCAGCAGAAGTAAAGTGTGTACGTCACTTTAGCATATGTGGCTTTAATTCATATGGCTTTAAGTCCATGGTACCTCTTCATTTTAAACCAAAATTCAATACAATATGTTAGCAAGAAGCAGATAGTTATCCCTTAAAATAGGTCTTTAATTGATTCTGCTTTGATATTGGACAAAAAAAAACCCTCCAGAAATTATGTAACTGTAAGGCTGCTGGCAAAAATGTCTTGCTATATAAAGTTATCTAACTAGAAGGAAAGGTTGAAAGGCATCCATCTACAGACTACTTTGGACTTTTCTAAGGAAGGAGCCCTGGGTACATTTAATTAAAAAAAAAGGGGGGGGGGGGGTGACAAAAACACCACAGGAGGAAATCTCATGCAAATTAATGCTCTGGGAATTTGAGACCTTATTTATAAGAGTTGTAAGAGTTGGTCTTTTCGAGTGAACACAGGAGAGGAAAAACATCCTGTTTTCTCTAGATAATCTCAGCATGGTTTTGCAGTATGACAAAGTTACTATCTTGGTTTCCTTTGGCAGATGAAAAGTAGTTTACTGTGACTGCCAAAAGTCCCACTTCTTCTGGGACTTTAAAAAAAAAAAAGTAATACAGTTAGTTAAATTCTTACTTGAGTAAATTCTGCTTTGAAAATAGCTTGTCTCCAAAGATTTTTGCCAAATTATGGCAATATCCCATTTAAAAGCTGTGTGAAAAATTATTTTCTAATGCAACTATGCCATAAAATAGTTACAAAGAAGGTGGAATTGCTGGAAGATTACATGTCACTTTGAGCATGGCATATGTATTATATTCTTCACAAAATACAGATGTGTTCAGGATGATTTCTGGATTGCTGTTACTAGATAGTTAACAAAGAAAACTTTACTGCCATATATCCAATTTCATATCATAACTATGAGAAAATATTTTCAGTGGAAAGAAGTCTGAAAAGGTCTCTAAACCAAATTTATTTATGTGTCTTCGTTTAAAACATGTGGACATACCTGATAAATAGCATGAACTAAGCACAGTAGTTAGTTCAGTCCTGTACACTCAAAGGCATGTTCCTTTGATCCCACTTTTGGTTTTGATTAAAAGAAAAGCATATCTGAAAAATCAAATGCAAAAGCCAGCTTTGTTTCTAACCTCCTCAAATCTGTGTCTTACGTGACCAGGAGAAAACAAGTGATCACTATTGATCAATCACTGCAGTTGAAATGGATTTTGAGAATGCCACCTGAGAAGTGAAATTACTGGCACCTGTTTGCTGTCCAGCATAGAAGTTGAGTACATCTCATTTATGCAACTGCTGCTATGTATCTGGGCATGTTGTTGTGCATGACAAAACAGTGGGATTAGCCTCAAAAGGATAAAATTTCCTGATCATTTCTTTCCTGGGTGAGGGTGGTTTGAGAAATTGTAAGCACTATTTTAGTAAAAGGAAAGGTGGAATAGCAGTGATTACATAGACCTGCTGTGTAGAAACAGCTTCACGTGACCTATTCCATATGGAAAGTAAATCCTCTTTCAAAGAGCAAGCAATAAAACTGAGTTGGTTCAAGTTACAGAATGCAATTCTTTACAGAACAAGATATGAAGGTGTGATATTTTTCAGCTCAGTGTATTCTTGGCATATCTTATCCTTTCTGTCAGGAGCTCATGGCCAACTTCCTAACTTATCATCAAGCATTCTGATTTGAAGAACCAAGTAGAAGTACCTAGTTGGGACTGCCATGAAGTGGTCACTCAAGACTGTCATATATGAGGAGCAATCAGTTCCTAAGGAACAGTAGGAGAGCATGGATGCTGTGTGTATGTGATTATGAATGAACTTCTGCTAAATGCAGGGATCTAGGTTGTGATTTTATAGATGAAAGGAAAACAGAGCTTTTTAAATGGTTATTCAATGAAAATGTTTAATCTTTTAGGTGTGAGAGGCTCTCAAAGACCATTGATGAATGCTGGCAACAGACGGACTGGAAAAAAAAACCACAGCAAGTGACTTTAATTAAGCCTTCCATCAGTTTGAAACTGTGGCAACGCTTAGTCTTCTTCTTCCTTGTTTAATATTTTATCATTGTTCAAGCAGATAAATAATATTATATCATAAATATGTATAATAGAAATTACATAATAAACAATGTATGAGAGCTTGCTTACCAAGATTTTCCCATCTCTCACAACTTTGTCTATCAGGTTTCATACTGACATGTTGGATAAGCCAATTAATTTCAGCACAATGCTTGCAAACCCCCTTCCTGCCATCATAGTCTTGAGACATCTTTTTAAAATAAGCAGGAATGGACATCTCTGTCTTACAAATTTTCACTAAGATTCTTCCCTAACAAACTTTCAGTAATTTTCCATAATCCAGTTGAAGCCCCTCTTTCAGCATTCATGCATGGCAGTGGGACCTACAGCCCACCAGAGAGCATTTGTGGTTGTAAAAGGCACCTTGTTTAGGAGGCTCAATTAACAACCAGGCATCCACACACCTGCAGCCAGACTCACTATATTTCTAAGGACCACCAAGCAGATTCAGCATGCAGTCCTGTCCCTCCACCCCTCTGCCACCAGGTCCATTGTACTTGGAAGTATCTCAACAACAGTTGTGTTTAGACTAGTGTATCATCCAGTGTTCAGCAGAGAAAGTAAGTGGAGCTACACTCTAGGGATGGCAGGAAGTAAATTAATTTATTTACCTATGTATATTTATTAGTTTAGGATGGGTGAATAAATTCTGCAACTGTTTTCTGTGAATCCACATTTCATCATTATACTGTTTTTATGTTTGTGTGTTTCTTCTCAATTGCAAAAAAAATCATTCCTGGGAGGTACTGCTTTGCTGAGGAAGAAAATTAGCATTTAAGATTAAAAAAGGGGTGAACATTTGAATGGAATAATTAATAATAGAAAAAATAAAAATATTTTTCATACTGACTACATACAGAAAGACTGTATGCAAGAAAACTCTTCTAATTTATACCAGCTCAAAGATCAAGCTGCAAGTGATGTTTAACGACAGCATTGCCTCCACAATTTTATTGATTTCACTATGAAGAGTGACAACAGTAATCCTCATGTGACTACAGCAGAATTGGTCTTGGAAGAAGAACTGTATGGTCTAATTGTTTTCACATAATTCACTAGACTATATAAAAATCTGCAGCAATGACTACATAAAGATCATAGTCAAGCTTACAGATAAGACCGGAAAACTCTTTTTTAATAATAAATAGAAATTATTCTCAGAAACTATGGTTTGTCCCAATGCCTTTTGACTTGAAACACAAATAATGAATCTATTTTTATTCACTCCCCAATTCTTTACTGAGAAGCCCAAAATAATGTAAGAAATGCTAGAACGTAGGAAAACACATGAGAATACAGAAAATGCATGTCTTTATTAACTCTGCTATCTTGTTTCACATTTCTAGACTAAAATCTGAACTGTGGAAAACCTAAGTAGATCTGATTAAATACTTTTTCAGTGATGGAGCCACAATGCTTAAAGACTGCTTAGAAATGCTTAGAGACTAGACAGAAGACAAGTTTCAGAAAATGTACATTAACCTAACTGATTTTGAGTCAATTAAAAACAACTCTGAAGCAGAGACATAAGGTAATAAGTTTCAAAGAGGAAGAAAAGATGCAGAAGAAAAGCAGCCCTCCTATGTCATGAAGAGGAGACAAAGCTATGTGGTCCTTCCTTTTTCTGAATAGAGCACATGGAGGAAGAAGCGAGCATTTAGGACCCTTTTGTCCAGGGACAAAAGATTCTGCATTTTCAGGCCTGAACAGAACTGCAATTTCAGATAACAAATAACATTTTTGTGAGTTACTTGAGAGAAATTATACTCTTCTCTTGATTTCTATTAAACATCTATCCCTATTCTGTCACTGATATGTCTGTGTATGGAGAATAGATGTGTGCATATCTCTGTGAGGAAGAATGTTTTAATAGCTTCCTAAAAAGGTTTTCTGTATGACAAATTGCCACTAAATGAGTTAATACATTATTGTGAGTTAAAGACGTCGTTCTTAATCCACTACCTTTGCTTTGATTCCAGACTTTGTTATTTTACACAGTAAAGAATAAAACCCCAAAGAAAGTAGCATCAGTGATGGAAAGTGGTACACCAGAATTGCTCTAAGTGCCTGAACTGTTTCCTTAACATGAACCAAGGGATTTTCACTGGCCTACCCCTTCAGGTAAGATACCATGTGCAGAATGCTTGTGTGAGTCCTACAGACATATATACTTCACCTTATTGGGTCAACACACTGGATTGCCTAAAATACTGCATCAGTTTTCAACTTTCTTGTCAGTTTAAGATTCTGAATCCCCCAAAATGAGTCTTAATACAAATCTGTGCAAAATAGTCTCAACTTCACAGCATTATGAGTTTTGATTTGCTTATTTAACTGCTTTGAATGTTTTGATTTATTGATTCAAGTTTTAATTGTGGCTTTTTATTCTGTAGATTAATCATATGTTTGTTTAATTGTCTACTTGGTTTTTAATAAATTCCTGGAAAGCACACACACTGGCTTACTCCACTGAACTGCAATGTGGGTTATGAACTCTGAAGGCATAAGTTCACTCAGATACTTGTATTTTTTCAGGCCCCGTTTACAAATCAATACTCAAGTGCAGCTGTAACTAATTTAAGGAGAACTCAGGGAAAAACACTGATGAATGAACTGGAAAGCCGTCATCACATTTTCCTTCCTTAACCAGTAGAAGGAGCTGTTAAATTTTTTAGACACTCATATCAGCTCTGGGCAACCTTAGATGACTTCTTATCCTAGAGAAAGACATGTGGGATTAGATTTACACTTGGAGATCTTAAGTCTACTCTTACAGTACTATAATGAATCTTTCCAGGGGTTTGACTGTTGAACTTAACATAGTCTTGTGAAAAAGCACCAGGTCAGATTTGCTTTGAGGTTGAGTTATCTCTGGGAAACACTGTGCTTTCAGGAGGAAGGTGGGAAAACTAGTGGTGGGTCCATGCAGTTTCCTCATCTCAGAGCACCAACTGACTTTGATGCCAGAAAAAAGTGAAGAATTTGCAAATTTTTAGAGATATTTTGAGATTCTTATGTCAAGACAATCCCAGTACTCCTCAATTCTATGCTTCTTTTCCCAAAGCTGCTGCTGCCCAGCTATTTGTGTTTAGGGAGGAAAGTAGCAACGCTGAATCCCAGCAGCAGCTGCTGCCTGTGACACATGCCAGCCCAGGGAGACAAGAGCCTCTGCCACCTTCGCAGAGCTAGACCAGCATCAGCCCTGGTCTCTGGCCAGCATTGCTAGAGAGAGGGGTCTTTGATTTTAAATCCTGTCACCAAATGTCGCCTCTGGCATGTTTTGACTCTGGGCAATTGGATTACGGAACAAGGCCCAGCTCCAGCCTTTGCTGCCATGCTATTTATTTAAACAGATTGAACCTGAGGTAGGAGGCTGCGAGAGAACCTTACAAAATCGCATGTCCTTGGAAATTATTTCTCCCTCCCTCCCTCCTCTTATTTGTAAAGTCAGGAAGACACACACAAAAAAGAAACTAACAACAACATAAAAAAACCATCATTTAAACAAGTCAGGCTCTGTTCTTAAAAGATAAAAGGGAACAGCAGAATTTCTGAGCATGCCAGTAAGTTCTGGGACCAGGATAGAGCAAAGGGCCTGAACGTGATCAAAGGTATTACAGAATTGTTGGCAGTAGCTGTAGGTAGCAAAAGCTTTGTCTTTCTCCTTTTGCCATCTGTTCCCAGTCCAGGGGAGGGCTGGCTGCTCCTCAGCTGCACCGGGGAGGAAGGTCGTGTTGCAAAGTGCTGCCTGTGGCGTCTCCTGTGAAATGGCAGTCATTTCTGCTAAGCTAAGTCCATCAATATCCTGGCTGATGGCAAGTCTGAAGCAGGCAATGCCAAACATCTTTGGCCACAGTGGAGCTTTGGACAAGCTGCCTTTTGGCTTGAGTTGCCTCTTTTTTAATGTTTCTTTGTCCATTTTGAAAGCTGATGGAAAACTGCTTAAAAACCGACAAGTCTATGGAGAAGCACTGATGTGCAACCTGCTGCCACTCAACTCTAAATGGTGCTGCAAGGGAGATAGTCTGTGTCTTGATTATCTAAAGCCATTAGGAGGAACCAAAATGTGCCACAATTAGTAACAGTACCAACAACTGCTGCTTTCTTAGATGATCTGTAAGAAAAGTCTAGTCAAATAGAAAGCTGAATATGGTGAGCAAAATGGGAAAGTAAGAAATAAAATAAGAATAAAAGAAGTACGATGTTCATTGTAAGTTTGTATTTTACCGTATCTAGAAGTTAATGTTGGAGTTGTAAAGTAGAGTGCATCTTCAGGACACCCTTCAGAGCAGAGGGAACAAAGCATCCAGGACCTCTTAATTCTATTTAAGTATTTATGTGTAAAGTATGGGAAATTCTGTGTGATTTTTAATAGACTCCAACTACCCTCCACTTGTAATAAGTTCAAAATTTCTCAGCAAGCTTTCAGGTTAGAAGCATATTAAAAGGTTGGGAAGTGATGTTTCTGAGATTAGAAAAGGTCCTATGGACCTAAGAATTAAGACTAATTATGTTAGATATTTACAGACTGAAAAAAATACCTAAGAGATTTCACCTTTCCAGACCCACACATACCTTTAAAAAACTTTCCCATATTCTACTCAGTGTGAAAGTATAAGCTTGTAGATTTTCTATCTTCCCAAACTTATTCCTCTTTAAAAATAAGTATTTAAACGTGATAACAATGTTCATTAGGAGTTTCTATTTTTCTTTTTTCCTTAAAGTGGATCTCTGTCAACTCATTAACATCCCTCAGGATACAGAAATAAAATCTGTTAATGAAGTGCCTGAGTTGCTCATCATTATTTACTTTTCAACATGTTATTTCTGTTAGCTTTCAAGATTGAATTTCATGTGACCAAGCTAAGATGTGATTAAACTAGGAAGTTTTCCAACAGGTATAGTACCTTTACACTCTCAGCTATGACATTTGAGGAATACTGTGTGATCTGAATCTTGTGATAACAGTGATGTTAGCTTTATTCTGTATAATTGCTTATTCTCATTATTGCCCAAACAATGGTAATTCATAACTCTTGTCCATTTCTAGATCTATTTAAGTATTTTAAGTTTCATAATTATTCTTTGGAGAGTTAGGTCTTGAACAGAAAAAACTTTATTAATTTGTTTCCACCTTGTGTTCTTTTCAAAATTGTCTTTTGGCATTAAATGGTTATTGCAATCTTTAGTATGTAATTACCTAGATTGTTAACACAAAAATTGGTATGCTCATACTCAAAGCAATGGAATAATATGAGTATTTAGAAGTGCTTTCTTTTTAGAAAGAAATTAAAATCCCAGTCCATTCACTATTGTACAACAACTACAACAAAATTGTTTAAAATGAACTATTGAGTCTAATAAATTCTGGAGACTAATAACACATTAGGATCTGAATTTGAAGTAAATCTGTTGTCCTCTTTCCTAATTACATCAAAAAGCATTCTTTTTTCCCCTCTCATTTTTCCACATTTGTTTGTGCATACATTTACACACTCAAACCACTCTCTCTGCAGCAACACAAATCTAAAACAGAGAAGGTAGACATAAAAAGTTACAGGGTCAAGAGTTTCTAGGTAAGAACTGCCATCTTTTGGATCAAAGTTTCACCTAGCCTATAGCATCCTGTCTCTGTTGGTAACCAGAAGCAGACACAGAGGGAAAAATAAAACAAAGATATGCATAATGTGATCCTTTTCCCTGGCCTACCTTCATGGCATTGTGTGACTGTGGTTTACAGATGCTGGTTCCTGTGTTTAATAACTGTGTTGGACTTATACTCCATGAATTTCTCTAATCTTTTTTGATAAGCATGTACATTCTTAGCCTCTGTCACATTCTGGAGTGTTGAATTCCACAGAATATTCCTTATCTCCATGATTTTAACCATTATTTAATTAAAACTTTCCAATTCATATTTTTCAGAACTTTTATTTGCTAATCAGAGTGGATTAACATGTTCTTTTATGTCATTACCTTGTCATACAACTAATCCCCCAATACCACCCTTCTGGCCCACAACCTCATTATTTCATTGTATAGATTTCTGGGACAAAGTTAAAAACAGACACAACATTTGGAATGAGAGACAAGTAGATCCAACAATTTTCATTTTCAGCAATGTCAGGACTTCTGCTTAGGCCTATCTTTGCTGAACCATTACTTAGTATATTACCGAGCAGTAAAGTCATCCCAAGTACTGGACTAGTATCTCATTCTAAAATATTTTGGTGTCTCCCATCACACAGAGACATTGGAACTTCCTAAACTGTTGCCCTTACTTTGATTTCTTTCTACCAAGAACTAGTGTCATCATAGGATCTTGAGAAGAAATAATGACTCTTAACATCTAGAGTTATAGTATCTACTGCTGGAACTAAGATTGAAGTAAGATTAGCTAAGGGTAAACCATAAGACAAACAGGGTTGCTGACCTAATTTGAAACCTTCTGAAGCCTCAAATATATATTTAGAAGTACAATATGAGTCATAATTAAGATTTGCTGAAGGGACAAAAGGAAAGAATACTCTAACCCATGTATTTAACAAATTGATTCAGGGAGCTTTTCTTTTTATGAATTATGAACAACTACTAAAAATAATGTAGTTTTAGAGACATTATTTTGTCTGGAAACTTTGCAGGAAATATAAAAAGAAAACCCACACCTTTAGAACCACAGAAATAAGAAGATGTATAAAAATATGTTATTTACTTATTACTTCTGAGCAGTATCTTCAGAGACCTTTCAGACTACTGAATTATTAATTGTGTAGGCACGGCAAAGAATACATTTTATTATTCTTTCAAAAGTCCATAACAACTCTTACTAAGACATTTCAGCTTATTGGTCAAGGCTTGTACTGAGAATCTTTAGCTTATGGATCACTGATTTGGCAGACTGTAATAACTTCAGCCTGACAGGTCAAAGTCAATGTATCATGCCTCTTTATATCCACCTCTAGGAAAAAAAAACCCCACCACTACACCCAGGAACAGAAACATTGATTTTATCTGGCTATGTCCTTCAAGTATTTAAAGCATATTTCAGCCTGGAGTTTTATATTATCTCAGTTCATTAGGCAATGGTTCACCAGTAAGATGTCTTACAAAAGGAAAAGTCAAATATGGCATTACAATGCCATTATATTAATGCCAATACAAGGACAATTATTTATTTATAGAAGCAAAGCCAAATAAATATGTTGCCTTTAAAAGGATGCAAGGCTCTGTTTACTTAAAGTCATACAAAGTTGTCTTGTTTATTTTGGTACTTACTGATACAAATAATCAAATGTGATTAGGCCTTACAAATTACTTGGCGATAAATTACGTAATAGTCAAGGAATGAATTTCCCACTCTCTACTACATATAGTAGGTATTCCCATTTGCTAAACGCGACGGTAATACAGCCCTTCTTCTACTATCATGGCAAATATTTACCCACAGGGACCTTTTGTAGTGTTATGCCAGGCCAGTTACCTAATGCAGTTAGCAGCTATGAGACCTTTACATAGCTTTCTCCTCCCTCACTCTTGGGATGTCACAAATTACTGAGTGCAAAACATGATTATTAAAAGAACCTCTGATCCTTTCTGCCAGCCAAATCTGGCTAGCAGAGAGTCATCTCTGCAGAGTATAGCCTTGCTCCTCAGCCCTGCACATATCAGGACAGCTTTCAGCCCCTTGTTAAACATTTTCAAATGAACTGGCCTAGAAAACATGCATGCATACCCATTATATATTTGCCCTCTAAGCACAAATATGTATATAGTTGCATCTTCTGTGGATTCAAGTGCTTTGTATTTAAGAAATGATGCCTGTATTTCTTTACGATTTCCCTACCTGCATGTGATCATTTCTCAATACCAGTATATATTAAAAGAAAAAAAAAATAAAATTAAGCAGCATCATAAATCATTCAGCAAACACCCCAACTCTATTCATAGCCATACATATGTTGCCAGCAATACAGATAAATATAGAGTCATAGAAATATACACACAGACTTTGAGAAAATATGCCTCTAGACAGAAACATATTGTGCATATGCAAATAACTGTCTGGCACTGAAGCTTTGCCCTTTAGCATTCACTTAACTGTATCTTTTTCCTATGCCTGCTCCCTCCTATTGTTCCATCTGTTTATTTTTTTCAAACCTTCACTTAAGAATACGGTACAACCTCTCAAAAATCAAGAACTGTCGTCCTGCAAATATAACTGCCAGGTATAACATACAATATTGCTTATGAGAGGGAAAAAAAAAAAAGATACAGAGGAGGCTACATTCAAATTTTCCTACTAAAGTTACAGGAAATGGGTTCTATCCATTTTGTGCAAATGATGTTCATTTCTGGTGAGATTTCAGGTCTGGTTGCTATACTTTAAAGAAATTGTATAATCCAGGCCTTGCAATCAGCTTTCTTAATTTATTTCCCTGAAATGACAGGCCTGGCAAAGGCAGGCTGGCCTCTCAGATGTCTGGATTACACTGTAGCTATGGAAACAGGTGTTAAAGTACTATGAATTTCAAGTTACGCTGGTATTCTGCACATCACGTTCTGTACTGATGACAGGTTATTTTACATGCTGACCAATACAAAAGCATCAGTCTTACTGATTTATAGGAGACCATCAGGTAAGAGAGTGTCCGTGATGAACTTAGGGAGCTTTCCCCAGCTTTTACGCTTGGTGTGCTCCTGTGCACGTAAAGGCTAACACGCACAGATGCAGGAGCAGTACTTGCTACCACACTCTTTCCAAAGTCTTCAGGTGTCATGGTTTAACCCCAGCTGGCAACTAAGCACCACACAGCCACTCATTCACCTCCTTCAGAGTGGGATGGGGAAAAGAATCAGAAGGGTAAAAGTGAGAAAACTCATGAGCTGAGATAAAGACAGTTTAATAGGTAAAGCAAAAGTTGTGCACACAGGCAAACCAAAACAAGAAATTCATTCACCACTTCCCATCAGCAGGCAGGTATTTGGCCATCTCCAGGAAAGCAGGGTTCCATCACGCGTAAGGGTTACTTGGGAAGACAAATGCTATCACTCTGAATGTCCCTGCTTTCCTTCTTCTTCCCCCAGCTTTATACGCTGAGCATGACATCATATGGTCTGGAATACCCCTGTGGTCAGTTGTGGTCAGCTGTCCCAGCTGTGTCCCCTCCCAACTTCTTGTGCACCCCCAGCCTCCTCGCTGGTGGGGTGGGGTGAGGAGCAGAAAAGGCCTGACTCTGTGTAAGCACTGCTCAGCAGTAACAAAAACATCTCGGCTTCATCATCAATGCTGTTTTCAGCACAAATCTAAAACATAGCCCCATACTAGCTACTATGAAGAAAATTAACTCTATCCCAGTCAAAACCAGCACAGAGGGCCAAGAGGTAAAGGTGCCTCAAGTTGTCTTGCAATAGTCTTTCCATCATAACAAGTATTTATGTTTATTTCCTTTCTCAAAGGAAACCAGCTTGTAGTCCATCCTCGCATGGAGCTCTAATTCAGTGCTGAAGACCTGCAGTCCTTTCTGTGGGTTTGCACGAGGTTGTATTAAAAAAATCAAAGCTAGAGTGGAGATAGGGAAACATAACTAAATAAATGCCTTTTGCTCTGGTACAAAATTGACTGTGCTAACAGTGATTACCCTCCCTCCATGAATTCTGTAGCAGCAGAAGCATGAAGGGCCGGGCAAGGGCCTACCAGCGCTTCCCATTGTCCTGAAGAAAATTCAACTCAAAAAAGCAGCATATTGTACTACTACCTTTCCTCAGCACAAATGGTGAATTCAAGAAATAGTTTCTGTATAATTTTGCATCCAGACAAATAGCTACAAAAGTCACAAGTTTTCAAAGAATCATGCCTGGTCTCCCCCAGCCTTGATGTCACTGTCTATTTTGACACCTGTGTTTTCATTTACCTTCTCCCTCACAGTCTTGCTGCTTTGGTGAGAGATTTATGCTGCTCATGTGCATGGACATTCCCCAAGCAGCTCAGCACCTGCTTCCTCCTTTGTGCCATGCAGTCAGTCCAATCCCTCCTGAACCTGCCTCCACTGTCAGCAGGGCCTTTTTTTCTTTTCTGGTATTTATTATCTTTTTGGTATGTCTTATTCATAGCAACGCAAACAGTGGTGAAATCAGATTTGGTGTCAGACTGTATCTTTCCTCCTCAAGGTTTTGTAAACTGAAAAGCTTTTTCTCCTTGTAAGAGCTGGAAAAGCTCTTTAAAACTAAGATTATGTGGGTTGAAAATGTACACTGTATTTTGCATATAAAGCGATCTTGTCAAAGTTTAGTCTTATATTATTTTCTAAAGTATAATGAAGCAATAATCACCCTGAACAATTTAAGAAATGTGAAGATTTTGCAATGCAGTTAAAAAATTCCTATACAAAAATATCAGTGGGAAAATATAAGTGAAATTGGTCCAAAAGAAATGAAGCGTATCAGAAATAAGTAGCAAAACATGTAAACTACATTACCAATGATGATATGAGCTGCAGTTTGAAATCACCTATCCAGAAACCCAAATACATAGCCTGTAGAGCTGCGAATGGCCAGACTACTTCATATCAGTTCCAAGACTTCATACTGCTTTTGAGCAACACCCCCCTGGAACAGCTAGTTGTCTATTTTACCTAAACACAAATGAAATAGCATAGAAGTAGTTTTTTGTAAGGTGTGTGCCTCTTCAGGGAGAATTGAAATAAGGCCAAAAACTTTTGTTTATGGCATATCTTGACGATCATATGAAAGTACTTCCACGTATTAGTGGTCTTAGACTAATTTAGGGGTAGAGGAAAAAGTCTCTGCACACCAACAGAGAACTTCAGAATTATTTAGTTCTCTGAATAAAATATTTTATAAATGAAAAATGGGAAGGATTGTTTCCAAGACTTTGAAGTATGTGTGCTGGGAAGTCAAAGTTAAGGTGAGGATCATCATCGTATTTCTCCCTCTAATTTCAAGAAGGATAATGTATCAGCTAAAAGCAAAATGAGAGAAAAGGAACTTGGTCCCTCTTGCTCATGTAGACAATACCATGCAAGCAAATTGAAGACATAATTATTGAATTTCAGTGCTGTTTATATTCACATTTGTATTATTCGATGAAAGATGTTTGAAGGCCTTTCTTGTTTCACCTCCCTTTTAAACCCACTCTGGTTTTAGACCAACTGGGACATCCACTTTAGCATAACAGAAATAGTATGCAAGTCTTCCTTACTGCATTAACTAAAAATGAGCTAGTGAAACACAAGGTTTCAGTAGTCACAGTCTTGTCTGGTGACATCTGTGAACTCTCTAAGCTAATGATATTGTTTTTTCTCAGCTATTCAGATTTTAAAAAGCATTACCCACATGACACAGCAGGGTCTGCTTTGACTGATCACAGTAGGAACAAACATTTAAAGGCCAGTTCAGTTTTCAGATTCTTTTCTCCATCCAAGGTCCTAAGAGCTGATGTTTCAAAAGGTTTCTGTGTGCAGACAAAAGATCTTAGATCCACTGCCTCTATGGCAACTGAAGTCTTAAAAAGCACTCATTTCTTCTAGACATAATCCATCTGAATGGCACTTTTTTCATTATTATATCAAATCAAGCCCTTCCCCAAGGAAAACCTGATTCTGTTACATCCAGTCAAAATAACTACACCAATGACACATGGTTTGCTCCAATAATTCCCCATTAATCAGCCTGCATTGGTTTTAGGCGCAGGTCCCAGAGGTTAATGAATGGATTAGTAAATCTACTGTGCAGTCAATCCCACAGAGTATGCCCGTTCTTTGCCATATCACTTGTTTAAGTTTAAGGAAGCATTCTGCTTAATGGCAAAGGCAGAAATGATAAGCTCAGGAGCAGAAGATGCAAACAAGTAATCCGCTTTTTTAAAAATCCACTCTGCAGGTATTTGGCAACAAGATGAGGAGGGTGAGAAAAAAAAAGTCAGGGAAGAATGATTTTGAAAGCTGTATCATAAACAGGTTTAACTTCTTTTCTGAAAAGCAGTTATTTGATCTCCCTCAAATACTCACACCCATTCCCTGTAGGAAACTAGAGATGCCCGTCTGGGTTGTGAGAGATCTAACACAGGCACTAAGTGTTAAGTATCACTGGCTCCTGCACAGAAAATGTCATCGTTCCCACCTCCCAGTTGGCATCTTTAAATAGCTCACTTTATTTATGGTGTACATAGTGTTAATGTCCTTCAGTTGCTCTATTTTCAAGGATGGAAAAGCAGTTGCTAAGCATTTCTAAACGACAGCCCCAGGGTTCATTAAAAATATGGCAAACATTTGCTAAGCTCATTAAGTGCAATTTTTGTGCGTGTGTATCAGATTCCTCCTCTGCATGTTATGCGTGACCAAACATCTATTAACCCTAATCCCATTGATGAGTCTGATACATTCAAACCAGCAATTAGACAAAACAAAAGGGATATTTATTGAAAGACTCATAAATGGGCTTTCATATTGGTCTAAGCTGTTGCAAAATGACAGTTTAATTCCCTTCTGTTAATCCCCACCTACTAGAGTACTCCCTTTGTTTGATTATAGGTTGTCAGATTTAGGGATTCTGACTGAATCAAAATTTGAAGTAAACTAGAAATACACAACAATTACACTTGCTAGGCACTGATGTCTACTGTATAAGCAGAGTAAATGCAACACAAGTTTGAAAAAAGAAATCAAAGAAAAAAGGGTTTCAAGAATCAGCTACTCACAAAAATAAAGGTATATGTTGCCTCCATTTAAATACAGAAAAAAATCACTTCTCTTTTCCTGTAGCATAACACCTTGTGATACTATTACCTGCTAAACACAATTTTTCTAGAACCAAGAGCATTTCTCCACAGCCACAAAGGAGGCATCTCACCTTTCTTAAACAGAATGACCTTTCTAGCCCACAGGCATGCCCTTCTCACATGTCTTCAACCACTGTGGAGCACAGACATTATTATGAACTCTGCAAAATATTTACAGTATAAACTGTCAGGCAGACAGTTCTGTATGGAAAAAGTCAGAGACATTTGTTAAGAAAACATCTGCCTGTTTATTAAGTAGTGCTTACAAGACTATTGCAAGAATTGTCAGTAACATTTAAGGGTGCAGGAGTTGGTGCTAATCTATAAAGCACAAACTGGGCTGCTGTGAGTTGATCATTTATGCTGAGACAAACTAATGTTATGAAGTTTTCACAGCACAATGACAGTGCTCTGCAAGTGAAAACTTCTGAGCTTTACATAGTGTAAACCAGAAAAAAAACCCAAACACAGGAAAACTCTTTAGTAGCTTTTTCTTAAACTTTTTGTCAAGAAAAAGCTTGCTTTCTACTGAAGGGATTTTCTTGAAGGCAAAAATGTTATGGCTGAATTTTACGCCTACAAAAAGAAAGATTATGAATAATGTGAAGTCATTCTCAAATAATCTCTGGTTTTCTATCCAGGAAACCCTTTTCTTACTAACCAAAGGCTTCTAAAAAGTGATTGTACAGACAACCTTCAGAGGGAAATACTCACACTCAGGAAAGATTTTTAATGAATTATTCTAAGTCCTATTAAACCAGGAGGAAAGCAGCTCCTCATCTCACAAGAACTGTAATAATTATCTTCAGAGGAAATATTTCTGTATGTATATAAATAAACACAGAGATGGCATCTATCAAGTATTTTCAACTTTTTCCCCAAAAGCTTCAATGAAAATGAAAATAATTTGCTTTCCTCTGGAAGATGTTGCTTCTACAAGATTTAATGCTCTAAAGTAGTCCTTTCAATCTCCTAGTGTGTACTACTGACCTAAATCTTCTATTTAGTTATTCAAAAGATGTCTAACAGGAAAACACTACCTGACTTCTCTGTTATACACTGTATATTGTCAAGCCCATAGATTTATCCCCTCTCTGATGCTGATAGCTCTATGATTCCAACAAATCACCTGTACAGGAACACCTTCTACCTAAGTTGCCAGCTTCTCTTTCCCTCAGTGCAATCAGTATATCACCATTGCATTAGCATATTTTCAGTAAATATGAGAGAACTTTACTACATAGCAAAGGCAGCAGAAAGGTCCGCAGTGTAAAGGGACTCCCGGGTGCTGAACTGTGTGTATGCTTGGATATATTTCAGCTTTAAAAAAATTCTAAAATCAGATTGACCTACTTCATAACTCAACAGGAAGAAAAACAAATCATCATGGATTTTTTAATAACCTAAAATCAATAAGATGCAGTGAGCATTAATGCCTTAACATTTACTGCATTAAGTAGTAGTTCTTGTGGCAGAAGAGCACAAGTGCATTTATAGAGCCTTATGATGAAACACTGGTAAGTAAATAGATCATTAAAACCAAAAGCAATAAACCTTTAAGTCCCAGATTGCTTACAACTCAAAATTATGTTTTGGGGTTTTTTTCATTCATTAAGCATTTTTGTTTATAACTTGCTTGCTATTCCTTGCCTAAGGGTTTAAAAATTGTCTGGGTGTGCTTTGCCTTAACAAATACTAAGCTATACACAAATACAAATACATTGTGCTTTTTAGGGCTGAGAGTAAACCTGAAGACATTTGGGTCTGAAGATGATGAAGCTAATGCCGTTTTCTATTCTTGAAATGGTATGCGCTACTGCTCCAAATCCACTGCTCAGAAAAGTTTGTCTTTGATATAACTCCCAGCACACAAGAAGAGACTCCAACCACTCCTGCGGAAAAGACGTGTCAAGGGTAATCAAGATCTCAAAGGCCATGAAATTATTTTTTCTGGTACTTTTGGTTTTATCCTTCTTGAGTTTTAAAACAAAACTGGAACCAAAAAATTCACTGGGTATTCTTTACCATTCTTTACCAATTCTTTGTGCTGTATTTTACCTTGGGTAGAAGTTTCATGCCGAGGTAAGTTATTTACTAAGTGGAATATTGCAAGGTAATAGAGGCATACACAAGTAAGGTTGTGTCAGTAGCACTGAGAACAGGATGCATAATTGCTATTAAGAGTTCAGATTACAGTTTAAATGTCTTCTGCTTGCAAGCTTGACTAGTCTTACCCACATGTCTTTTTTTTTTAGTTTTGTCTTTTTATGACTTGAAGGAGCTGGGCAAAAGTGAAAGAAGCGCTCAGTTATACAAAATAACCTAAATGCAAAATTCAAATGACATAACAGCATCTGTATTTGTTTAAACAAGCAATTTTTCAAATTGACTACCTGTGCAACTAGATGTTTGAGTTAGTAGGCACTAAGCAAAGCTTCCAAATGCTACACACCTCAGCAGACAGAAAAGGAATAATGAGATTTTAAAAAAAGAAATGAGAGAATGCAGACAATTTTTGTATACAGAACTTTCCTTTCAACTTACTGTTTAGCCACAAGCAAAATGTTCCAGTAAGAAAAATGAAAAGCAGATTCTGTGGCTGCTTTTACCTTGAGACACATTACAACCTCAGTTGTCTGTTCTGCCAAAAGCATACAGAACAGAGAACAGCACAGAGCCAATGCAGTAATTAACTAACTCACTTTCTGGATGTAGTAAATAATTAATTGACCTAAATTAACTTAACACAAGATTGTCCCAAAAGGAGATGGTATATATAATCAAATGCAACATAAAAAACGGATAAACTGCCTTCCCTAATTTTCACTTCCTCTTCCTAATATTTATCTTAAAAATAAACTTGTAAGGATGTGGAAAAATTGGATCATAAGTTTGTTGTCTCCTGGACTCCAGAAAATTATTTGTGACGTATAATCTTAAGAAAGCTTATTTACAGCCACACTTTCTCTCAGTTATGATATGTTAACAGTTAGAAAAATATTTTTCATTGTTTCTAATGTCAGTGATGGTTGGGAGTCTCTCATGTCTCACTGTTTCATGTTTTTCTTCATTTTTCTTTGCTTAACAGCATTCCTATGAAGAATTTGCCATGGGCATGACTCACAGTACTACTACATTAGATGTTCCTTTCAACTGAGGCTGTCCTTAGACCGTTATCAAATTGTCAACATATCTTTATGGGCATTGTCAAAATCCAAATCATGAAGGTATATCATTGCAGATAGCTTCTCAGAACTAAATATTTGAAAACGTTTGGGTTAATGTGTTGGATGTAGCCTCCCTTCTTACTAAAGATTTTATTTATTTCCAAAAATTTTACAAAATTTCAAATATTTTTAAAATTTCTGAGGCACAATTCCTAATACTCTAACAGAAACAGGATTCAAAAAATGAGCAAGAATCTATTCTATTCTTTTTCACAGATATGGACATGTAAGAAGCACCACGGAGGATGAACAAGAACTGTTCCTTAATTCTGCAATTTATCTGAACACCAGTTTCTGTACCTTTCTCAACAAAGAGAGTAGTGTTCACTAGGCTGTTATACAGCTTTGTCAAGAAAATCTTCCCATTTCATGTAATGTTGTGTTTGACACTTTAATTCACTTACATTTCAGTAGTAGAAGCTTTTAAACAGGATTTTTAAACCCAGAAAACCTGGTCCAGTACCAAGTCGGACTTCTCTTTGGGAATACTACAACAGTAGGAAAAGTATACATATGCACATACGTACATAACTCACCTGTTCTGCAAGTGGTGAATTTTGTGCTCTCACTCCTACTGCCTTCTACTTCCCTTCTTCCCAGATATAACTAGGAATATTACCTGAAAGTAAGGGCATTTACTGTTTTAATTAAAGAGTGCATCACATTTAATAGAGAAACTTGGAGGCTATCTCTGTATTAGAAGCAAACTTGTATTAGAAGTGTTTGTGTAGCAGATTTTTTGAGGGGCAATTTCAAGTCCTGCTGGAATGGCTTTTCAACACAATTCATAAAAGGTAAACATTAGAAAAAAACACAGCAGAAAGTAAAAGATCCAGCTCCAGATCAGTTGTCTCAAAAGGGCAACATACTCTGATGTGGAAAAGCCCCTCTTTGTGTCTCCATACTGATGTGTCCATAAACCACCAATTGAAGTCTAGCTATTAAGAATAACCTTTTTCTTTTTTTTTCCTTTTGCTGTGGTTATACTTCAGTTTCCTAGCAAAATCCAGCTTTTTTCTTTTTTTAACAACAAAAAAAAGTTATATTGCTCTAAAACAGCAAAGGATTCCCTAACCAGTATTTGCAAGCATTTATTAAAATAACAAAACAAAATTTTACTTTCTGCAATATTTTACATTAAGATGTATATAAGTTTTCCTTCTAAGAATTGTTTCTGTAATTGTTCCTCAGTGAGCTACTCTGCAGAGAGATATTTGAAATTCTCCTTGACATTAATACGATATAAGCTGCTCTTTCATAGCACCTCTCACACAGTGCTACTTGTCCTGAGGCACTTTACAATCTCACAGTAAAAAAAATAAAAATCTGTTTCACTAGTTTACTAAAATTCATGAAGCATTCTGAGCATGTCTGGCTTTAATTACATGACAGAGTTAAGAGATTTATTTTTTTTCCTCCTGTCCAAAGAAAAATGCATTTTAAAGAAGGGGCGGGGCGGAAGGCTCTTGAAAAAAAACCAGATTTAGACACTGAATCCAAAGATAAAACAAGTAGTAGTTCAAGAGCTAAGCTGCAAATGGAAATCTACGTTTTTATATATGATAAAACATTAACAAACATACAACAACAACAACAACAACAAAAACCCAAAGCAAATAAAAAAAAAAACCAAAAACAAACAAAAAAATGCAGCACTGAGACAGCTGTCATCCAAGAAGTGTTAAGCTTTAAACCCAAACTTTGGAAATAACATCTTTCTGAAATAATAAGTGTGGAAATAATATGTTAGAAAGGAAGGAAAAAATAATAGGATTTATTTGCAACGTTTACTGCTAGTGGTATGGTGGAAACAAAATATCTACATTAAATACATGGTGTTCTTTGACAGCATGCACCTAGCCTATAAGCCCTTTAGACCCAGACATTCAGGCAGAGTTTGCAGATTTTCCAGTGGTTTACTGAAAATGATGCTAACATGAGTATCCTTCAGCTCACAGAGATCTAATTTAAATGCATATCCTATTACAATGAAACAGCAAGTTTCTAGATCTCAACCATGTTGGCATTTGCTCCAGAGAAAGATGGAACAAAACGGTCCACAAATGTCCCATTCATGTTAAACTGGCTTCTGCTAAAACCACAAGTGGCTTGTTAGTCACTGAGTTAGGCAGCAGGAAGCACACAGTCAGTTAGCTTAGGCTGCACCAGTGTGTGTCAGGACCACACGGTTAAAACTTCAGCTAGGTGCTCTAGAAGCCTCAGCAAATCTAGTCAACCTAATAACAGAGCCACCCCCCTAAAAAAAAAAAAAAAAAAAAAAGGAGAGAGAGAGAGAAAACTAAAATTAGATACAGTAGAAGAACAGGTCTTGAATACAGTTGCTGTTTAGATACAGAGCTAACATTTCGGACTTACACGTCTTAGGTTAAATTTTTCTCAAAAGCATGCACATGAAGGGTTACGCATTAACAACCAGTCCTAGTTACTCCTAATGGGATTTGTGCACCCTGCTTTGAAAATGTAGCCCTTTAGGCTGCTTTACAGTTAGCATACCAAGTAGCTGCTAGAAACGGCCAGGAAGACTGAATATGCAATTAAATAGCTGCGTTTTCTGAATCAATAAAAATTGATTGAAAAATAAACACTTGAGCTTAATCTATTACTGTCATATAAAACTGGCCTTCTTCCTAAGTGGCATTATGAAATTTGCCCTGACCTCTTCTGTCTATGTGGATAAGTGTCTTTCAAAGAAAGGAAAATCTGCAAACTCTCTATCCTTCAGAGTAGAACAATAACAAAAATTGCATCATTTGACTGAATTCAGGTCTGTATTACTAAGCATATTGCATCCATTTGGGGACTTTGATTAACTGTGAGCCACAACACTGTTTCACCAGGAACAGCACATTATGTCTACAAGCTAATTGGGCCAAAAAAACCCTACTGTCTGAAATTTGTATAGCCCATGGGCTATTCATATGATGTTCAAATCTATCCTACAGAAACAATGGGCATGAAACCATTAGCAAAACAAATCACTATAATTTTGCTTGAAACAGGATCAAATACACATAGTGGGAGAAAAAGAACTCCTTGATTCACTTAAATGGACAGCAGGTTTTTTATGAGATTGAGAAAGGAGTAGTTTTGTGCTCTTAACTAAATTAAAACATCCAAAACACATCCAATACAAGCCTGGTATCTTTGAGGGTACAACAGGGGCAGGGAATCAAACATCTTTTCTTTCCTCAAGAGCTACAAGAAGTGCTCTAATTGCACTATATGCCCAAGTATCTTTCTTTTATCTGTAACAATAGAATAAAAGGGGAAATGATAGTGAATTAAATAGTGTCTGGCTTAGGGGCAATAGAGCACATCAGCATCTAGAAAATAAAAATCCTACAATGGAAACAGTTTGAGCAGAATAAAATTATAATCACAAAACTAAAAAATTGCATCAGAGCAAATGAAGAGACACTAGTCTTTGGAATAGCTCTAAGACCCATGAGCCAGCTCAGTAATAAGTAGGAATTCCTGTAGCTGGAATTTGGAGGATTTTTTTCATAGTTATTGGGTTAAGATACAGAGTACACATAGCCTAGGGAAAGAAAGCTTTGCAGCCAGTGACTGAGGTACCAAGTCCAGACCACAGTCCTCATGATGGCTGATAAGAAAAAGTATTCTGCCTCTTACAAAGGGCTTTTTTCCCTGTTCTTACAGGTCAGCTTCAACAAGAAAGACTGCATCCCAGGCTGGGCAGCACTCAACTACCCATCTCACCTGTGAGCCAAAAGATTTGTTTTGTGGCATATGTTGCATGGAGCTCTCCCACTGGGTCAATAGAATTTCACAGGCACTGTAATACAATTGCTGAATTGAAGCCATAAAGTTAATTAAAGTAAAAATTATACTGTGGCTGTTACCTTTTTTTTCTGGATAATGATGAAAGATTAGGTTCAGGAGGCAAATTACATTTTTTGTATTTCTATAAAAGCATTCCAACATTTTAAACCTTTCTTGACTTAGATGCCAGAGACATAGGATCTCACTGCTTGAGGTTTAGTAGTACAGATTTCTGTCCTTATTTATACTTTACGGAAAAGAGATCCTACAGAGAGAAATTAATGCTTGATTTATTTTTTAGAACAAAAGAGAACTCTTGCTCATCCAGTCCAGTGCTTCTGTTTAAATGGAAAGAAAAAGACTGACAGACTTAAGCCTTCATACAACACCAAATCTTAAATTACTGGAAGCCTGTGTAACAGTTTGGGTTGTTTGTTTTGCAACTAGATAGGTGATTCCAAAGCAGAGTTATGATCTATTAGAAAACATAATAAATGCTTACAAACTTGCATAAAGTTTTAATATAACATCTGACTTTGGATGAATTGCTAAAAATAGAGTAATAAGAAATGTAAGTATGGATAAGAAGTAGCTTTTTTTCAGGCCTCATAGTGAGATTTTCATATATTTGTGTTAAGTGTAGAGGGAGTCAACCCTCAACACTTACAGTATAAAACCAAGCTATTTTTTTAAATCACCATAGAGATGCCAAGAAAGGGAAAAAGAAAGGGGGGGGGGGGGGGGGTGTTTAAAAAGCAAGTAAACTTAAATCTGGAATCAGTCATTTTCTTTCTTTCTTCTTTTTTTTTCCATTGCTATCCTGGGAAACACAGTGCTCAGTAATGCAGTTTGTAAAAGCCCATGGAGCATGAAGCTACACTCCCAAAGAAAACTACCCCTCCTTTCTCATTTGCACTTAAATATTGCAGAGTGGCCTTACATCATACAAGGAGATACTTGTGTAAGTGTAAACTCTTATTGTACAAACAACAGGCTTGAGTACAGTTACCTCTTAATTATTCCTCCACAGCAATTCCTTCACAGCCATTGGCAAGCTTTCCCAATGGATTGAAAGGAAGTGAGAAGGGACAAGTACCAGCATGCATGCTATAAAATATAATGGATGAAATGCCTGCAAACCCTTGCACCCCTACATAAGTAAAGCTCCTGAGGTCCTTATTCAGACAAATTGCCATTGAAGCCAATTTACATTTTGCAGGTCAGAGACATTGCTGTGCTGGGGATTAAAAGAGAGGAATCAGCTTGTGTCTCCACTCTGAGACTACCAGACAGGAACATTACCCTTAGTATAATCTCCTACACTGGTCTGTGTGATACTGGAAAGAGGCTGTGGAAGAAGTTTCTGTGCCAGGTCTCCACATGGTGTCTCAGACTAACTAGGGACTTGAGCTTCAGGAATTTGTGACTACTTTCTTTTTTTTTTAGTAGCAAAATCCAAGTTGGTTTTGCAATTTTTTAAAGCTCAATTAAATTTTAACCATGCCAGAATCAGATGTGATTTACTACTGTACTGAGTACAAATGACATGCAAATCTGAAAGAGGAGTAGAATTATTTGTTAGTTAATAGAAAATGCAAAGTAGATTTTAAATACTGGGCAGAAGTGTGAGGAAACATCTATATCACTACCCATATGTGTGTGATTGACAAGGGATGATTACGAAGAGTGGGAAAGGGCATGGTGAGGCCAGAACTGCTCTGGTGTAATCACATGAAGTCCAGTAACTGTAAGGGACAGTAGGGTTGACTGTAGTTTTTGGCAGGTGAGAGAAGGCTTCAGAACTGCTCCCAGGGGAGTGCTGGAGCAATGTCAGGTCCTGAGGCTCAGAGAAGCAATTTGACGGTTCTTATATAAACATGATCTTTCACAGTCAGCTGCACTGTACTTCTGGCTTCCACTAGGTGCAGTCTTGCCAGATGCTCTCTTCCCCTTCCAAAACTCTGAGGTTTTGGCCTTTTTTTGGCTTACCTCTTATACAGAGACTTCCTCTGCACCCACTTCCAAAGCCTTGCATGACAGAGTCCTCATTGTTAGTAACTCAACTATATTTACCCCTATCAGGGGTTATTTTGAAACAGGTTTTACTAGCCAAAACATGAGCACAATAAGAATTTATGACATTTCATTGCATAACTAGAAACTAAGATTTATGGACACATGGGCAAATGTGGTTCACACTGGCATTCCTTGAGCAAACAACATTCCCAGGAATATTAGGTTGACTTTGGGATGTTTGGAATATGTAGACTTAAAACAGAGAAATGCTCAGGGAAGACAATTTTCAAGGAGTAAGTAACTCACTGGTGAAAAAGAAATATGTGGAAAGACCACACACAAAAAAAAAAGGATCATCAAATGATCAAACACAAAATTTTTAATTAATGCAAATACAGAGGAAAATACATATACAGTGCTAAAATGGTTGCCATACCAGATGATGTCAGTATCATAGTTTTTAATGATAGCTGTATGCTGAGAAGAAAGTCTTTAATGTTGAATTGATAGCAAATGTGCCAGTCTGCATATTCCATTTCTCTGATAGTCAAGATTGGTACATATAGATAGAAATTACAATCATGTATAACGATGACAACTTTTTACCATGACTGATCTATCAAAAGCATTACTAATCCTTCATGACATAGGATATTGACTGATTCTTACAAATCATAGGATGATAGAGTGGTTTGTGTTGGAAGGGACCTCTGAAGTTCATCTAATATAAGAAGTACATGCCTTTCTTGTACTGGGGACCCCAAAGCTGGATGCAGTACTCCAGGTGGGGTCTCACAAGAATAGAGAGGGAGAATTACCTCTCTCAACCTGCTGGCTGTGCTTCTTTTGATGCAGCTCAGGATATGATTGATTGGCTTTCTGGGCTGCAAATGCATATTGCTAGCTGATGTCCAGTTTTCAATCCACCAGTATCCCCAAGTCCTTCTCCGCAGGGCTGCTGCCAAGTCATTCATCACCCAGTCTATATTGATACTGGGGGCTGCTCTGACCCAGGTGCAGGACCTTGCACTTGGCTTTGTTGAACCTCATGGGGTTTGCATGTGCCTACTCCTCAAGTCTGTCAAGATGCCTCTTAATGGCACCCCTTCCCTCAAGCGAATCAACTGCACCACTCAGCTTGCTGTCATTTGCAAACTTGCTGAGGGTGTATTCAATCCCACTAGCTATGTCACTGATGAAGACATTAAATAGTATTGGTCCCAGTATGGTCACATGAGAGACACCACCAGTTACTGGTTTCCACAGCGACACTGGGCCATTGACTGTAACTCTTTGGACACAGCCACCTAGCCAATTCCTTATCCATCTAATATTCCAACCATCAAACCTATATCTCTCTAATTTCCAGGCAAGAGTGTTGTGGGGGATGGTATAACAGACCTTACAGAATTCCAGGCGGGTAACATCAGCTGCTCTTTGCTTGTCTACTGATGGAGCCACTCAATCATAGAAGGCCCGATTTACCTTTAGTGAAGTCATGCTGGCTGTCTCTCTAATCACCTCCCTGTCTTACATATGTTTTGACATGTCTTCCAGGAGGATCTGCTCCATGATCTTACCAGGCACAGAGGTGAGGCTGATGGGTTGGTAGTTCCCAGGGTCCTCGCTTTCATCCTTTTTAAAAATGGATGTGATGTCCTTTTTCCAGTCACTGGGTACTTTGTCTGACTGCCACAACTTTTCAAATATGGTGGAGAGTGGCTTGGCAACTACATCAGCTGATTCCCTCACAACCATGGGATGGATCTTGTCAGGTCCCATGACATGGTTATGTTCAGGTTCCTCAGGTGGTCTCGAACCTGAATTTCTCCTATGATGGGAGGGGCTTCATTTCCCCCAGTCTCTGTCTTGAGTTTCAGGGGCTTGAGAGATGTGGGAAGAGAGATCATCATCAAAAATTGAGGCAAAAAAAAATTGTTGAGTACCTCAGCTTTCTCTATGTCAGTTGTCACCAGCTCTCCTGCCTTATTTACTTGGGGGGGGGGCGATTTTCTTCAATCTTCCCTTTCTGGCCAACATATCTGTAAAAACCATTATTATTATTATCATCATTGTTACATTGTTGTTATTATTACTATTATTATTACTATCATTATCATCCCCCACCAAACTCAGCTCCAGCTGTGCCTTAGCTTTCCTAATCCCATCCCTACCCATCCAGGCAGTGTCCTTATATTCTTCCCAGGATACACATCCCTGGTTCCACTGTCTGTGCATTTCTGTCTTAGACTTCAGGTTGAACAGGAGGTCCTTACTCACCCATGATGGTCTCCTGCTTTCCTTGCCTGATTTCTTACATGTGAGAATCGAGAGCTTTTGTGCTCTAAGAAAAATGTCCTTAAAGAGCTGCCAGCTTTGTTCATTTCCTATGTTCCTGAATGCAGTTTGCCAGGGGGTTCTATCCACTAATTCTTTAAAAGACTGAAAGTTTCCTATCCTAAAATTTAGCACCTGGACTCTAGTCTTCACCTGGCCCATTTCCCTCAAGACTGTGAATTCCACCAGTGCATGATCACTGTAGTACAAGCTACCACTGATCTTGTCATCCCTTGTTCTTCCATGCTGGTGAGCAACAGGTCCAGTAATGCTTCTCTGGTCAGACTGCGGTTAGGCCTTCAAATTTGAGGTCTTCATTGCTAAAAGTGGGAAGAAAACACTTACAGGTATAATTTTAGACAGATTTCAAATGAGCTGGGTTTTGTAATGTAGAGTTTGTAACATGGAGTATTCAAAGGCAGATTTGCATTTTTTTCAGTAAAATTCTATACACAAAATAACATGAAAAAGGTTATATTGAATTAACTGTCTGTGTTTTAAGTAAATAAATTAATATTTTAATATCTGCTTTCAAGCTAATGGAAATTGTCAATCTAAATTTTAGGATTGTGGGTTTCCCTGATATTATAGCAGCTATTATTCACAGAAATTGCAGGCCTTTTATGCTGACTTGACACTTGATTTGCTGAGTTACAGGGCTTTTTGCAAGAGCCTTGCTGCTACAGAGAGCCCTCCTGGAAAGTATGGCCTCAGGGCATGTACCCTAGATGTTTCACTCCTGTAAAAGATGGAAGTGCTACCACCTTCAAATTAACAACCTTCCGGCAAGAGAAACAAGATAAAGGCAAACATTTTGTTTCAATGGGATTTTTTTCTGGTGGCAATGCAACTGCTTTCATGAACTATAAAAGCAGAGTCAAAGTGAAGTTCAGTCAGCTTACAAGAATAAAGTATTTTACAGTTTCACAATGACTTTTCTTATTTTTCTATGCCTGCAAGACCTACTTGCTGCAACGCTACACTTCATGAGGTCTCCAACCCATAAGAATTGTTGTTGCATGGACAGGAAAACAGAACTGTGACTGCAGGAAGAGTAGAGAGGCAACAGCTACAAAACAGTCTTTCAAGACAACTCCTTGTAGAAAGAAAGCCTTTCACCGATGCTTAAGGTCCCACCTAGAGGACTTCACAGAGATGATCACGAGAGTAATATTTCCCACATATCTCCACAGAATTCCTGGGTGACAAAAGAGTGGCAAGAGACATCAAGGTTTAGGCTAAAGAAATTAAAAATTTGTTCTTTTTTACATTGTTTATCTTTTTCCTTGTCTTGAAAATATTCTTGATTTCACTCAGCTTATTTATTTCTACAGTAAACACCCAGGCATATGCATTTTGAAAATTATGAACATATGTGTTTGGATTGAAATGAGAAGAGAATAAAGCAAAAATATATAAAATAGCAGTTAGTGTAAGATCTACCTCTTCATGTTTGCCAGCTTCTTAGGTCTGGGAGAGCTTTCCATTTCTATGCCCACTGGATACTCTCCAAATAGTCAATTTCAGCACATACTCATTTGAGAGCAGCAAGTCATCCAAAAGTGGGAGGATGGTATTAAGTCTGAAAAGATGCATCTCCAAATGCATTCCCCACTTTAAATAATTTCTAGGAAAATCAGCTGTAGAAACCATGGCTATGAATCAGACCTCCTTCCTCTTTTTTTTTCCTGGTGCCATTTGGAGGTTCACTGCTGGCTCTGTGCAGAGGTATGGGAGCAGCTGTGGCTGTGGAGCAGAGGTGACTGGGGGGTGTTCTGCACACCTGGGATGGATGACAGCAAAATGCTTTGTGGGCGTACCAAGGAAGGTGTGACTCCCACTGTCCCTGTCTCTCCCTTCATAAGGTACCCAGCAGCTGCCAGTTGTTAGGGGATAAGCAGAGGGTCTTAATCATGTCTTTAGAGGTCAGAAGCCTCCATGCCTATCTAAGAGGGCTTTTACGTTCCAAGGCAGTAGGGAAGTGTGATGTCTGCCTGTGCCCAGTGGTGGAGGAGGTGAGGGGGAAGCAAGAGAGTCATTCTGGCAGCTCTGCACGGTCCTATCTTGCTCATGTCATACACAACAGTTTTCTTGGATGTACCTTTTTGCGTGAATCCAGTTATTCGTTTTTCAGTAGGAGGAATTAGCTGTAATTTGAATTGATCATTTAGACAAACGGAATTTATATTGAATTTTGCTCTGAGCTTAAATAGCTTCAGAAAAAAAAAACAAAAAAAAAAAAAAAAAAAGGAAGAGACTGTGTTAGATCACCATTATTCCATTACTACCTTTTCTAAGCAAAACATTTCAATTTCTTAAATTTGAAACCAGTTTTCAAAGTCGGATTAGATTTATTTTTAAGAAGTGTTAAAATTGCAGAAATACAATACCTTGTTTTATTTCAGACTAAATAAAACATTCCTATTGGGTGATTAAATTTCTCCTCAGCCTCATTTGTTTGTTTATATTTGATTCACTCTACATCACAAACAAATGACTGAACTTGCACAGATCTTGAATTCACCATGACAAATCTGGCTAGGTAAATAAGTCTTTGGCAACTTTCTTGGAGAGTAGGCATGCTAAATGTCACAAATTCACAGACGTAGCTTGTATCTGATTTAATTAAGAAAAAATGCATAGCATTTAATAATAATAAAAGGACTTGCTATGGCTGTGATGGTCTAAGTATGAAAATGAGGAAGGGTTTACAGTGTTGGTGGCAGAGGTGCTGGAGGAATGGGCACAGCCCTCTTCCCTGCCTGCTCTCTCCACAGGCCAAGAAGCTCCTGGCACTATGGTCCAGTCCCGGGGACCATGGCAGCCTGGGTACCTTGGAGAGCAGTCACTGGGGCTGGGGTCCAGGGCAGACCTTGGGCAGGTGAAATGTGAGTGCCTGGCTGAGCTGACAGCCTGGCCAAGCCTCGTCTGGGTAACAGCCTGTCATGCACAGCCACACTGGCGCACCTTCAGTCTGGGAGCCACCAGTACTACAAGTCCCCTACCAAGATTCTCTCATTGCAATTTTAAGTTCAGCAATAAATCTGTTTTTCATTAATGAGAGAATTAACAAGAGAGACAATCTCATTTCAGACCTATTAAAAACAAAATTAGGTATATTAAACAAGGTATATAAAGTGCTATGGGAAACTTTTTTCACCAGTAACCATGACTGCACCCAGAGTAATCCAATCTAAATTGCTATTGAAAAACTGCATCCCACAGTTTTCCTATTTCTGAAGGTCACTGGCTCCCTCAGCCTAGCCTTACTTTAATTTCATTTGCATTATTTTTACAACAGCGCAAGTGAACGGCCTTCGAGAGAGTTACTTCTCTCTTAAACTCTTTTTAATAAAATCAGGATCTGGTTAAGCAGGTTTAATCACACAGATGCAGTTCTTGTCTCACTGACGCTGGTAGAAGTTTGTGGTGTAAAGCAATCCAAGAAAAAATCAGAATGAGCACCTCTGCTTGCACTGTGGTGCAAAGCATGTCGATTATGCTGAAAGGGCTTGTAGCTTAGGTAGGAAATGCTAGATTGCGAGCAGAATATTATGTCTAAACATGACATGTAATTCATTGCACTTTCCCATATCTCACCTACATCTGTTGTCAGGTCCTTTTTTTTTTATTTTTTCCTAGTTACAATAAAGAATAAAAATGTGGTAAAAGTCAAAAGGTTGAATTTTAAAGTTACAGTTCTTATGCAGATGTGCTCATTTGTTAAAGCTTAGCATTTAACCACAGGCCATGACTGGAATTTATTAACTCACTAAAAAATGATAGTATTAGGTCCTCAGCCATTGTGTAGTGACTGCTTGCTTAATTATCCATATCTAAAGAGTTAAAATGGTGGCTTTTGCTGATTTAATATTCTTCCAGCTTTCTGCTAGTGTGCAGTGTACTGTGTATTAACAACACAGGTCATTGAGTACCCACTGAAAGCTCACTCTGGAAATACCTGAAGGACACATTGAACTCTTCAGAAATCTGTGTCATAATACCTCATGTGTTAACAGAATATGTGGCACAGTGATGCATAGCAAAGGATGAGGCCAGGGTGGGCTTCTGAAGTGCTCTGTCTTGCTGCTGAATGCTGGAGTGAAGCATTGTAATTTTATTCCAATTATACTTTTAGTGCCATGATGTCACAGCATAAATTTGTACTTTTGCATGCAGCTCATGCTGGTGTGATGACAGCTCTTAAAATATTGAGTGATTGTGGGCCCGTCAGCATAAAATTATTCTAACATGGTGCCTTTATTAGTGCTTCAATAAATGCCTTTCTTCTTGCATTCCAAGGTGGCATTTGCAAATGAGCTAATTTCTCGGCAGTAAAATAATTGTGTTGCATTTATTTTGTGAGGTGGGGGTGGAGGATGGAGAAGAAAAATGCTGTTACATAAAAGGGGTTCTTTTGCTATCAAAACTACATTCACCGTAGTTAGGCAAGTTTAAAAAAGAACGCATTAACTAAATGACTGTACAATTATTTAGATTAGCTTGGTGCTTTATAAAGCCATAGAGGGGTATAAACACTTTTTCAAGCTATATAACAAAAGATGTGACAGCCTTCTCACAAGAAACATTTCCTGAAAGTCAAGCACAAACTATGTTTGCTGACTGATGACAGATATTTTGGGGTTCAGAACGCAGGTCTTTCAACAAACTAAATCCAAACTGGATGTCAGCTAACCTAATTCACAGGGCAAAACAGAAAAGAAGTTAAGGTAAGAGGGGAAGCAGGTTTTAAATTATACCTGTTGTCTTTTACTGTTTGTGTCATCTAGAAAATAGACAACACAATGCAGAGAAAATGATGCATGAATGGACCTGTGCAGTCATAGGGCTAACTTAACAGGAAAGCCTTATATTCAGTATTTCCTTGGTGCACACACCTGACAATTTATTTCTGAAGGTTTTGTGACATGGTATGCTTCTCATTTCGTATTTAGTTATTTAGCCTTAAAACAAGAACTGACTTCCTGAAGTGGTGCTCAGTATGCATCACTCAGTGTTCATAAATCTGAAAGTGGCTCAATCACTAAAAGTACTTAATTTTAAGCATATATCTTAAAAAGATCTCACCATATGGACTGTCGTGGTTTAACCCCACCCAGCAACTAAGCACCACACAGCCACTCACTCACTCCTCCCCACCCCCTGTTGGAATGGGGAGGAGAATCAAAACCAAGTAAAACTCGTGGGTTTAGATAAGAAGAGTTTAATAATTGAAATAAAATATAATAATAATAATAATAATAATAACAACAATAATAATAACAACAACAACAACAACTGTAATGAAAAGGAAGAAAACAAAAAGAGAGTGAAATATAACCCAAGAAAAACAAGTGGTGCACAATGCAATTGCTCACCACCCACTGACCAATGCTCAGCCAGTCCCCAAGCAACTATCCATCCTTCCTGGCCAACTCTCCCCAGTTTCTATACTGGGCGTGATGTCACATGGTATGGAATATCCCTTTGGCCAGTTTGGGTCAGCTGTCCTGGCTGTGTCCCTTCCCAGCTTCTTGTGCCCCTCCAGCCGTCTTGCTGGCTGGGCATGAGAAGCTGAAAAATCTTTGACTTGGTATAAATGCTACTAAACATTTATAGTTTAGCAACAAATAAAAATGTCAGTGTGTTATCAACAATATTCTGACACTAAATCCAAACCACAACATTGTACCAGCTACTAAGAAGAAAACTAACTCTATCCCAGCCAAAACTAGGACAGTATTTTTAAATCAATTGTTCCATGAGCTAAGTTGCAACTGTTTTCAATGCTGTAAATCCCCCTTCCTTTCCTTCCTCCATCTCCAGCTAAAACTAAAAAGGTTATTAAACTTAGAATTTATTCAAACCCAGCAAAATATTCTATTAAATAAAAATTAAAATGTTTTAAAAATCCTTTACTGGAAAGAGACTGTTATCCAGTGTTCAAAAATGAAATGCTTAATAATCTATGGTCAGCTGTCCTATGGGTCTGAATTTCAAGGATCTCGGTCTTTTTAAGCCACAGCTCCTCAGAACATATCTGCAGTAAATGCACAACTGTGCTTCACATGGAATACATCTTAAAGAATGAACTTAATTAAAGCACATTAAAGAAGAAAGTGGAAGTTCAACAAGTAAGGAGATTTGTTTTTCCCTTAATGATGCTTAAGATTTGTGTCTTTACTTAAAACATCAGATGCTGAATAAGGTTGGTTTTAACCAAAGCATACAACAGTATTTTTTGCTCTGTGAGAGTCAATTATGTTTAGACACAACCAAGCACAGGCATAAAAAGCAAAGAAATAGAAAGAAAACCACCATAATACATCTATTGCATAAACCCAAAATTGCAGAAGTCATTTTGTGAAGGAGCATATAAGCCAGCTACCACATTTTAAGAGCATTTCTCTAGCTGCCTGGCATATCTAGCTACAGCTAGGTATGAGAATGATTTGCAGCCTGTAGATGTCTGGGTACTATAAATATGAAAGCAAACCGATCAGGAACTTAGATTACTGTTTAATTAAATTGTGAGGCTTTTGCTACTAAACCTGCAATAACAGAGGATGTTAATGACATCTTTTATAAATAATTTAGCTTCCAAATGAGTATATCTGTTCCATAAACAGCTGAAGTATTCCAGTTGCTGGTAACAGTAATCCAAACACCTCTGCAGGATACAACAACTGGCTGTGAAACAGTTTCCCAAAACTGTTGATTTCTGACTGATCTTGAAGTCTTTCAAGACTTTTGGAGTCTCAGCTACCAATACCAGAAATATCTATAGTGACCTTTTCTATTAAATATAATGAGTAAAAATACATAAGTAACTATCAGTCAGTCCAAATAAATGTCAGAGTTGCTATAGCGTTGATAATATTCCCTATGCAAAAAGGGTAAATCTTACCTGTTAAAATGCAAGCAACCACACTATATAAAAATACAAAGCCACTCAGGAATTTTCTCTTGACAAACTAATGAAATAACAGATTGTCTCACCTCCAAGATCTTTATTTTTGTTGATTTCCCTCTACATTTAACAATATTTTAGAGTTGGGCTTATGTACAGGTGCTTTAGTATCCACACTGATTAATTATCTGAATAGCAAGTAAATTGCCTTTTTATTACCCAGTGAAATGATCAGAGTAGGTATTGTTCCCTTACTTAGCTGGGGAAGACTTGAAGACTGGGGAACTGGTACACAGGGAGGAACAAAGCAAAGACAGAACAGCTCTCAAGGGCACTAGATTTATATTAGAGACATTTGTGATCTTATTATTCATACCGTCTACTCTGCAAACAACTTAAAAACAAGCAAGGGAGCATTAAGGTCATCAAAGAAACAGGCAGGGAGAGCTTCGGTCAGTGGTTTATTGCACATAGGGAAAAAGGGAACAAGGAATGAAAATGCATAGCATACACGATCGGCAAGGTGGAAGTATAGAAGATTAACAAAGTTGCATGATCCTGGCAATGCAGTAATCCAAAACTTAAGCATACTGCATAATGATGGTGTATATAGAAGCGATGAATAAATGAGGTATTTTTTTTAATAAAAGAAAATTTATAACATTTAGCTTTTTTCTTGGAGTTGGAAGGAAAATCCATTCTTCAGAATGGAAAAATTATTCTTCAGATGAAACTCAATATTTTAATCAACCCATAAAGAAATGTCTCATTTAGCTTTCTTTTTTTAAACTTCTTATTCACAATTAATTTCTTCTCAAATTTTATTTGAAAACCTATGACATGTTTGATTCTGTAAATGCTAAAGTGAGATCTTCTGACCTTTTCAAAAGAAAGTCAAAGCAATTAAAACTATTTGCATTGATTAACATACTGTTGTGAACATATTTCCCCTGGAGTTGAATCCATGTTTTTTGGTAAATAAGTTGTCCTGCTGAAGACATTAGTGAGCTTTGGTTCATAGAAAAATAAATCTGCCTCAGAACAAGCGCAAGACCGAGAGAAAAAGCACAAGACTGTTCAGCCTGGAGAAAAGAAGGCTCGGGGGGGGGACTTACGAATGTGCGCAAATATCTGAAGAGAGGGTGTAAGGAAGATGGAGTCAGGGTCTTTCCAGTGGTACCCAGTGGTAGGACAAGAGGAAATGGGCTCAAACTGAAACACAGGATGTTCCCTCTGAACATTAGGAAATATTTCTCACTGTGAGGGAGACCAAGTACTGGCACAGGTTGCCAAGAGAGGTTGTGGAATCTCCATCCTTGGAGATATTCAAAAGCCATATGGACATGGTCCTGAGCAACATGCCCTAGGTTGCCCTGCTTGAGCAGGGGGGTTGGACTGGATGACCTTCAGAGGTCCCTTCAAACCTAAACCATCCTGTGGTTCTGTGATTCTGTGAAGGTGGGGAAAGGGAGTCTACTCCAAAGCTATCACATGATGGTATCTACCAGGAAAGACTTCTGTTCCACTAACTTTTAAAAAGAATACACATATTTATGACTTTCAAATGTTAAGGTTGAAGTATGAGGGTTCCTGCAATTACAGATTAAGTCTTTTTAGCCCCTGGGCTGAAGATATTCTTAAGAAGTTAGAGGAAACTATAGAAGCCATCCATGTACATCTTAGAGAAATCATGTGCTTTGACAATTTCCCTTGCTTTGAAAAACTGAAGCTTCTTACTACTCAGGAGGAAGAGATGCTCTGATGTGAGAGAAGTAAGATGAGCACTGAAGGCTGTAGTGATGAAGTGGTGGCCTTCTGAGGCCAGGACAGGCCATCTGCAAACCTCCTTGAAGTGAGGGAGGGCTAGAGCTGTGCCCAGAAACATCAGTGGAATAGCAGGGGACTCATCTGGGGAAAGTTTGCACATGAGGGAAGGTAGAAGACCAAGGTGCTGATCCTCAGAAACTGGGGACTCCTTGCTAGTCACTGCCAGCTGAGACACATGTTCAGAATGGGACTCACCTGTGGTGAATTAAGGGCATTTTTAGGTGACTGAAAAATACCTGATGGAGAAGGTTGCTGTAAGAAAGAATTTAGATAGGCTAGCAGTTTAGGAAGGAGAACAGTGTGAGCCCTGAACAAGAATGGATGTTTACACTCCAAGGAAAGAGTGTTGTGAAATCCTGAATTTGAATCTAAGTGTCTTAGGTTGTAAGAAATTGGAAATATTGGTTTTAAATCTTAGATTAAAAAACAAACAAACAAACAAAACCCTCAACAAAACACTAACAAGAAAACAAACCATAAAAGCATTGCTGCAGCTCAGACATGAAATACAATCGCAAGCTAGGAGGAAGAGTCTAGAACTGACCTCATCTGTAAGCCACAGACAACTGCAAATGTAGTCCTGTGTTTGCAACTGACTTACTGCGTACAAGGAACAGAGTGACTTAGCGATGTCACTTAGCAAAAGAATATAAAAACTTCAGCTCCACAGTTGCCAGGACAAAGGTAAGTGCAGGGGTGGTCTTAGGGCACACAGCCCCATCTTCCTTGCTGTTAGCACAAAAGTCACAGAAACGTTGTCCATTTTGTAGACCCTATGATAACTTCAAGCTAAATTTTGCTCTAATGAGTATTGTGGGCCTACTTTTTCTAGCAAAGTATAAATTAAAATAGGTCAGTTACAAATGGTAGGAGGACAAAAGGAAGCTGATTCTCAATCAAATTCCTAGTCTCACCTTCCCACCTGAACCTTTTTGGAACCCACAAGTCTCTATTTTCCTGACCTGGTGTATTTAATATTTACGTTATTTTTAATTTAAATGGCAATTATTCCCCTCTAGTACAGCTATGAAGGATTTTCTTCATAGCAGAGTTGTACATTTCTAACTTTGTCTCCCATCCAATGTGCAGAACTTGCACACCCATTTCACGGGTAGAATACAAGGATGTCTGTCACTTTCCTTCATGCTACCAAACTACCCTCCATTCACGGAGCACATAAACTGAGCCACCTGAATGTGGACATCTCCTGGTACTTTCCCAGATTTTTTTCTTTACTCCTCCCCAGAAGAACAAACCCATTCTCCCAAGACTCACAGGGAAAGAAATACTCCTAGAAGCCACTGAAGCAAGTCAGATCAAAGGTGCTTCTAGACTAGTAACATGTCTCTGACAACAATCAATACTGGATGTCCAAGGAGAATTATAAAAATTGGGCAAATATACTTCATCACAATAATCCCCTAGTTCCCACTGATTTGCAATCTCAAGACTTCATGAACCAATGCTGTTTTCTTACTCTTTAATAACCCACCTTGGATTTTTTTTTATGGACTAATACTGCAAAAGTATTCATGGAGCTACTCAGCTTACCATATCAGCAAGATTCATGAGGCATGGCCCTCAAAATAAAAAGAAAAACTAAAATAAAATTAATTTTAAAAACCCAAACAATCAAACAAACAAACAAAACCCCAAAAAAACAAAAAACAACAACAACAAAAAAAAAAACAGGAGCATGGTGTCACTGAGAAAAATGTAATTAAGGTATGGTTTCTTATATCCAGGCTGAGTTGTTTTGACAACTGATTGCTCATCTTAATTGTGCAAGGTAGATACACTCTTCTGGCAGCCACCATTAAACAAACAAATAATTGTGACATTTGAAATAAACAGTGGCATCTATTTAAGGCTTGATTTTCAAAATGTAAAACATTCGTAAATACCATTCAAAGCAGTATGATATACAGCTGTCAATAATTTCCAGAATAAAAGGGTCCCTACCCCTTCAGTCTTTCAGACCAGATATTAAAAAACAAGCAGACAAAATGCAGACAGAGTGTGCAGAAGCACAGCTGAAGAAGGGAGAATCAGCAGCAGGCAGAGAGGAACCTGACTATTAATTCCCTAATGAAAGCCTTTAATGTGCTATCTTAGAATCCATTCCAGTCCTGTGTCTGGAACAGTTTTCCTAGCTAGTAAGTGCCCTCTGTCTTCTTTTTCAAATTTCTCCTAACACGTACCTCTTTGTGCAGTTCTTCCTCCTTAATTTAAATCATGAATAATAATCCTTACACACTGCCTTTCCTGAACTGTTGTCCTGTGTTTTGCTATGAATTTCTCATATCTCATTTAGACCATAAGCTTTTCAGATGGGGCATGCATCTTGTAAATTTATGGTGCTGCATGTGTGTTTAATGCTAATAAAGTGCAGTGACAGGGCAGGGCAGATTCATAAGCAATGCCCTGAAAAAGAGGCAGCTGTTGAATTCATAATCTGGCACTTCATATTCACAAGAGAGGAAAAAGCTGTCATCTCAGAATAGGGGATCTGCTATAAAAGGACTGGTTTTTTGCACTAATGGTTATCAAGAATTCATACACTCCACTTCATTATCACTTCCATATAGTAGTGACTATTTCCTAATGTTCCTCATACCATAAAGCTGTTGTTTAAGTCCATTTGATCACTCTTATTTGATAAAAGAAAGGTTTCCCAAATAAAAAGTAAATTAAACCCAAGGCATATGAACATAACGCCCACACACTCCTGCCCATCAAACTTCATATTGCAGGGAACAAAACAACTTGGTGGGTAAAACAAGGTAGACAAGTACCTCCGTGACACTTAAGAAAGAGCATCTGAGTCATACAAGGAGGGAGAAAGGCAGCAGAGTGCTGGGTGGGCTAAGCAAGGGAAATGCTTGGGAGCTGTAGTTTTGGAAGTAAGATGAAAGACTTCATCAAACAGAAGAAGGACTTGTAGGAAAAGTAATCTCTTTAAAAAATTGTTGAGGGCCAAAATACAATTTTTGAAGAGCCCATTTAATTACAGCTCTGATCTTACAGTAAGCTGAATGCTCCTGGCAAAACACTCACATTTTTGCTCATTTTTCAGCAGGGTTGGCAGCACCAGGTGGCTGCCTCTTCTAAGGGTAATCTAAAAATTTACTTCAGGGTACTGGGATGCCTTGCTGAGTGTGCTTAGATGCTTCTTAAAAGCAGTAACTAAAGGTAGCATGAAAATGAATGACTCCCAGAAAAAAATGAAGAAAAGAGGCCTGCATTGATCCAGGATAACATAAACCACAGACAGAATTTATGTGGGATCTCCATGGCAGAGAACATGAAATTTGGCATGAAGAATATCCCCAGCTACTCTGTGTTTCTTGCTTCTGCAGGAACACTTGCAGGCTTGCTTGCTGGGGCTCTAGAGGCAGCAGACAGAGCGATACTCTCACCTGCCAGCTTGATCACCTGTTTGGGAGCCCACAGAAAACCTTCTTCCAAGCTCCCCACTCATACTACCCTCCCTCCCAAGCTGCCTCTCAAAGGAGGAGAACTTGTGTGAGGCCCCCATAGACCACACTTCCCTCAACCCTCATCCCTAATCATGGCATAACAGGGATCCTGAGAATGAGTTTGGCAGTAGACAAAGCTGTGGTAATTGTATTGAACATCATATCTGTGGCCTTAACATAATTTTTTTTTTCACCCATTTCTTTTCATTCCTTTCAACTCTGCTAATAGCCAGTCCTCTGGAGTAATCAAGTTACAGCCAATTGAAATTTTTGTGCTATGGGATAGTGCAAGCTTAGAGAAACATGGAATCAAGTACAGGTCTTTGTTTTTTTGGTTGTGGGGGGTTTTTTGGGTGGGTTTTTTTGGGTGGGGGATTTTTCAGATATAAATCTGGTATAAAGTTAAAGTATTTCTGGTATTCATAGTTGGGTTTTTTTCTTGCCCCCTGATCAAGCTAATAAACTGTATGCTTAAAGAAGCCAAGGACAGTGACTCCAACATGCCAACATAAGATCAGTTGATTGGCATCACTAACCAGTCTAGATCATTCTGTACCTCATAGGTACAGTTTTTATTTCCATTGCATACCATGTTTTCTAAGAAAAGAATTCTACAAGGCTAACAAAAACAACAGGGGAAAAAGGTATTAAAAATAAACAAGATACAGTAACAAAATAGGAATAAAAGCAGTGGATTGCAGAAGTCTAAGAATTAATTTTCTTATTTCTCACAACATTTTCATACCTTCTAAGATATCCCTCAGGCCTTCTGTAGTGATTGTAATAGTCAAATACCCATAGTTAAACACAGACTACTGTTCACTGTCTGTACTTGTGTTTGGTACAAGGAGACTTAATTCTTGGCTCTTGCTTGGATGTAACAGTAATAAACACAACAAATATTTGTGGTAGGTAAGTAGTTTGTCAAATCTCCACCATTAACAATATATTCTTCATGCAATATACGAAGTACATCACTTACTCCCAGTGGTATAACAGGACATGAGTGGAATTTGGTTTCAAAATATGTCTTCAGGAAGTATGTGTATTACCAAAAACAGTCACCACAATTGAACTTCAAAGAAAATAGTTGCCCTGTATCACCTTTATGGGTCAAATTCAACATCATGCAATGGGTGTCCAAAAGTGTCTTTGTATATCCCATGAAAATAAGTCCATAAATAGTCTTGATTGTAGATGTTGACCAGGTCAAAAAAATGAATGAAAAAAAGAAAAAGACCTGTTTTTCCCTGAAACAGGGAATGTATAAAAATATTCAGATAAAAAGTAAAGCATTTTAATTTACGATAAACTTTATTAGAAGGCAAAGAATAAAATTTTTGAAAATACTGTCCCGAACTCAAATGAACAAAGTATCAACCAATATTTTTATGCTGAAGAATAGGCCCACATACAACAAGAAGATTAAAACCATTTGCCATGGTTTAACCCCAACCAGCAACTAAATACCATGCAGCCACCACTCACTCCCCCCTCTCCCAGTGGGATGGGGAGCAGAATCAAAAAAAAAAGTAGAACTTGTGCATTGAGATAAGAAAGGTTTAATAACTAAAGTAAAATAAAATATAACAATAATAATAATAATAATAAAAATTGTATTGAAAAGTTTTATAACAAAAAAAAAAGAGAAAAATAAAACCCAGAAAAGGCAAGTGATGCACAATGCAATTGCTCACCACCCACTGACTGATGCCCGAGCATTGATCTGCCCCTTCCAGCCAGCTCACCCCACTTTATATCATGAGCATGACATTCTATGGTACGGAATATCCCTTTGGCTAGCTTGGGTCAGCTCTCCTGGCTGCTTCTTGTGCACCTGCTCGCTGGCAGAACATGAGAAACTGAAAAATCCTTAACTTAGGATGAGTGATACTTAGCAACAACAAAAACATCAGTGTGTTATGAAAATTATTCTCACACTAAATCCAAACACACTGTACCAACTACTAAGAAGAAAACTAACTCTATCTCAGCCAAAAGCAGGATATTATTTTTACAAGATTTTTTTAAAGTAATCTTTTTTTCACCAGTTAATAAGCTCATATCTACACTTCTGAAGGAAATATGAAAGGAATTATTCTCTAAAAGAAGGAAAAACTCTGCCATCATCAGTTTTTTTACTCCTTCATGAGGTTAAATTGTGCTATACCCTAATGTTCCACCTGCTACAGTCTACCATCTCTGTGTCAATTAAGATGGAAACTAAATTTCCCAAAGACAATACCTAAGTGGGAATACTTAAAGTTGATTATCTGCAGAGGTCTGCAGATGCTAGGGTTGTGCCCACACAGAACACAGTCTTTTTCTGATCTAACTGTGACACAACCAAAGCTGTGCTAATGGCTATCTTGGGCTTGGTGCTGTGCTCGGAACAGTTCTTGTCTTCCAGTTCAGCATAGCCAGCCTTTACTCTTGAGCATAACAAGAGTAAATTTAAAATGCAGCATAAGCATAGCTAAAGAATGAGGCAAAAAGAGCAAATCTGTTCAAGAGAAGAAAAGTCATAAAAGATACCTGTTTCAAAAGGAGTCGTCAATCTTTCCTTGGCTGGGAGTTTAGAGTGGGCCAGTGAAATGCTTTGTGAGCAGGAAAAATACAGCAGGCAGTGGAGAGGGCCTCAGACAAATCCCAGCTTATGAGACAGGACTCTTTAAAAGGGGGAAGCTTAAGGACATGTTTTAGAGCATGTTTAGGAACTGCACCAGGATAAGCCTGTAGCACTGGCCGAGGGAGGCTTGTGGTCTGAAATATAAATCAAGCAGAAGCCTCTTGACATCCTAACTCTCTTCTTTTGAAGAATAAATGGAGATAAAACGGCTGAGGTTTAGTATATGTGACAACAACTATAGTCATTTTTACTGCTGAAAATTCCATATGAAAATTTTATGACCCTATTCTCACTAAGGGGCTTTTTTCCAAGGCTGTGCGTAAGAAGTTAACCACGCTGTTTCAGTTAATGTCAGTGGCAGCTGAGCAGCTGTTAGTAATTTCCAGTTAGTTCTCAGTAAGAGTTCCTTCTGTGGGAACCACTTCCGTCTGCAGGATACTACAGAATAAACCAGTTCCTTTTAAACTGCAACAGAGCAGGAAACGCTGATTTTTTTTCCTCTTTTCATGGAAAGGACTTCTCCCAGAAACTTAAAAAAGGAGTGAAGGCCTTGTGGCAGTGTATTTTCCCACTCATTTAAGACTCGCCAGGCTACATAGCCTTGAAGAAATTGTTTCAGAAAGGCTTCTAAAAAGCTAATACAGCCCAGTGCAGATTCCAGCAACAGAAAGTCCTCTTAATAATACAAACTCAAAACAGGGGGTAGAGCCAAAGTACTCTGCTGCAGCTGACCAACATGGTACAGTTTGTGCTACTCCTTCCTCACGGCCCATCCACCTCTCAGTGCCATTGCAGCTTCCTGAGTTTCTTTCCATAGGAAACAGCTTCTCCAATCTCTCCTCTTTATGAGAAGTAGCCTTTCACTGTGACACTTTTTTTTACCTCCATCCCCACCTCTTCCCTCATGGAAATTTACCCTGGCGTTTTGATTTAAACACCATGATGGTATAATCTGTGGGCAATGCAGATACAGAAATGTGACGAATCAGCTGCCCTATGATGAAAATGGTCACATAAGAACTAGCAATGGGTCAATGAGCTGGGCTTCCTAAAAAATTAAAAATTAAGCTCCTCCTTGCAATAGAAACACACAGCAAGTACTGTTGAATGGTATTTCTCTGCTATTCAGCAACACATTCTATATGAAAGAGGAACATATCATATTCTTTCAAGCAGGTACAGACATGTATAGAGTCATTGTTGCCATTAGAAAATAAATGCGCATGTGGACAGGCTGTCCTTTTGCTGGAAACCACCTATAGCTGCTGTGCATTTAGTTAAAATGTTGTCTCTGTATTTTTTGAACAACTGTTTATATCTAACTGGGTTTTCCTTTTGAGTGAGGGAATCAGTTAAGAAATCAAAGTGCAAAAGTAAAGTATGTCTTTAAGGTCTTTTCAGTTCTCTTCCGACAAAGAAAAAATATCTGCAATGCTACAAAAAGTAATGCTTGTACTTAGCAATTTACCTAGTCAGGTTTTCCTAAACAAAATGAGAATACGTACTTATGAATGTAGTTTATACTACATGAAGAAGTAGCTGAAATATTTTCTTCTTCTCTAAGCGAGTGTAGTTCAGACTTTATTTAACACCACGTCAGACACTTGGTGTGTACTGTTCTTTTTTGCTCCAGAGTTATTTTCATGGATGATGAAATGAAAATTCTGCTTATAATGTACAAAACAGGAGTCATGATTTCAGTAAGTCCTCTTCTCACTCATTGCACTAAATGAACTAGAACATTTAGAACATTACAACATAGCCTAGCATTACGTATAGTGAAACTTTAACTGTCTTTCAGATTCAGAGGTGTTCTTTACATGGTTGTAAGCACCATAAAAAAAAATTAAAGCTTTTAGTTAAAACCATGGTGAAGGGTAAGAATGTAATAAGTAAATCTAAGTTAAAGTGGGATGACAGGGTGCTGCTGAAGTCAACAAAATAAGGATGTGTTCATATAAATATAAACAATCAAGTAAGAACATTTTCAAGAAGTTACTATCCATTAGTAGAGATATGGTAAATTGTTTGAGTCTGTTACAAAAAACAGTGATGATTTAAGGTAGACCTTTTTTCTTTGCAGGCTCAGTAGACTAGAGGCACACATACTTAGTCATATAATAGGTATCAGTGTAGAGGAACAAAACTCCTAAGGTAGATAGATGAAGAAGTCTCATGATACGAACTCTGTTGTTTGCAAATATGTGCCTGTTTATGCCCTCATAGGGGGATAAAATCCTCTACCATTACGAGTAGAGTTGAATAAGTTGTTTGTAGTTTGTATAATTTTTCCTTCCTGTTACTTTTAGTACTTTATTTCTCTTCTCTGTAGTCCTATCTACCTCTGTTTTAATGTAAGATATGCATCCATGAGCTCATCATGGGACCAAGATTGCACCATTGTAGATATTTGGGAATCAGCATGGCTTACAAAACTCATATTAGCAGTTATTTGAAAGCAGTGTTGAACCAAGCTCTAAACTTTTCCTTGCAGCCCCAATTACAGCATTCCTGTGTGTCCCACAGGAAATGGCATCATATTTCTCATCTCACTAGTTTCACATCATGCAGATTCTTCAAACATCTAAAGGCTGGTTTACTAACCTGATGATGGAGATGGACAGTATAATAAGGGCTGTAATACTGCACCAGTCTAAAGGAATACCATTCAGTAAACTTTTGCCCAAAGGCAAGTCTGTCATTCATAAGGTCTGTGCTGTCAATGAACCTGCCCCAGTGATGCTCTGCTGTCACGGCACAGCAAAGCTTGAGCCACAGATTCGGGATGTAATCTTCAACTCATTCCCACTGAAGACACTATTTGTTGTCAGTATGGCAAAGATGATGATTGTTATGAGAGCACTTTGCGCTGCCTCGCTGCCACTGAAAAGGGGCTGTTTTCCTCTTTCCTGTGCAGTCTTCTCCCAAACAGTAAAAAAAAGTCCATGTACAACTACCTGGAAAGTAAGCACATTTCCAGTGTGGCAGAGTGGATTGCACCTGGGATTATTCTGGACCAAAACAGTGGGAGACAAGCCTTGATGAACCGAAGCCTCTATTCTGTCATTTGCCGCCTGCTTCGTTTTTTATCCTGTTTGAGTGGAGGGTTTAGTATTGAAATGCATCGTCTCCCACTATTATCAGCTCACTGCTGGAGTTTTTCACTAAACTATCTTAATTGCTAAAAACTTGCATTTCAATCTCTCATAAATACTGCCTAAAATCAATTCGTTGTCAGGCAACAGCTGCAACATTCACTGTAACTTGTTCCCAGAAACATAGTTAATTCTGAAAAATGTTAATAGCTTCAGTCTTCAATTGAAATAATCAATTCAATAATCAAAATTTTAATTTACTCCCCCTTCCTTCCCCTTAAAAGTTTTGAGACAGGTTAACCTGTCAAGCAACATCACTACTGATCCAGCTGAGGCAGAGGGAGGTTGTATATCCTCATTATTACCATAATTGGCATCTGGAATCTGTTCAGAAATTCTGATTTACTTTGTAACAGAGGATTATGGCTGAATTTGGAGTTCTATATGATCTGCAGAAGCTTGTGAAATTCAAAGGTAAAAACTGTCCATTAAACTTTTAATGAAAAGCACTACCTTATACTAATCTAAAGAAACACAAACAAGTGCTTGAGGGGATGAAAATCCACAATACGTTTTGGTAGCTAACCACTTACAGAAATTAACATTCTTGGGCAGGATTGCTCTGTGAACTTCTGAAGTAACTTAGGAGCCACCAGGATTCAATTCTTAGCAGAATTCCAACACCTTGAAAAAAATAGTCAGAAGCCTCTAGTACTTATGAATTATTAATGCTGGCTTTCTCAGGTTTTTTTCCCTAGTTTTGCTTTTGTGTGCATGTTCATCTGAGTAATTCAATAGACTGATAGAGACATGAATAGATATGCTAACTAACACCAAGGCTAACCTTTAAAGTTCATTAAAGCTGTCAGCTTTCAATGAAATATTTTCATTTTTCTTTTTCTGAACTGGAATACAAACATTTTTTGTACACTTAGTGCCAGTTGGGGTGCCCCCACGAATCAGCTTTTAAGATACTTTTTTCAATGTAGAAAACAGGTTCAAGAAAGGTGTCATTTTTACAATCCTCATTTACAGTCCCTGTCATGGGAATGTGTTCCTGTTGTGCCAGTAGCTTCTCACAGTTCTCATTACAATCATTGTCATCTAAACAAGGTATAGAAATTTTAATATCTCACACATTGTCTTCCTGAAATAGCAAGATCTGAGGGGGGGAAAAAGAGAGGGAAAAGGGAGGGTTGGGTACCTGAGATGTGACACTAATATGTGAGTTGGAAGTGGAAGGAAAATTTCTTACATTTAAACAACAGTTCAAAAACATTTTTGACCAATGAAGAAAAGGCAAATTCACTTTACAGTCCCCACTTTGTTCTTCTGATAAGTTGTTGCTTTCAAAGATTTTAATGTATGAGAAAAAGAAAAGGATTTTGGCAATCCAGCTGTTACTGTGTTGTATCCTTACTGGTCATTGCTAAACATAAATATAGATAGCCTTGAAACCCAAGTATTTGAATCTAAAAACTAAAGAAATCCCATTATTATTCCTATTTGGCTGAGTCAGACACCAAAATACAGACAGTTAAAGCAATGGGAGCAAAGTTACAAAGACCAAATTCCAACTTCTGGTAAGAGATAACCGATCTCTTTTCCTCTTTTCTTCCTCCTTTTTCTTTATATTGAGTAAGGAGTTGTGGCCAATTCTGACTCTTAACTTTATTTATTATTAATATTTCCAACAAACAAATGACATTTTGCATTATGGTCTTTCATCCAAACAGTCACACCAGGTTGGAAAAAATTCACTCTTTGAAAGATGAGATAATCTTCTACAAATCCCACACTGTGCAGAAGATCCAGCAAGATCTTTAAAACTCCTTCCTGCCCCTGGTAGGAGAGAAAGGTGAGGATGGAATTGGAAAGGCTGACTAAGAGTTATCACAGTGCAACTTATATTTGTGCATAGGTAGAATATAAGCACATTTGAAACTAAATGCTACCACTTTTTTTAGCTTTATCAATTCACAACATTGGAATAGACTGGCAAAACTCATACGATGATAGAGAACTTGCACAAAGACAGAAAACAGATTTGACCAAGACCACACACTAGCCAACTGCAAAGCCAGGAACACATTGAACAAGCTTGAAATCAAACTTCCCCATCAGAACCATTTCAAACCACTACTTCAAACAGCCAGACATGAAATACATTTAAAACTCCTACACTACTCTTCCCGATGAAAAGTGTAAAAGACTCCGTATTTCCTTTAAAAACATAAATGTAGCTTCTTCATGCAAAAAGATAAAGTTCCAATGTTAGAAAGTAAAAGTTGCTATTTTTCTAAGTAAGATCAAACTACATCATATCGTCATTATATTAGTAGTTTACATATATAATATATAATTATATTATTATATTAATATATTAGTAGTATAACTACTACAGTCTTTGCTATGAATTTACATTAATGACAGGAATTTCTGTTTTGGAGCAAGGAATAACTCATATTTCATATATCTGTGTGTTATAGCTATATGCAAATCTTATTATTTTTATGCTAATGACCACACATGCCCATACTTTATTTTGGAGAAAGGGTCCCATACCTAGAGCCAGACATCTAAAGTCATTGCTGATAGTCTAACGTGACTTGAACTCTTGCCCCTTCAGAAGTCGTTCAAAGCTACATGAGTTAGGGAGTGGGTAACAGTGAGGTGATGAAGAGTCATCACTGTTGTGGATTGTTGCAAAGTCACATAGATATATGTAGGGTTCAAGTATTCTCTCTCCTGTCCTGCTGCATTCCTGGAAGTCTCTAGACCGTGTTGGTCACCAAAGACATAATTTTTAAGAACTTCATCCCTTGAACAATGAGTCTGAGCAATTTGCTCCTCGTCTAGCCCAACATGAATAATTTCCTCTGTTCTATAGAATTTAAACAAGACAGTATCTCAATGAAGAATGAGTTGAGGATGGGTTTGTCAAGACTGAATAATCCCTTCCCACTTTCCTTTTCTCAACCCTTGCATGTCTGCTCATGTCTGGGAGGGTGCACCAGTTGTTTTGGATTTTGGTTTCTCACCTCCCAGGGAAACACTGAGCTTTGGGAGTTTGTTCTTCCTGCTAGAAATGTTGTTGAAGGGAAATTAAAGCTTTCACCCCTGTCATTTGTGACCAGGAACTTGTGTTCAAACAGAATAATTTGAAATAGAAATTGCTAGTTGACTATGCATAGTTATGAGCAATAATTTTCAGACTCCACCGTAATCTTCTCCTACAAGTTCCGGATGGGCACACAATATTGGAACTCTGTGGCTGTAATACAGAATTTGCCAGGTTTGTAAATCATCATAAAAACCTACACATACTTAGTTCTATGAAATTATATGGCATCAGGGGGGATGCAATGTATAAATAAATATATTATTCTTAAACTCCATCACAGCTGTGAGACTTCACATAGCAGATCACAAGAATAAACCAAAATGTTTGCTAGAATGCTGCTAGAATTTGACTTATTCAAGAAATTGCCCATTCACTCATCTCTCTTGTTAACTCTGACCTTCCAGACATTCATTTCAAATCAAATTGTGTTATTCCAATCATGCTATGAACATCAACATTGTTATTAAAAAGAAAAGTAATTAGTTTGGCAAAATCTCAGTATTAAGATCTCCAATCACAAACACTTTGTACCCAGCTACACGTAAAAGTAAACGATATGATTTGTTATCATTCCCTTTGTATATAACAGTCATACTTTGCAATTGATATGGACATGGTTGCAACAGACAAGATGAATGAGTTTAAATGATGAATGTGTTCCAGTATCGGTAACTGAACAAAAGACACATTAGAAAAAATTATGCACATTTTTTTTCTTTTCCCAAAACCTGCAGATTCATAATCCTTTCCCTAATGAAACCTTCTGCTGCCTGTAGTGGACAGTCATGGAACAGGAGCAAGTGTAGGAACAGGCTACCAATTAAGAAAATGTATGGATTATTTGTCCAAGGAGGGTTCTGTTGGCAAGAAGAGAGATTCAATACTTGGTTCTTAAATGAAAAACCTAAACAAAGTTTCTGAACATGGACCAAGAGGAAGCCAGGTTGTGCTCTGAAAAAAAGAAGGAAAAAACCAAAACAGTAAGTTAGAGGAAGACATCATCAAACAAGAACAACCTCATTGAAAGAGAATCAGTGTCACAGCTGAGCCTCTGTAAAGAAAGAGGCAATCTCTAGAAGTCAAGCTTAGAGGGCTTTTTCCCTGAAAAAGGCTATAAAACCTGGGCTGAGGTCACCTTACATCAACAAAACTCTGGTTTAGTCTTCACATATCCTCTGGTGATGTTTGCATAGGAAGGTAGATAAATTTCAGTCTGAATAATTACTTTCTGTCTTTCTAAAATCCTCAAACTGTACTTTCAATTAAGTATGGTAGTAATCTTCCTGCCTTGTCTCCAGGAGCAGCATATGCTGGTGAACAGCTACTCCGTTCCACCCAAGCAATGATTGCATCCCACTGATCAGTAAAGTGAATTGCTTAATGTTCCTTATATTTTCCAGAAGAATTTTCTAACATTTAGGTTGGTCTTGTAAATAATTTTAAAATCCTACCTACAAAACATTCTGCTTTAAAGTACAGTAATACATAAATGTACTGCATACATACAACTAGGAACAAAAATGTAATAGACGGCTTTAGAGATCTTTTTACATAGAATAATATTATACACTGTATAGGTTAATGCATAATATTCAGTTTCAAATTCCTAGATGTAAAGAAAAAATAAACAACTTGATAAATTAAAATTACTTGATTAACTAATGTTACATATCTAATGATCCTAGTGCATTTATCCATAGAAATCTCTCAGTAAACCAGTAAATTGTAACAAAATACTGCTTAACAAGAACAACATAATTTATACATATTTGAGTTCTTATATGATCTTTTTCACACTCCTTTTGCATAGGACAACAAGAAACTGAATGTACAGAGATTAATTTAGGTAACAATTACCACAATTCACAATTGCATTAGCACCTATTAAGATTCATTGTTCTGTGGAAATTTTAATGATACATTCCTGAGTGAATAAAAGCAGAAGATAATTAGGAATAAAATTGTTTCTGTGTATGCTGACAGAACTGCTGAGCATAATTATACATTTCTAGGGCGACCTGTTTGGAGTTTACTCCATAATTTTATGTAAATTTTGAATAACTTAATTTTTCCAGGTTAAATGCTAATATGTTATTTCATTGCACAGTTGAGTTGCATGAGTACTAATGGACACATATTGCATTTGATGGAATTGGCATCAGATAAAAGTCTAGAGCATTTCAGAATGATGGACTTCTAATTTATTGTTTTCTTCTCCCACATTCTTGCTCCTGAATGAGCTGCCAACAATTTCAGTCAGTTACTGGATATTAGCTATATTATCTATATTCAGAGAAAAAAAATCCTTTCCAAGGAAAATATTCTTTAGTTTGGGGTTTTTTTTTTTCATTTTTCCCCTCCTTTTCCTTATTTATTCACTGCATGATGCAGACTTAAATCAACTTATACAGCTTCATGCAATACACTTGCAGTAAGCTGTACAACATAAAAAGGCAAGCAAAAAAAAAAAAATCAAATACACTGAAGACAAATGTGTGGGGTCAGGGCTGTGCAAAATCTGCCTCTTTAGATTTGCCCAGGTTTCAATGAAGCATAGAGCAGAAGTCCTGAGAGAACTGGGTGATTCTCTTTTAGGTTCACACTGGAAGCCAAAACTAAAGCAAACTTCAAGAAAAGCAAACTTGCAGGTTCTGGACATGAAAATGAAAAAAAAAAAAAAAAAACCAAAAAAAAAAAGAAAAAAAACACCAAACAAACAGAGAAAACACCCTGCTTTGGACCTATATTCTCAATTCTTTTTATATTGGGCTTAAATCTGCTCAAACTGAGCATGGATGCCCACTATCTACAGCCTGACAGGAAGATCACACTCTCACCACCCACCAGAAAAGATGTGTAATTTTTTTAATGATTAGATATCATTCTTGTTTCTCCATTTCTGCCTCGTTTTATTTACCTCGTACAGCTGCTTTCAGAGATGGAGAGGTAAGGGGAAATCTGCAATAGCAGACTTGAATTTCTCCATTATTATTTGATATCAAGATGTTCCAGACCAAGTGCAACAGCATTGCTCAGATTCCTGTAACCTGAATTCTTGGTTGGACATTATGAATTAATACACAAGCCTTTCAGCAACATAAATTTGACTGCCATGAACAAACATAAGGGAACTGAATTATACCTTAACAAAAAGCTACTGTCAGGAAAATAAGACTTTAAAAACTGTAAAATATTAGACTACAAAGGACAGCATGTGAAGTTTCCCCAGCAGATGATGGAGGGAAAGATCTGTCAGCTGTTCTTTAGGCCTTTGTGAAAAAAGGCTTGATCAAAGTCACTGGACAAGGAGGCTCTTGGGAAGTGGTCTTGTACTGAAACTCACTGATTTCTTTGCAAGATTTTGTCTTACAAGCTGTAGGCTTCTGATGTCTCCCAATTACGTGCTTGTCTTTCTTTCCCCTTTTGCTACAACTGAATCCAAGAATCTTATCTGTCCCAGTAGCAAACAGGCAAAGATTGTGGTTTTTTAAGACTCTCTAGGTTGGCTTATCTATTTTACTTGAAGAGAGATGAAGTGAAACTAGTTTGATAGATTATAAGTGTGAATGAATAAGCAACTGTACAAGTGTAAATATGATGCCTACTGCAGAAATAATCTATTTCCCCTTAGCAAAGGAAAAAAAAAAAAATCAGCAGCTTAGTCATCAATGACAGCAACTGCTCAGTAAACAGGAAAGCTGCTTCCCTAAACCAACTTTTTTGCCTTCTGACATAGGGTGGATCTGCAGCTAAAGTTCAAAGTTGAAAACTAGCTTTTTCCAGCAATTAGTTTTAACCTATCTGCCACTCACATGATCTTAAAGTTTATCATCACAAGTGCTTAATATGGTTAAGAGAGGTCATCTGAAAACTGAAAAAGGAAAAAAATATAAGGAGGAGAATATTTTCTGTGCTTGCTCCAATAATTTTTCAAGTACTATTCAATATAAGATGTAATGCTAGGTAGAGGATAATATTGTTCATATACAAAGCCTCTTTCAAGACAATTCGTTTCAGTTCAATCACTAAATTTTGAATCATTTCTTATTCTAAAAAGTGTGTTTACTGATATCACAACAGCCCCATGACAGGAATTTCTAGCTAAACTTCCTACCTCTACCCTTTACTGGTATCCACGTGTAGCTATCCCCTTTCTTTAATTCCATCTCTACTGTACTCCATAGATTACTTTATTCTAAGTAGTAAAGCATATTTACTAGCACTGAGGATTTTTAGAGATAACAGAATAGCTTTATTGGTATGGTAGTTATCATGGACTTTAAAGAAAAAACAATTATTGGTGAAACTGTTGGTGGAACTGTTCAAACATAAAAGCTTCTTTGTGGACCAGTAGGCAGATGATTGATTGTTTTGAATGGAAGTGTGAGGACACATATCAGAAGAAGATGATATTTAAGACTTTAAAAGCCACAAGTAATATTTTTAATTACTTCACAAAAACTCCATCACAGTAAGAAAAAGAAAAAAATCCAAATACAATAGCCTGAATTGCTCATCACAAGCCTGCTAAGCAGTGACTTTTATTTAATTTTGGTGTGGACTCCAGTTTAAAGTACATTGAGAGAAACTGATGTCAATCGTTTAATATCTGTATAATATCCTTACCCTCTTTTTTCCCTTTTGCTTCTCATTCTTGAATGTTTATGACAATACAAATTAAAATAAAGTTCTTGGTTCCATTTTAAAGCCATCAACCATTTCCCTGTATTAGCCACTTTGATCATTCTTTCTTCGCACCTTGTCTGGCCTCCAGACACAGAGTGATCATACAATCCCAGCGTGCAGACCCCAAATATTTTCTAGTCCATCCCTCTTTCTGGTCACAGAATCAACTATACTAGTGTTATCCCTAAGATATATTCTTTAATCTATTTAAGAATAGTTAGCAAAACTTCACAGCTTCTCTAGTACACAGTTTGTTTTTTCTGTCATCCAGCCTGAATCTTTCTTTCTCCAGTGGTAGTCTACTGTTTCCTAATCTGTCCTTCATGCATGTGTAGAATAGATTATTTAGCCTTAGGAATATGAAGACTATTATCACATCTTCCTTCAGCCTTTTCTGCAGGCTAAACACACAACCTCTCCAGGCAACCTGTTCCAGTGTCTGATCACCCTCACAGGAAAAAAACAGTAGCTTATTTAAATGGAATTTCTTCTATTCAGTTTGTACCTCTTGTCTTGTGTTCTGCCACTGGACACCACTGAGAAGAGCCTTGCTCCATCTTCTTTAAACCCTCCCATGAGGTATTTATGCACTCTGTTAAGATCCCCCTGAGTCTTCTCTTCTCCAGGCTGAAGATTCCCAGCTCTCTTGACTTCTCAATATGTCAAATACTCCAAGCCCTTCATCCTCATGACCCTTCACTGGACTGACTCCAGGATGTCCATATCTTTCTTGTACTGCGGAGCCAAGACCTGGACACAGCACTCACATGTGTCTCTCCAATGCTGAGCAGAGAGAAGGGATCATCTCCCTCAAGCTGCTGGTGAGACTCATCCTAATGGAGCCCAGGAGGCTGTTGTCCTTCTTTGCCATAGGGGTGCATTGCTAGCTCATGGTCCACTTGCTGTCCACCACAATCCCAAGGTCCTTCTCTCTGAGCCTGTTAGCATCCAGTTGGCCCAAAATTTGTATTGGTGCATGAGCTTATTCCTCTGCAAGGGCAGGAGCTTGTATTTTCCTTTGTTCAATTCCATGAGGTTCCTGTCAGCCCATTTTCCCAGCCTGTTGAGATCCCTCTGGATGGCAGCACAACCATCTGGTGTATCAGCCAGTCCTCCTAGTTTTGTATCATCTGCAGACTTTCTGAGGGTGCACTCTGCATAAGTATCTGGCTCATTAATGAAAATAAACAGTACTGAACCCAGTACTGACATCTGGGGCACACCACTAGTGTCTGGCTTGCAGCTGGACCTTGGGCCACTGATCACAGCCCTTTGAGCCCCATAGTTCATCCAGTTTTCAGTGCACCTCACTGTCCACTTATCTAGTTGATACTTTATCAGTTTTTTATGGGAGACAGTGTTGAAAGCCTTCATTTCAACTTGTGATCAGTTATAACCTCTAACCTTTCTTCTGTTTAATAATTGCACTCTCCAACTTTTCCCAACTTGTATGTGTGCAGTTGATCATTTCTGCCCATTGATTTGCACCTTATATTTTCTAGCTGTTCTTCCACACTGACAGAGGTATATTGGTCTGGTTCACAGTTTCCCAGCAAAGTTTGCATCTCCTTTCACTAGTGTCATCTAGGCCATGTGTACCCAACTGTTTTATTAAAATGTGATGTAATATGTCCAGAGTCTCACCATCTCATTTTCTATCTGGATTTAAGAGCAAATTTTGTAGGTTTGATCACTGCTGTCTCCAGATAGACAGAATCAAAGGTTAGTAGCTCTGTTTCTCTGTAGGATGATCTAAAAAAGGGAGTCAAACTCATTTTGGTATGACAGTTAAATTACATCTTTAAAGACAAGGAAAAAGTAGGTCAGGGAGAAGGAAAGCGGGTACTATATTACACAACAGAAGTGAACACTAATTATGGGATGACAATGTGCTTTTTTCCATAGATAAAAGATAAAGTGGATAGTTAGAAACTCTGCTTTCTTTTCATAAAGCCTTATCTCATAATACATTTCTTACACACCTTGATGGGATGACATGGTGGCAGGATGCAACATGAACAGGACTTAACTGAGGCAGAAGAATCACAGGACAAGCTTCCCCTTCAGCTGCAATATTGAAAAAAAAATTTAAGAACCCTCAGAAATATTCAGATGCACTATAATAAAACCACCACTCCTAAGTGCTGTAAATCAAATGAGTACAGCTGCACACGCTGTCATTGCTGTTGTTCTAAGCCTGTCAGCATTTCTGCTTTCTCTGCACAGTTTGGGTGTGCCACATCCCCAGAGCTGAAACGTGGCACACAGATTGCCAGCTAAGACACTATTTTCTTTAAAAAGCTCCAGTGGATTTGTTATAATGGACTTACCTAGGGGAAAGCTCTGTTCACAGTGCAGCACAAAGACAAAAAGTGTTCACTCATGGGTACATGTTAGGAATAAACCTACTACCAGGTAAAACACTGTGAAGAAACACAGAGCGACAGAGGATTTCAGTGACAGAAAGTTGTTTGTAGATTCTCAGCATCTGCTTGTGTCTGTACCACTTCTGCCTAGGCTATATCCAAAAGATGAGGTGCTAGAGGCAGGGTGAAGGACCATCTGCGAGTGTGTGATCATCATACAGGTTCAACTACTACATAGCTAAACTTAGCAGAGTCACAAATTAGGCTAACTTCAATAATTCCCAGACAATAAGAGAGGTGTCATGGTTTAACCCCAGCCAGAAACTAAGCACCACGCAGCCGCTCACTCACTCCCCCATCCAGTGGGATGGGGGAGAAAATCGGGAAAAAAAGGTAAAACTCGCGGGCTGAGATAAGAACGGTTTAATAGAACAGAAAAGAAGAAACTAATAATGATAATGATGACACTAATAAAATGACAACAGCAGTAATGAAATGATTGGAATGTCCAAATGATGCGCAGTGCAATTGCTCACCACCCGCCGACTGACACCCAGTCAGTCCCCGAGGCGCGATCCCCCCAGCCCCACTCCCCCCAGTTCCTATACTAGATCGGACATCCCATGGTATGGAATACACCGTTGGCCAGTTTGGGTCAGGTGCCCTGGCTGTGTCCTGTGCCAACTTCTTGTGCCCCTCCAGCTTTCTTGCTGGCTGGGCATGAGAAGCTGAAAAATCCTTGACTTTAGTCTAAACACTACTTAGCAACAACTGAAAACATCAGTGTTAGCAACATTCTTCACATACTGAACTCAAAACATAACACTGTACCAGCTACTAGGAAGAGAGTAAACTCTATCCCAGCTGAAACCAGGACACTAGGAAAGTTTCTCTCAAGTGTATTTTTTCAGTTTCTTCACAGAAAAAAAAAAAAAAACCAACAAAAAAACCCCCAAACAACAAAACCCAAACCTGAACTTCTTTTTTTAGTCAGTATGATGCTTTGGGCAAAGAGGGAAGGTGAGATATTTTTTTTGTAATATTTACAATATGGTCCTGAACACAGATTCATGAAAAGTACTGAGGAATGGTTTATGGTGACGCCACTTATTGCAGAGGAATAAAGTTGTAAATGTACTTCAGTGGATTCAGACCCAGATAGCTGTAGAACATCTGTACTGTGGCACTGTGGAAATTTCACCAAAACTGAACCTCCAATGATTTAAGGTGTTTCTTTTAGTGGGCTTCCTTTTGTGTCTAAATGGACTGTATAAACTTGCACACTTCTGAGTAGAGACCAGTGCACCTATGACATGGAGACAGGCATTTGTTGCTGTTGCCAAAGCCTTATAATATCCTTGTGTTTTGTAACTGTTTTTCAGACTGCCTCTGGACAAAAACTGTTGATTCTGACAAATAACACTTCACAGGCAGTTAGGTTGCAAAGTAAAGCAAACACCTTCTAGTATTACAGTACATATTTAAATAGCCAATTCATCTGAAATGCAACTATACATAGAAACTGATGTTTGCCAAATGTAATGCACATAAATCTGAGAGGGCATGCAGGAATAATGAGCAGGGGAGTTCAAGGCAGATCTCTGTATCTTCTATCAACTCCACTCGCATTAAAAGGCATGAGATGCCTCCAGTCATTATGGAAAGAAGACCCTCCAAACAATAGTTACAAGCCATCCAGGATTGTCCATCTCACTTTGCAAAGAGGCTGAATCAGTAACCCTCAAACACAAACTCTGACGTTCGTTTCACCAAGCCTTAACAGAGATATCATTACGTCACGTTATCAGTACTAACTACGCAGCAGTTAAAAGCATGATGGTGAGAAGGGCAGTATTATATCGTCACTTGTGGAAAAACTGCAACAGACAAGTTGTAGAGAAGAGTGGGGAGACATAAATTACGCTGACTAGAGCCTGAGTGATGTACAGTGGACTAGCAGGGTGCAAGGGAAGAACAGCTTCACTTTTCACAAGCTTGAGAGGCCAGGAATCAGCTTTCAAACCTTGGGGAAACAAAAAGGATATACTTGAGCTAACGTTCCCTTCTGAGAGAGGACTGTACATCACCATCAGGTACAGCACTGCAGCATGCCCTACCCCGCACAGCCTCATAGCTAGCAGTTCCTGGTACTCCAGACAATTCAGGGACATATTCTTCCATGAGTTTCTTTGTGGGAGGTGATTCACCTCCTGGTCCTTGAAGCAGAGGAATTAATATTTAATGAAAACTGCAAACACACTCTTTAACAGCGTGGGGATTTGGGTTTTTCAGAGTGTGGGGAACACCAACTGAACTACTATTTCCTTGTGGCACAGATCTGCCGAGGGTCTTAGCAAGAAATTGGTGGTATTTGCATTTCAGCCTAATTTACATTCCCTGGCAGCTGGGCCTTGTAAGAGCCCAAGAAAACATTCTAGCTTGACCTTGCTCACAGTGCAGCTTACGGTGCACAACCTGAAGAAAGAAAGGGCTAAGCTGGACTGTTGGTCTCTGTAAAGAGCCAAAGGACCAGCCTCTGCCTCACTCTTTCACAGTGTCACTTAATCTTTTCCTTAAGGAAATGTTCGTGGGAGAAATGAGTGAAATGTCTATTCTCAGTGTTTGCAACCCTGATATTGCTCCAGAGCCTGAACAGTCCACTTTTGGTCCCTTTCCTGTACTGTTTTCTTTACAGAACTGATGAAAGGAAAAGGGCTGTCCTGTGCATAAATCAGGGGAGCGTCCTTCATTCCCTTTCCCCTGCCCCAACACGCACAAGCACTGGGCAATATAAAATGTTAAAAAGAAAAAAATCAAATAAGTACAACCACATTTCCTTACCGGTCTTCAGGGTGCTCACAGACCTTAGCATTGCCTGTGGTTCAGGGGAGTGGATGGAAAAGACTAGGCTGACAGAGGATGTTGGAGCAGGCAGCTTTTGCTGTAGATGGTTTGAGTTGGTGATAGCAGTTGATCAGTCCTTCAAAGAGGGAAAAGGGGGGAAGTGGCATACCAGATTTTCTTCTACAGGCTCTTTAATAAATAGACATGTACTTGTATTGAAAACCAGCAGTAAACATCCACTTCCCCTGCTCCATGAAGGGCCTTATTATGTTAAAATAATTTAAGCAAAGGACTCGAGGTTTTTGTTTTCTTTTGCTTTGTTCTGAAGAACAATGCTAAACAAAACAAAACACAAAACTGAGAGAGAGACCAGCTTTGCTGCAGGCACCTGGAGCAGTGCAAAACACAGTGAGAATACCAACAAAGCCTCGCTCAGGTTGCTCTGCCTGCATTTGGTGACAGACAACGTTTCGGAAGCCAGTTCAATGAGGATATGAAAGAGATGTTTTAAGATCCTCCCATTTCAAACAGTGCTATCTTTTGTCTGTCTAAGGATTACATTGCTTTAATCCTAACCTCATACAGATGAAAAGTAACAAATTCATCATCTTCATACAGGACTGGTGTACGTGTGTGTGTTTTGTATGAGGAAATTTTATTGAGGTTAGACTCAGAATTCACTGGTAAAAATAAATAAATAATCTAAATAAATAAAAATGGATGTGTGGCTTTTTTTCTGGGAGATTAATTTCACAGAAGCAGAAAGTAAAGTGTCATCTACACAATGGGGGGAAGGGGAAGACAAAAATCCCACAAAACAGAAAACCAGAAATGGAAAACAATTATTAGATTTCATCAGTATGCCTCTACAATTGCCTGACCTCACTTCTGCTGTGCATCTCTTCTCCATATTATATCTTGTATTTTTATTATTAGTATGTTATATACAAAATATTACATGCAGTATAATTTGAGCTTCTAAATGTGTCCTTGGGTAGGATGACTGTGTCTATTGAGACTCCTAGATTACTCCTATTAGGGGGTGAATGTCATGCTATTTGTCATCCAAAAGGTAATTTTCCCTAGACTTATATTAAGGTCTCATATTTTATGATAGCCTCTGTATTATGTTGATCTGTGCATTTTTCATGAACCCATTCATCAGACAGGTATCTCCAGTGGTAAATGCAGCCTTGCAAAATTGTACTTGTTTTCAGGGTGAATAAAATTCTTTTTTTTTTTTCCATTTTCATCAGTGATACCAAAAGAGCATTTGAGTCCCTGTGAGTATGCCAGTAAAATGCCAGGACGAGCTTTGCACATATTAAGAAGTATATATGTAGGAGTTAATTTATTGATCTTAGAAAATACTGTGTCAGAAGGGAATCAAATTCAGCCTGGACTAAATGTTATTATCTGGCAGCTGTCTCATAATCACCAATCTCTAACTGGCCCAGAATTCAACACCAATACAGCTAAACAGTTAAGAGGCGCAGTGTCTGGGATTTTTTATGCGATTCACTATGATACATTTGTACATGGGTGAATGGGCAACAGTGTGAGAAGGATGACCGGGTTTGAATTAACTGAAAATTCAGCTTTACACCTGGCATAGCATGAGGAGGAAACCCACTGAAAGAGAAGAGCTTTCATATTCTAATTAATAAGCATTAAAACAATTTGCAAGATGTCATATATTGTTTAGAAATTGTAGCAAAGCTTCACAGGATAGGGGTCAGGGACTGGCTCCAAGGATGGCGTACTCAATGATAATTAACCTTTCAGATTCCTCTTAGGTTTCAGAGCAACTTGTGATCCTAATTGAAATTAAATTGAGGGAGACGGAGAGAGACGGCTCTTGCCAAACTATAAACTGCCATAGAACGCAGCAGATTTAGCCGTGCGCGCTAATTTCTTCTTGTGGAGCACTCTGAGGAGCTGATACAGACACTAAATCAAATCCACAGCTTTATCTAACTAGGTAAGGCCTCAGCACTCCAGTCAAGAAGCAAAACAGATGCAGATCCTTTTGCCAACAGCACGCATTTCCTGTGGATAAAGGGAGCAATTTTCTATTCCCTTAGGTGCTGCTCTATGCTAGCATTCAGTGAGCCTAACAAAAAATCCCAGCTGCTCTCACCTCAGAGGAAGAAAACACAAACTCTAAACAAATCAATCTAACGTTTCCCATAGCCTCTAATGTGGAGCACAGTCAATTCTTTTCTGCCTCCTCCCCTTTTTTACATAATAAAAATCTACTGTTCCCGTCATCCCCAATATGTTGGAAGCCAGCAAGTGTAAATGCAGCCATTTGTATAATCTGAATGATAATCGAAAATAAGTGGAAAAGGAGGATAAATTTATCAAACTTGTGAGAATATTCTAGGAAAAAAGGAATTTCCTGAGGTAACTGTCCTTGACCTGGCTCTTTAATCGAGTGAAATTTCATCACTTTATCTAATATCATGCTTCATGCTTCAGGCTCCCAGCAATTCTATTTTAGTGTGGTCTAATGGGCAGCTGACACATCCACTCAGCACCAGACTGCATAATATGTGCTGACACACTGTGTGGTGAGCACCCTATTGAGAGCTGTTTATTTGTGCCTGGCAAGGAAAAATTTCATCCAGTAAAGTCTCTTCATAACAATTTTAGTCTCAGTTTTCAGGGCCTCCATGGACTCCACATTTCAAGAGGTTCAGAAGCACTTGCAGGGAAATTCAGTTGCTTATTTGGGTGGCTATACATTATCTGACTTTAGGTGAGAGGTTGTGAAAGCACTGGTTATGGTTGTCTGAAACCTGAATCTAGATAGTGTAATGAAGAGTGTCATTCTAACTGCTTTGGAGCCTCTTCTCAGAACCCCTGATTCAATTTGATATTCTGAGGTTAACGCACTGTATTGGGACCGAAAATAGGAATGCACATGAAAAGCTTTTATATTTATTCAGTTCAGTAAGCATGGCAAACTCATCAACAGCTATTTGTACACTGTAGCATGGTGGGACTTACTTTGATGTTCTGATTTATGCTTGCTATTTTTCCTGCAGTATTACTTCAGAGTAGAAATGGACTGAAAAAAAAAAAAAAAGGCAGATGTGGCTCTCAACATAATAGCAAAGGACATTATCATAAACAAAGCACATGAGAAAATAAAGGAATGACACAATCACAGAGATTCTGGCCTCTCAGCCTCATGCAGAATTCAAATTCACTATGTAGAGACCAAAGAATATATTTCCTATACACATACAAAGAGCTAACATACTAAGATAGTTCTCTTACTTATTAGCTATGGAGAAATAGGTAGCCTGTAAAGTATGTTATATGTACACACAGATAACAAAAGAATAAGTGCACACAAATAGAATTGATTAAAACCTATGCCTCATCAACCCATCCACACTGAAAGATATACCCAAATTATATCTAGACATACAATTACTGATCTCCTTAGTACTTGGAGTGGAAACAAAATTTATTTCAGAAACATTGTGAGAAAGTGATTCTATGATTCTGTGAAAAGTATTACTGATCTTTTATCTAACCTTAATGTGTATTAAGTACCACATGCATTTTCTATAAGGAAGTATGTGACATGAGCACATAGTGAATGTATGTGTGTTATCCACAAGTGTATCTTGCAGGAAGTGTTTTTTGACCTTGATAGTGTTACAAAAGTAACCATGGCTTTTTCAGTCTCTTACTTTAGAATATTCAAAGACAGAACTTTTAATATTTGGCTATTTGTGAGAAAATCACTAGAAAATTCTGCAAATAAGAAAAAAGTCAAGCCTTATAATAAACTTACAGACATCTGTTATATTAGCCATTGATATATATACATTTCTAGAATCAGAATTGTTGGGTTTAAAAGCTACTTTACTAAAGACTATCTAGAGACTTTTGGTGAAAAACCTCTATACATTACTAACACCTTAGAATTTCAGTTAGCAAGGAACCAAATGTAGAAAGACTGTCTTTTTTTCTTTTTTTTTTTTTCAAGAAAATGAAACTCTTAAGGACCAAATCAAATTTTCAGTGTTTCAGATTGTATCAGATTCAGATTCATTATTATTTGTGCCAAATTTTGTTTATTTTGTATAACTAAGCACTTTCTTGAAATACTTTACTTTAAATCCTCCTTTTTTCCCAAAGTAGAAACCAGAAGCAAAGAAAATAATTAGTGTTTGTCCCCACTTCCACTATCTCCCATATTTCAAAGTTATTGAGGAGTAAGAGAAGATTACATAACTAAAGACTGAATTTTCTTTTAAAAGACAATAGTATGTATCATTTACTACCAGTATAGTTGATAGGTGCAAATGATATGCTTATTTGCGTGCACACACACAAATGCATATGCAGGTGTATGTTTATCTACCCACCTGTATGGAAATAGGCTAGTACCTATACAAGCATGAAAGTCTCTATCATGAAAAAGTAAAATGAATCTCTTAAAAATAAGAAAACATTAAAGATGCAATGGTTTCAGTCCCTACAGGAGCATTAACTTTGCCATCTTGTACAGACTGGGAGCTGTATTTTCAGTGCATGTAAAATACTTGCCAGTCTTTATCACAAAATAGACAGGGTACACCATGAGCCAAATAATAATGGCAAGAAGAACCTAAGTCTATTAATTTCTCGGCATTTTATTTTACCTGTGTAAACTTCCTTGCTAATTAATATAATTTCATTTTAGTATAATCTCCGATTATAGAGAGGATCCTTTCAAGGGAACTGGAGGAAGGAAGACCTAGCTTTTAATGAAGAGAAAGGCCATATGCCATGAGGTCTGCAGCAGTTTTTCTGCACATGCTCTGGAGATAAGCTGCCTCTCTCACCACAGTCCTTGGTCTCACCTTTGCCTCATAGTTGTCATGCACAAACTACTGTAGCACCAGTATGGCAATTGGTATGTGGTTGAGGTGGTAGGGTGAAGTCAGCAAAAAAGTGAATATTGTCACACAGAAAGAGGATTCTGGGCCATTTCTGGGAACTGTCCCTCCTTCCAAGCAAGCATCTCTTTATTTGTAAGAGATGGAGAGAGCTTAGCTCAGCCTTGGGGGTCAGACCATCCTTTCAGGTTAGGGGCAGCTCTATTCCAGCTCATCAGCTTCGGGACAGCAATGTGGGCTTTCACACGCTTGTGCAGCAGTGTCACTTCCCAGAGACTATTCCCAAACACTGGGATAAATCTCAGGGGCATGAGAAGCAGCAAATAAAAGTGAAGATGTAGCAGCTGAACACAGGGCAGCTGTACACAGGTTCAGTGTCAAACAAGGAGGCCGACATTGAGCTCACTGAGTGGAGCCATATGGCCATGAAAGTAGGCTATCATCACCTCCTGAAAAGAGAAAAAAATAAGAGAAAGTACTGCCCATGTGCATCTCCAGCTCTACAAAGAAGCCATCAGTGATATCAAGCTAGTATCTCATCAAGTAAGCTTTGCCGTCCCACGTGCACATGTCCAGGAGCAGCCTTCCGCACTGTATTTCAGGTTCCCTGGAGTCACAAGCTACACAGGAACTATTTTTCTGTCTGAAGTGATCGTTTCACGATTGTTCAGACTTACATGAACTGAGCAAATCCTACCAGGAGAAGACACACAGAAACTTTCAGAAGATTCCTCAATAGCTTTCCACTAGAAGAAAGGTACATTTGTTTCAGATTTCTTCATCTGTAAAGATGAGTCACAGCATGCTTCAGCCTCCAGTCAGATAATGTATTGATCTTTGCCGCTCAGCCAGAGTAAGTATTTAGCAGTAAATTCCAGTTTTCAAGGTAGAGAACAGTAATTGTGCACACATGGCGCGATCTTTGGAGGATGAGGTAATGCAGAGAAGTCTTTTAATGAGCTTGGAGAAGGAAAGAGGAACTCAGAGAATGTAAAGGAGTTCAGCAGCAAGCCCTATTGATGCACAGAATCTTAATAAATTCTGCATGCTGTTTATCCAAATGCAAAACAAAGAAACATATAAGCTGTGGAAGGAGAAGAGTCAAAGCAACAAAACAGTTTCCAGCTTTGCATGTACATCTCTCCCTCAGTCAGCATCCAAACAAAAAAAAAAAAGAAAAAACACAGAAAATTCTGTCATTCTAAGACAGAAAATTCTAACTGTATCTTCACATGAGTTTGTACATCAGAAAAAACTGGAAATGCCACCTAATATTAATGTACTTAGAACCGCCAGGAGGGCTTTCATAGAAATCTATTTTGATATATGCGTGTGTGTGCGTGTGTATATATGCACGTATATTTTTTATATATATGTATGGAGGTATGTATATATTTCATTTAATTGCTAGGTATAATTTTTCCTAGTTTTGAATTTTACCGTAATCTAATAATTTAAAATGTGTTACATAAAGCAATTTCTGATCCCTGATTAACCTTGAAATTATAATATTTTTCTGGCCCTTTCTGGAAGTTATAACTAGCATACGGCTTGGACTGCAGTCCCTAAATTCCAGTCATAAACAGATACACGGATTATTTGCAGAGCTACATCTCTTTCCTCCAAGAACAATTAATAAGGCAAAAACCTTGAATAATGCAAGTAGGACCTTCCTAAAGGAACATACAGCTTAACAAGGGCCAGTGAAAAATTCATTTATTTGGTGTTGAAAGCATGTTTCATAGCAACACACACATATTGTATTGCTTCTGCTTTTTGGCTAACTAATTCCATAAATAATGAATTTAAATTACACAATTAATTAACAAGGCCTAGGGTTCAATGTGGAATCAATAACAATCTTTCCTCTGTAATGCTTTAGGTTAAGATCCCCAAATAAACATTTAATTTAGATTTTCATAAGGGAGTTACAGTGTATATACCAAATGATTATTAAATGCTTTTACAGAATGAGAGATTAACTGTATAATAGATGGAACATCTGTTAAACAGGTTTTAATTCCAATATCCATTTCTCCCTATTTTTAATTCTAATATCCATTTCAGGGCACTAAACTTATTTTACAGGAGCTGTATTAATATATTTGACTTGGTATGTAGTTGTAAACAGCTATTTTACTGTATAGTTAGTAGCAGCCTTATATGCATAAGGCTGTATGAATGAATGTGGTGGTGGTACAGAAGCACACACAGAAGTACCAGCCACTTAAAACATACCATAGGATGGTGTACGGGTCTGTGCTCTGCTCTCCTTGAGACAGTCTGGAGGCAAGTCTATATATGCTCCTCAGCCTTATCCTGTTGGGATTTTGCCAGGGGGCTGCACAGAAGAAAACAGAGGCACAGTATTAGGCCAGGCTGTGGCAGAGGACAGAGTCACTTCACAGTTTCAGCCATTTGCACCTCCACGCAATGTAAGCAGCTCTGAATAGTGTGACAGGATTCTGTTGGCAAGGGCAAAAGAAATTGGACAGAAATATAAATGTACCTTTCTCTAGGTGGTTGAAGAAAGCTGCATTTTGGTAACTGTGCCCCCCTCTGTCCTTTAAGACACAACACCATTATTGGTCCTGTCCTAACAATAAGAATATGCCTGTTTATTAAAGATTTTTTAGTATTACTGGTAAATGATGAGACAGCAATTAAACAAGGCAGATATTACATGATTTAACAACTGAAGAAGCTGATTTTTTTTTTAATGAGTAGAGGGGAGGAACAAATCAGCTTCCAGGCCCTTAATCAGGCAGGTGCTGTTGCATTTTAAACAACACAAGAATCAAGCTGCAGATCTCCAGGACACGTTTAACTTTGTCTTGCATTAAATTGATTACTAAAGATGTGGAAGCAATTTGTGTTAAGTGAAAACATTTGGACATGGGTCATGGTTCTGACTGCCCTAGCCAAATGGTTATTTCATAATTGTCCACTGTGGGATTGCCTGCACTTTCACTGAAGCATCTGGTACTAGCCATTGTCCAATGTAGAATACAGGGTTGGATGGAGCCAATATTCTTGTTAGGTATGGCCATTTTTCTGTGCTAATTGAAATTAACTGTTAATTAAAATTAATTTCAACCCTTTACCTCCATCCATACCCAAATTTTGCTCAGCTGTTCTGAAAAGTTCAGTACAGCCTAGTGGCTCAGGCAAGGTGCTAGAGGTAGAAAACTCTGTAGCATTTTGGATAAACAACTCACCAGTGTGAATATTTCTAACAATCTAGAGGGGTATCAAAATTTGTTTGATAAGGAAATGTAATTGCTCTCTTAATGTAAGTGCATTTGTAGGACATAAAAACTTTACGTAGCTCAATGCAATAGAATTTCATCATTTACTTTATCACAATATGTTCAGGATTTATCCAGGAAAAACAAATGGATTGCTCAAGACATTATAGTGAGCCCATGACAGAGACACAAATGGTGGACAGTTGCACACAGTCCCAATGCACTGCCTGAATGACAAGGACATATTTCCTAGTGCAGCTACTCCCTGGCTCTGGTTGAAGTCCTGGTGCTCTAGGTTTTCTCTTACGCTGGATCAGCAAATCACACCTATCTGGCAAAGGCTTGATGCACATAATTAATGAATGTTCATAATGCACATCAAGCACCTTTAAAGAAAGGTGCTAGAGAAGCAAAAAGGATTACTGTTTCCCACATGCAATGTGAATGAACACAAATGCTTTTGTGGAAACTGACATTTTCACATGCATACTGAATTGCTGAAAAAATCCCACCTTTGTTGCATTAAATATTTAGCAGGGATTTCTTTTTTTTTTTTTTCCCCAGGAATTCAGTACACATGTGAAAATGTCAGCTTCCACAAAAGCATTTCTATTCATTTTTGATAGATATTTATCATACTGCAAGAGACAATGGAAAGGGTCAAAGTAAAAAAAAACCTTTCTCTAAGATGAGCTCTGTGAGTTACAGTATTCTAAACCTAAAAGGAGTTCCATTCCTCGGTTAAGCTCATGAATTCATCTGTAAGTCACATACTGATAGGGTTTTATGGAAAATCACATCTCAAATCTAAATTTAGCAACTCAAACCCTATGAGAATAAGGATGACTTGCCAACGGTTGAGACTTCAATCTGGTTTGTCTCTTTGCCAGTGTAACAGTAAATGCACATAATTTGGCCACAGGTTACCTCGTAACATGCAAGTGCTCTGAAGACCATTCCCTGTACTAAGATATAATGTTATATGTTGTTAACCATTCTTTTTTCATGAGATAAATTCTATCTTAGCCTATCACCTGGGAAGACACATCCCCTTTGAAAAGTTTACTTAAATCTAAATCTGATGGGGATTTGGGGAGAGGAGTGGATGAGGGCTATTGGAGTGCCTCTGTAATTTATTTCTGCCTCTAGCATGCTCTTTGTGATTCACAGCATAGATTTTCTTTTCTTATAGTACTGTATATAAACCTCCACTTACCTGAAACAAGATTTTCAGAGCAACCACACAAATGTTCTGTTCTTTACATCCATATAAAGTGACTGGGAGAAATAATTAATTTGTACGCTGTCATTCACTGTAAGGTTTTACTTTTTGACCATGTTCTTACCAGTTACAGCCAGATACACAGCATATACTCTCAAGATATTTAAAAGGTATAAGCAAGCACAAATTTTACAATGCAGAATGTGAGCGCTCCCTCTTTCTCTTTAGAAAGCAGCTCATTTTAAGTTGTCTTCAACTTTACTGTATTTTATGATGGTTTTAATTTGGAGATAAGTCAATTAAATTACCTAAGATATATCCCACAACATTAAAATATATCTTGCAAAATACAGAGGAGGCAAAAAATACAGGTTCAGATCCCTTATCTGCATAAAAGTTTCAAAGCTACATCTCCCAACAAAGAGCGTAACCAATATACATTGAAAGGGGAGTGGGGCTTTCAGACTATGCTGGTGACATGGCTCCATTTGCATCAAATGCTAGGGGCACACAGGGAGTAGAAAATTCTGTGACTCAGTGACTGCTTGTTACCTGCAGGCATCAGGATGTCTGAGTTTTCATGAATATGCCATATTTTAGATGAAGGTGAACAAGCCAAAGTAGTCCATCCAGACCAGCAAGTTAGAAATTTGAGTTAGGACAATGTCTTGGGAAAAGGTAAGTATCCAAAACCCCTCAGTCAAGGAGGAAATAATCCTGCATCTCTTGTTTTCCCCAAAGCTTGCTGTCGTTTTTTCATTCTTATCTAAATTGCCAGCTTCACCTGTTTGCTACAATTTGGGGACAGCTAAACTACCTTCTCTTACCTTTTCAGTTAGAAAAAAAAATGTTCAAAAAACATAACCTCTGAGATAAAAAGCAAAGTGTATGACACTGAAAAGTAACTATGGAGCAGTTCATTTAAGAAATCAAATCAATTAGGATACCTAGACCATGGAGATAGAAATTAGATATGGATCTCCCCAAATACCAATTTCTCAGCCTGGAACCATTCTTGTCACACATGAAAAGTGAAGGGAAGTGGCTCATCTAATATTGCTATCTTTCCAAAGCCCTTCCTAAGTTTTTCAGCTATCCTCACTGTAATTGTTGAGGGTGGTTGAGGATGTAGAGCTAATTGTAAAGGGCCTGACTCATAAAAGTGACATGTAGAGATGTTGGTGGGGCCACAAACAGAAACCAAACCACAGATACAACTTTCCATGCTTTTGTGTTCTGTGGTCAGGGACATCTTTGCTGAGGGTCTTGACAAGCTGGCCTGTAATAAGTAAGATATACAAATTTATTTTTAAAGGTGGAGAAATTATATTACCCTAACATTTGCTAACCCAGAATATTTTGAAATTTATCTTTCAGAAACGATGAGGCTCCTTAGGCTGGGCCAGGGTTAGGTCTATTATTGTAGCTTACACAGAAACTCTTAATTTGTATATGTGGAGAGAGAGATGACTTACAAAATCAAGAAAATGTGTGAAGCTTTAGAAAGGCTATGTTGTGCAGAAGAGGAGGAAGAAAGATGATGATAAGAAATGAATGCTCGTATTCTGAGAGCTCCTAATGTGTAAATGGTTCAAAATGATGAGGAAGGATGTGGAGAAGAGACATGAAAGAGAATTTAACCTTTTCTCATATGCTTGAGGTCACTTTGAAAAAAATCAGAACAAAGCACCCAAGAGGTCACACCATGAGGACAAGAGCTCATGAGAAGTTTAAGAATTCTTTAGGGAAATTCTTAGAAATGTCCATTATACTTTAAACCACTAGATTCACTATCATTAAGAGTTTGAAATCTTTAATCCAGACAAATTACACAGCCAACAAAGAGACCTATAATCTCCAGCAGGACTGAATAAAGCAAAAGCAAGGATCTTTGTTCTACAAAATGTACATAAAAGTGTTAGGTTTCGATAGATACACTGTATCCCTGCTATAGCCTTTTCTGTCATCAAAATACTTCAACACTCATCATGGCTCTTTTCATGCTAAAATAATAACAATAACCACAAAGCATGATCAGCTACAGTGGCATTTCACACCACCCATCAGTTACAGAGCCTGAAACAGGAAGCACCATTTTCCAAATTGAAAATGTTTGAATGGGCTGTCAAAAAACCTCTCAGTAAATGTGTTCCATCCAACAGAAACAAACCCTGTGCAAACAAATCAAGTGGTGCAGAAATCCTTTGCACAAGATGATAGGCGAGGCCTCCATGCTGACACTGTATGCAAGCCAAGTTTTCATGTACTTTGATGGCTGACCTCCAACTCCTGACATATTCATTATATTCCAGCATGTTGGGCGCAGATTGCATTGAAGTGATGACAGCTACAAGAAAGCCAACAAGGAATATGGGCATTCTGGCAACAGGTGGCCTTTCATTTGTACTGGGAAAGTTAATCTAGTTTATCATCAAAGTGTATTATGTTCAAGGAGTGTCATGTTTTGAGAAGTCTAGTGACAGATCAAACAGAGGAAGCATTCTTCCATAGACTATGACATTTTTTGTAGACCAAACCTTTCAAATTGCTCTATTGTTTATGCTTGATTTAGGTCAGTTAGAAGTTATTCCATAGTCTCGGGGTTTACATTGCTCACTCCAAATTACCGTTTCTGTCTTATGTCAAAGGCTGATGAATGCATGCTGCAAAGTATGGAGCCCTGGGACCACCATCAGCCACACAATGGGGAATACTTGGTTATCTTGCGAAAGGTGATTTTAGAAAGACGATAGTCCTCAAGGAAAAATAACAGAAGTACTTCTAGGAATGTGCATGTCTTTAGCTCTGACAACCACATTAGCTGCAAATCCAGTCCTGAAAAATCTTACGCCCCTGCCCACTTTGCTTATCTATTTCAACAGACTGAGGAAAATGATGTGTAAAATTGAAATCATGTCAAAGTCTTATAACTCAAGTGGTTGATGGAACTCTTGGTTTAAATTCATTTCTGCTTTTGGAGGTAGGTCAGAGAAATATTGCATTACAGTTAAAGCAAACCATTGATTTTACATGTGAGAATACAGCCACAGAGCAGACACCAATTTTCCTGTTGAAACTGTTTCGGGGTAACAAAGTATTTTTTAACTAAACAATGATTTTCAACAAATAAATCCACTTGCCATGGAAATTACAAAGAAATATAATCAGGATATATAAAACAGCAGAAAAGACCTCAACCTCAAAATACTTAAACTGGAAATAGAAATCTGGAAATCCTGGTACAGTGTCCAAATATTGCAGCTTTAATATCCTAATTCACTTTCTCTTCTGTACTGACCACATTCTGGCATACAGACTTACCTGAGGATCTTGGATGTAAAACCAGCTACATCAAGAGAAATGTGATCTAACTAGGGAAATTGAGCCACCAACTGAACTGGCAGACTAGCAGGGCTCAAACTACAGCTCCTGTAGGGTACCATGGCAACATTTCCAAATCAAAATATCAGGCTTTCAGATGAAATACTTTTTTTATTAATTTCTATCAAAAATAACAGCTTAATGGAAAATGTAGACAAGTGGCTTCACTTCACAAAATAAAATTTGCCAAATAGAGGAAAAAAATCATCTTTTTCTAGCATTTGTTGCTAGCAGTGTAGTTAAGCTTAAACTATTGCTGAATAAGGATCCAAATGTAGTTTGACAGAAGAGCAGTCTGAAAAATCCAGGCATGTATGTAAATATTATTTTTGTAAAGGTGAATGTTAATCAGAAATCTCATAAGAATATTTGGCTTTTGCATTCATTGAACATAGTATTTGAAAGATTTAAATCAATACAGATGCATTGATGTTTTAGCTAAGGCAAAGTATGTATTCCCTGAAGTCATCCCCACCTCCTGCGTTCTGGCTTTCACCATGGAGTTGTCTTTGAGCACATGAACCAAATTAATTTGAGGTGCAACTTCATGAGAAAATGTGTTCCAGAAGAGCACAGGTCAACTACATCCTTTAGTCCTTGCAACCAGACCAAAGCTAATCAAAAGACATTTATAACCATTTTCTAGCTTTCCAAGCGAATAATTTACTGGCATATTTTCTTTAACTGAAAGATACTAAGGAGATAATTTTCCAGATAACAGTGCCTTTAAGACACCTCAGCAACCTCTAGAAACTGTGGCATAAGTATACAATGTTTCTGACACAACCAGTAAGAAATGTAAATCATCTTCTCATATGGCATTCATACATACACTTGTTAACAAAGTAATGTATTTTAAGATGAGTCCAGAGAAAATATTGGGGTCTGATAGACAAGGAGTCCTCTTTCAAATTAGGAAAAGCAAAAATACACATCATCTTGAAAGGTAAAGCCATCTAGGAAAAAAAAATGTGGGAAATAAATTACAGAAGTTTGCAGGATGTGACAGATGAAACTGAGCTCAGGGCATTATCTAATAAGGAAAAGCAGACAAACGAACAGCAAGTATGCTGCTTTTCATAGATTAATACACCCAGACCACCACTTCTCACTGTTACAATGGCCATTGACACCCATTAGTTGACAGCTGAGAATATCTTTACTTTTTTAAGTACTTTCCTGCATACAAAAAAGTGGCTCCTGGTTCATCAGTTGCTTGCCCCAACCTGTCTAGTGGATTTATAGCTTCTGATTATGATCATCTTTACAATGTTATGCTGTTAATTAAGATATACGTGCATTCTACTCCTTGTGTGGCTGAGAGCAGAATCATGCCCACAGGCTCTAATTTCTTTCACATCACAAAAACACATGTTTCTATCGTTTTTGAGCAGAGATGCCTGGTTTTGCCTCGTGTTCTCTGCCTATTGCTCATGTTGGCCTAACTCTTTACAACTGATCTTACAAATGGCTTTTAATTAAAAAAGATGTTATGCAGTTCCTTGTGCTGCTCTCTTATCTTTCCCCCATGATCATAGACATCAGAGACAGAACATTTTGGAATTTTAATTTAATTTTATTACAAAGTTCTTCCCAATTTTGTACTTAATCCCTGTAGCCAGTTATTGAGTAGCTGGAAGCTGGAAATAACACGCAATTTGGTTAACCAGGTGATTTTGCAGGTCTCTTGCATCAAAGAATACATGGCAGAATTACGCCATATAGTGTTGACTGAGCTAGAAGTTAAATAATAACCATTTGAAATAATAATTTAACTGCTGTTTTATAGAGAGCCTTCCCTTTCTCTGCTCTTATGGTGTTGCCATTAGCCTGTGAAAGCAAGTCTATGGAAAACAGGCTTTGTAATGGTTTCCTGCCTCCTGAAAAGGGGAAAAGAGTGTGCCCAGATATGAAGTTTTAATGTCTCAAGACCAGAATGGCTGTTCTGCTTCAGGAAAAAGGCATATATAAACTTAATTTGATGCATGTGCCTCCTTCAGCTGAAAGGGAGGTTTGAGTCTTGATGCACAAAATTTTAAGAAGAAACTTAAAGGCTAAATTTGCTTCCTTCTTCATAGCCACTATTTCTCTGAACCTTTGGATGCTTAGTGCAAGGTCAGAGAAAATTAAAATGAGAAGTTTTACAGTCTTACAAAACCTAAGAGCAATGCTGCATGACTTTCAGCATTGCATTCAAGCATATTAGCTTTCTGTTCATACCTAGGCTCTACAGAGCACTTACTTCTGCAGGGTGTTCCACCAGCAGAAACAAGACTGAGAAAAGTAAATTTTGTTATACACATCACACAAATTTATGACTTCTAATGCTTTTATACACGGACTAAGAGAATGGGGTTCTGGTTTACAAATGAGGTTTGTTGACACTATTCTAATAAAAACAATAAGCAATAATATTAAAAGACAGAGGTAAATAAAGTGCAGATGGACAAAATAATCACGACAAGTTCTCAAGAGAAAAGTACTGGTAGACTTAATATGGCTGTGTTTCTGTCACATTTGAGTGAAAATTTTTGATTCTCACCCCAATTTATAGTTGCTTTAGCTTAATTCATCATTAAAATCCTTTTCCTAAATTATAATTTCTAAGAATAATGATTAAACTTGAAATAGATCAGAGCTGGTGTCGTGGTTTAACCCCAGCCAGCAACTAAGCACCACGCAGCCGCTCACTCACTCCCCCCCATCCAGTGGGATGGGGGAGAAAATCAGAAAAAGAAGTAAAACTCCTGGGTTGAGATAAGAACAATTTAATAGAACAGAAAAGAAGAAACTAATAATGATAATGATAACACTAATAAAATGACAACAGTAGTAATAAAAGGATTGGAATGTCCAAATGATGCGCAGGGCAATTGCTCACCCCCCGCCGACCGACCCCCAGCCAGTCCCTGAGCGGCGATTCCCTGCCCCCCCCTTCCCAGTTCCTAAACTAGATGGGACGTCACATGGTATGGAATACTCTGTTGGCCAGTTTGGGTCAGGTGCCCTGGCTGGGCATGAGAAGCTGAAAAATCCTTGACTTAGTATAAACACTACTGAGCAACAACTGAAAACATCAGTGTGTTAGCAACATTATTCTCATACCTAACTCAAAACATAGCACTGTACCAGCTACTAGGAAGACAGTTAACTCTATCCCAGCTGAAACCAGGACAGCTCGTCACTCACAATGCTTGGAGTGAGATACCCTTTTTAACAGGACAGAGAGATGACATGGCTTTCAACTATAGGAAGTAACAGTTAGCTACAGGTTTCTAGTAAAAACTCTCAGGATTGGGAATTATGTTTCTCAGTGTTCCTTTTTTTTCAATGAACATTTCTTGTATTTGCTTAAAAATCACTTTTGCAGCAAACATTTCAAACAGCAAACTCCTCTGAGAGTGAATTGTAAAGGCAAACACTAAGGCTTTCTCTGGACTCACTCAAAGCTATTGTTTTTCTATAACTAGATAACAAAAAAACCCAGTGTTATCTCACTCAAAAATCCTAACAGCAGACAAAGCATGTTCACTGTTTCTTGTGAAGTATCTAGTTAAGGTCAGATCTGCACCTTACCCCTGCAGTTGACCTTATCTGATTGACCTTGTGCTAACTCTGAATGTTCTCTCTTTCTACTACATTTTTGGCACAAATCAGTTAATGCATAGTAGTTATCTGTGTGTGACACTTCTTTGCCATGTATGGCAACCACTGAAAAAGGAACTTATACAACTCATCCACTTAGGGATGCTATCAGACTGCCCCAAGAACAAAAACTGTGTGTTAGACAATTGTACTTGTCTGTCCCATTTTGCTGTTGCTGTAGAGAAGGTGTCAACAGAAATACAACTATTGTTGCCAGACTATATGCTCTGGCACAAGTAAAAGCAAACTCCTCTGACTACACTGTGGGGAAAGATTCCAAAGTGGCTTGCCTTTCCCACAAAAGCAGAAGCAATGTGAATTATGGAGAAACTATTTCTTTTCCCTGTGGAAATTGTGACATGTTTGGCTGACAGAGGCACTGATTTATATCTTCACACTGCTACACTACCTGTCCTGCATTTGGCCTATGGTAGATATTCATTCTCTAGAACAGTGTTTCAGATGTTTACAGATCTGTAACACACATCCCGAAAGCTTATATTGCAGCCTTCTGCTGATGCTGTCACACGTCAAGTAGTTAAGACACTGAAGACATTAACAAAACATACATCTTGTAACTAAAATGCATTATAAGATATTGTCTTTTATAGAATAACACTTCAGAAAAAGAGGAGCAATAAGCTATTCACCCAAAAGTGTACATACATCCTGTTTATAAAATGCAATGCAGGTATCAAAATGCATGCTAACATGTCAAAAGTCTGCAGTAATTTCATGGCATGAGCTTCCAATGAGCTTCTATGACATTGCCACTAATTTCTCTTATTAAGAAAAATTATTTCTACATCCCATCATGCCAATTTCTGAAGGTATGCACTAAGGAACTAGTGTACAGTAACATAAATTAGATACAGCGTGTCTCTGCTTAATTTACTTCGTGCTGTTAATTACCCATCTAGAGAGATTTTAATGATGTCACATTTAATAATCCAGATCCGTCTATGTATAAGCACACATTTAAACTGAGTGGAACTTATTTTGTTTTGGTACATGACTGGCAACAGTAACCTGGGAATTTCATGTAAAAGGATGTTGAATAAGCTGATTTTTACTAGTGCTCCTGCCAATAACAGATTGATAGTGTAGAAGACTTCCCTATGATGCACTTTTTCCTGCTGAGACTATTCTGTGATGGGCGAAGTCATTTAATCCCTAGGTCCTTTTCATTTTGCAGTTCAGAACAAAGGGTCCAGTCACAAGTAGTCATAGACTTAATATGTACTCTGCAAAGAGCTATGCTGCAGATGCAGTTCCTACACTTTTCTCACAGCCCACCCTCGGCTGTATTTCACTGTCTTTTGCTGGAAAATAACATTGATTGATCAGGATAAAAGGTACCTCCTGGCAAAGGAATACTGGCAAGCCACAAGGGGTTTGGCTGGTGTGAGAATCCCCTGCCTAAACAGCAGGGCTGAAAGAGGATAGATGTAAACATTTTCAAACCATGTTTCAATATGATGATGCAGTTCTAAGTGGACTGTTCCCATGTTTCAAGTTAAATACATAATCTGGTACTTGCTGAATTAGAGCCAAGGATTTTGTCTGTCTATAAGCTGTTTCACAAATGCACATTGGTGACAATTTCACTCATCTTTCAGATAATTTACCTACACTTCGTGTTCTACTGCCAGTACTGCGGGTGCAATAAGGATTCCTGCTTCAGCCTATGCTCTCCATGCCCAAGAACTGCAACACAGAGTATATTTCTCCAGTCAGCCGGTCATGTCCAACATGGTCTGTTGCCTTCCATATGTGTCCTGTAGACCACGGACACTTGGTTAAGTAATAATTCCTGCCGCTTTCTGTCACATTGCAAGTTTTCAACCTATGGGGATATTTTTTAAAGATAAAATAATGCATTTATAAAAATGGATAAACTGCACTTAAATGAAGAAGATGATACTCATTCATCTGTGCTTTTAAGGGCCTAGCCTGATGAAGGCAGAAAACTTGTTGACTTTCTTTACAGCGTATTTCATCAGTCATGAAGATGAAGGTGAAGACAAGGCAGAGAGCAGTATTTTAACTATTGCATGAGGAAACGTGCTCAACTTTTTATTTAACTGCAAATAAGCAAGCAGTAGGAAGACTTTCAATTGATTTTACAAATTTCACACATAACTTCACAAATAATTGATAGTATTAATCTATCCAGTTTCCCTCTCATCATGCCCTGTACTTTAGAGTTCTGTTTAATGTTCTGAAATCCATAGGGATAGCGAAGCATTTGAGCTGGAAGAAAAAAGCTTAGGAGTTCAAACTGAAATTATGCCAGTATACGAGAAGGTTGTGAAAAATACCAAGAAACCATTGTCATTTCCAGAGTATCCAGAGTATTATTATTATGTCATATCCAGAGTATTGACATTGCAAACATCTTGCAATACAAAATGTGCACTTTTTGAAAGCAATGAGAATGATTTATTGGAACTTACTTCCAAACTCTTATTAATCATAATAAACTGACCACAGAAACTGACTGTCAAAAAGAATACAACCATTTACATAATAATCTCTCACAATACTTGAAAAATAAGACCACAGACTAATAAGTCTTACAACCAAAAGAGTTCTCAGGTTTTTTATCTATGTGTTAGGGAAAAAGTTGCTGCTCCTTCATTATTATGTAATATTCAACAGCTTTGATTTTATATTTCTAAGGTAACAATTCAGCTTACATCAGTTTTGAGACATTTAATTTTTCCTTTTACATGAGCTGGAACATCTTCCTTTTGACTTCTCTATGATGATATTTTTTTTGGTCTCATAAGGACATGAAATAGAATTTTTACTCATACACTTCCTCTTTCTTTTGAAAGAATATGCCTGTCTTCATGTTTCTTATCTGTGAACACTCTGTAACCTGTTCCTAATAAACTAGGCTCAGTTTCACATGTAGAAATAGTCCATTGTGTTGTTCTTGACCTTGCCTACTGAAGTGTCCCTTGAAAGGATGACTTAAATTTAACTAGTCAATGAACAAGGTGCTGTTCTGTCCTCTGTAGCCTTTTTTAAAATTTTGACTCAGCACTTATTTCAGGACCCCTTTGACTGCTACATTCACACATTCTACTTGTTTAGTTGTCCATTTGTATTTGAGAAATAAAGAGAAGTTCTCTTATGGATTGTACCACTCATAGCCAAGTGGTCCTCTAACTCTGGAGATCAGTAGGAATCCATTGTTTCTTACCATTGTTTAGATAATCTTTCTTTTTGGGGGGTAGAGCGAAAACCTAACCCACCGAAAAAAATCCCAAACCACTATGTAGGAATTATGTGACAGTTTCCATGCTAGGAAAAGGTTAAACCAATGGTCTAGGTATTTTAGAATTAGGCTCTTCTAGAGTAATGATACTGAGTGAAGATCTTAGACAGACTGAAATATATCCAAACATATCCATACTTACTTTCTTATCCAAAAGTGTTTGAAAGTACCATAAATGGTGCAATTTTCTCTTTTAACATCTATTTAATTTAACAAAATAAAAAATGTTAAATTCTGTTACTAGACTTTGCAGTAGCTTGATATTATGTTTTCTTTCATAGGTACAAAGATGAGACTCTGGGATATTACATAATTGTAAAGATAGGGAAGAGATCCGTATTATATTGGCAAGAAAGAGCTTGATATATAACCTCACTTCTAAATTCATCAGATTCCATCACATAAGCAAAACCACTTTTGCACCATTACTCCAGTTGGGAAGCCTGTTGAGAATCTCATTTCTCTGGTGAACAACTCAAATGAAGTAACCAGGGAGGGAAGCTTGACTGATATGTTTCCTCAGCACTATCTTATGCACTAAGGGCAATATTTTCAAGCAAAACTTAGGCAAAACTTCCTTTAAATTTAATATGGGCACATTTTCACATAAATGGGTCACCTAACAAAACTCCTAATTCTTGGAACTGTCCATTTTATACCCAGACTCCACTTAACTAATGGGAATAGGCTTTCACCATGTTTCTGAAACTGTCATATTTTTAATGATTTATACTTCAGCATCCAAAGGACTTAACTAGATTGAGATATACATGTCCTAGATATCATGCAAAGATATGTTAAATGAGAGTCCCTACCAAAAAGAACTTAGCCTTGTACATCACAGTAATAAAAGAGCCTGCGACATTGAATATTCTGAGCTTTGTACAACCTTCACCTGAAGATATCTGATTCTGTGTGGACCAAGACACCCAAGACATTGGAGATGTCTGCCTCTGTCAAGCTGGCAGGAATTAATTTATTCTGACAAATGCAAAAATGTTAGCTTTTTAAGTCTTCAAGTCTATACCACTATCAGTGCATTTGCCTTTGATCCAATATAAATGAAGATATCTGGTCTGAGGAGCAGCATAATTCAATTATTTATTCATTCCTTACTCTCATCCTTGCCCACTAAAGGGCTGTTAACAAAATGTGGGATTTTTAAAAAACTTTACATGAAATAAGTCTTTTTGAAGAAGGACTTGCTTACTTTGAATAGTGAAACATCATTCATGGTTCTTCTAAAAGCATGCAGCCTATGGGAGAGAGGCTGTCACTGTGAGAAGGTTTGTACTGACTGTCTACACCAGTAGCAACTGATAGACTACCCTGAATGACAGGAGATGCTTGATATCTTGCAGTCTCAGGCCATATGGGCAACGTTTCAAAAACATATCTATACTGAACTAAGTTGTCTGTAGTGGTTGGCACAGCAGGAGGTAGAGAAAGGCAGACCAGTTCCAGCCCTGTGATTATGAGAAACAGATTTCCTCCACTTTTCTGCACCTCCTTTCACATTCTGCTCTGCTGACAGACCCCACTAAATTGTGCTGTTAGGAATAAAGCCCTTTTGATTTTCTAAATCATGAGAGCTTAAGAATGAAGTTTTGCCTTTCCTCATGCAGTACTTCCTATTGCACAAATGAGGATCAGAATCTGGGGCGAAGAGTCATCAAATAAAAATTTCCTTCTGCAGGAATTTCTCTCCCAGGCACTTGTAGCCTAATTATTACCTCTTTCTGCCAACTGATGAAAGGTTTTGACCTACTGGGGTTTTTTACCCCTTTCAAAAGAAAAAAGCTCCCACAGAAACCAAGGTGCATTATCAGAATTGTATTGATTGTTTTTACCATACCAGATGATTTTTTGAATGGAAAGAAATACAAATTATTTGCAATCACAGTACACACAAAAAAGTCTTAAAGAGAATAACAAACTTGTTCTCAGCATGCGAAACAAACATGAAAATCACTGGGTTCATGGTTTGCTACAAGTTTCTCAGATGTTTCACATACAAGTGCAGCTAAGCTGACCTATGATTTCATGCTGACATCATACAGATATAACAGTTTCCCATGAATTGGAGAGCAGACAAAACTCAGCACTGACAGATCTGACATTCAACATGAAAGATGTCGGAAAGAAAATCCATTTCTTCACAAATCAAATAAAATGTTTGCACCAATTTTTGAGTCATGAAGTTTCTGAGCTATGCCCAGTCTGATTCAAAGTCCATTACTTCTTTTGTGTCAGCCCCACTTATGGTTTCGATTCACCACTGTTGTCATGGAGAGTATGTCATTCACATATCTTTCCTCTTCAGTCAGCTATTTAAAATAGCATGCAAAATGGGTTTTGAAAATGGATGTTATATCCCAGTTCTAGCAGTAACCCAGGGCCAGGTCACTAATTTTAACAAAATAAGCAAGCAAGCAAGCAAGCAAACAAACCAGCAACCTTGTGGTAGTAGATTTGGGAAAAGGCGTTTCCAGTAGATAAAGTGAAATACACTGAACGGTACTGGGGAATATAAGGCAGGTTGCTTATAAGCCTCTCCCTGCCTTCAAGATCTTCTGCCCTATCAAGCAGGAACAGTCTCCCTCATTCCACCACGCTCTGGAAATCTCCCCAGTGATCCTACCAGACAATTCCTGCGGACAAGTGTGCCTGCAGCGGCACGAGTTTTAGCTAGTGGTCCAGCAGGGCCTAGAAGTTGAGAGTACCTTTCTGCCACCCCAGTTTTTCAACAGGAGGCTCTTCTCTCTGCTGCTTATTTGCTTGCTGATGGATGGTGCCTCGTCCTCTGTGTGAGCTGCCTGTGGCATCGCAACTTTGCAGAGTTTGTCCCAGAAATGGGGCAGGTGAAACAAGTTGAAAATATAGGGACCAGGGCTGATCCACATCCATCAGCATTTATCAGCTCTTTCTACACACACAGATTACAGACCCCCAGCTGTCGTACGGACTACACAACAAATAGTCAGCAGATGAGTCAACTCCTTACTCATGGTTGGTGCAGACATAAATGATCTTTTCATTATGAAGAAAAACTCAGTATTTGAGCTGAGCAAAAACAGGTCACAAAACCTACATAAGCAGTAATTTCAGCAAGCCAGACCCAAAAGTTCTATTTATGGTGAGACAATAAATTAAACTAAATGCAATAAAGAAAGTCCTTTTTATTGATTAATTGCATTACTGTTTTCCTGCTTATGTAGAAATAGATTTTCATCCCTGATTGTTTTATTCATGTGTTTGACTATCTGGTGAGTGTAGAACCACCACCTACCCCCTGAAGATCAGTGAAGAGTTTAACTTGCCTACTTTTCAGAGACACATATGCCAACATGTTGCAACCATATTTTCAAACTCAGTTTGGTTCTTCAGAGTTATAACATGGATCTCACACTTCATCTGCTGCATCAGATGATTTTCTCACTTAGAAGTTTTTAGTTTTATTTTCCCAATAAAACTGAAGACCCCACAACACAGAAGATGTCTAAAATATAAATGATCAATTGCATCTTGGACAATCCACAAAAATAGAGTAATATTTTCCTAATTTGAAAAGATTGTTCTATAATCCTGCTGGGATCCTGCCACAGATTTTTAACTCAGTTTTTGCCTGTAATCAAACAGAAATAAAAAAACTGTAATTTTCAAAGCTCTCATACATAATTTTATCATTAACAAAATACAAGTTGTTCACATCAGTTTGTCAGACAGATATTTTGAGAGAACCTTTAAGATATTTTAAGAAGCTTAATTATCTAACAGATCAGTGGGGAAAGAGGGAAAAGAAACTATTCATAGTTCATAGCTATGTTTTATTTCTTTTCTGTTACAGTTACTGAGGAGCATAAGTCCAGCCAGAAAACTATTCTGAGCAGAAGAGTGAACAATGGCTTACAGATGGTAACTTGAACTTCTGTGACAGCTTTGATGTCACCTTGACCTAAAAAAATGACATAATTTTTAAAAGTCATTCCACCTTTGTTGTTACTCACTCTTGAATGTCATCCTTTGGACTACAACACGTTCATGTTTCATGCCATCATGTGGTTTTTAAGTGCTTGGTTTAGAGATTAAGTTACTCACATAGTTAAAAACCAATTTTTTTCAAGTTTTTCTGGGACTTTTTTTTCTACTGAAGAGAAACAGTGATTTCAGACTCCTATGAATTTAAACAAAGAAAGTTTTTTGTGATAATTTATATATCCTTTTTGTGTACAAAACACACACTTAGAAATAACTGTAACACCTCTTTGAAAGGGCAAGAATGAATATTCTGTATTCAGTAATTAAAGCTGAATCCATGCACAGATTGCCACTGATAAAGTTTATTTTTTACTTTTTTTAATTCAAAATTTTGCAGTTCATTGCTATTACTTACAGGTCTGCTAGGTATTTGAAACTGAGGTATGATAGGAATGAACTATTGCATTGGTTGTTTGTAAGAATTTTATCTGACTCCCCCTCTCTGCAACAGGACCCCTGACTCCTGAGAAGATTAGGTCCCTCAGTGCAGCATGAGGTCTTTTTGCCTAATGACGTCCTTACTTGTATAAATAGACAATTTAGTGATTTCAACAAAAGAAAATATAGTTAAAATAAAAAAGTCAGTAAGGATCAGACTTACTCTGAAATCTATATAAGGCACTAGCACTGAAATAAAATTGTCCACAGGGGGACTTTTTTAGCAAAAGAACAGTAGTTCTTTCTACTCAGCCTAAGTAGTTAAAATATATGCACCTTTGAAAATAACAAATCTTAAGTAATGCTGCTTTACAGTTTTCAAAATAATGAAGAAACACTAATTTAACAAATCATTCTCCTGAAATACAGAAAACATGACTAGATTATTTCTCTAATATTTAGTCAGCCTTGATCCATAAAAGTAAGGGAAACGGTTTCCATTTATAATAATAATAGCAAAAAGGAAATTTTTAAAATTGTCAAAAATTTCTTTTCCTTAACTCTCTGCTCTGTTTTTATTTCATTTCTGAAAATTGGCATTAGCTTTCATTTTGGTTTTGCACCATATTCTTACAATGCATTGTTGAGACAAAGCTGTAAGACTAACATTACCAGAATATCTGAAACAATGTATTCCCTGCAGCTCACCTGCAACTTACTAATAATTAGAAAGTTCGGTATTGCAGTTTGGTTTAATGAGGTTTTTTTCATGAAGTTGGATCCTCAGTACTGTAGTTTAAATGATAGATACAATTCTGTACCTCTTTCCTCAGTTATTGTACCTCATTTAGTGATTTCACTGAGGACTTAATACTTCCTGAGAGAGGAAGAGAACTCTGACCGAATTTCAACTATTGCATTGCAAATCAATTATCTTACCAAAACTACCTGTATAGATTAATCCACATAACGATGTTATACACCTGTCAGTCCTTTCTTCAAGGCTCTACAGTTTCAGACAGAAATGGTAATATTCTGCCATAACATTTACCATCAGGTCAAAGAATTCATCAAGTTCAAAAATTGCTTAGTCTATAGAACCAGATTCTGCTATGACAGGTAATCTAAAACTACTGGTCCTTCAGATCCCAAGCTGTGAAGAACCACTCCCATCATACAGGCAACTGACACTGTTAATTGTCTTTCAGTGATACAGAAAATTCAGCTCCCAAGGGTGCAAAGAGGAAAGAGAGTGTGCTCCAGGATACAGTGAGAAAGAATTACTGCAGTAATAGCCATGTCACGTTTCAGTACGGCAGAACAGTAACTGCAAAAATACTGCAAGGAAACTTATTAGAGAGTGATTCAATGAAGTGACTACCTGTTTGCAAGCAAGTCTCTTCTAAGCATTTTTTTGAGTTTATAAATCAGTCATAAGAAGTGTGTTTCAAATGGAACTCAGAGTGCCAGAATTTAGTCTGATAAATTCTAACAACAATGTACCATTTTTGGTACTGTTAATATGTTTTCCTTTACTTTATATAAAGATACGGTGTAAAAATAATCTTTATATGTAGACATACATCATCACACATAGACACACTGATTTTTTAAGATTGTTTTTGCACTTTTCGTTCATGAATATTTACCTTCTAAAAAGAAACAGCACTTTCTGCAATATCTATTATTAAAAAGGAAATTATTTTTGTAGTATTGCTGTCAGGAAAGCTGGACTCCATATTTGTTTTTCCAGAAATATAGTTTTTATTTTATTTTGTGAGAAGCAATTATACATCTCTATATTTTTTTTGAAATTTAACAGGTGACTATGATGCTTTCCCTGTGTAGCACTAGCATTTCCAGCAAAACTACACAAACCAATATTTTTCTTGATATTTGCACTTTTTTACAGTCTGGCAGAAATTACCTGATAGCTTCCAAATAAAATAACTTTCTCATAAACATGTAGGAATGTTAATGGAAGGCTAGTGGACATATGCAAGTATTTTATACAAACCTGGATTAAAACCAAGATTAATATTTTGATCTGGTGCGAAATAATAACCCAATTTAAAAAAACAGCAAACTTTTTTCTAGAAAAAGGGGAAATCCAACATTTTTTAAGCCATATGGGAAGTGGACAATATTCTGTCTGTTTGAGAGGCTCTGGGGGAACATGTGAACAGCAGTGGGATAATCACCCAGCAGAGAAAAGCTGCAGAACGTAGTGCTCCAGGCACACAGTTGCATCCTCAACTGGCGGGCATTAGCTATGCTGTTGACGATGCATCTCCGAGGCCAGCTGCTATGGAGGCACCTGGCCTCTTTCTTGCCCACTTCCCCGAAGCCCTGATGGAGACCAGTGCCTTTGCACAGTGGTGCTGTGGCTGCCCTCTCCCCCTCTCCACAATCCCACATGCTGGTCGGATAGAGCTGGAGAAACAACGGTCAGCACCAGGGAATGTATGCCACGTCCTGTTTACAGTCATACACTGCAAGTCTGTCCTGATTCTACAACCCACGTAGTAGCAGTGTCCCCTACCCCCAACACCTACCCTCCCTCCAGCGCACACGACTATAAAAGGGACTGGGTCATATATCCCTATCAAGTCTGCTGACCGCCACTTTTAGGACAGCCTCTAAGGATTTGTCTATAATCAGAATTTCTGTACAAATATTATCATATTGGTGAAATACATATCCCCATGGCTGATACAGCATTGATAGCCTGATATAAAATGGTATACACTGACGTAATTTATTCCTGTTTAAAAGCAGGATTATTAATTCCAACAAAAATTATTCTTTACCTTGCAACAGTTTACCTACAGTGTACTAAGTAGGGCAAACAGTAACGATGTTTGTAATTACAATTAATCTGCTTCAGGATCACCTTTTATTTTATATTCAATTTACCTATAAAGCCAGCTTTTACTGGATGCAATTTAAAATTATAAGACTGAAAATATGGCAGCTAACATTGCAAGATCTCAAAAATTTTGCTGTGTTGGAAACCAAACTCTCACAAGTGAAAAGTCACAGTAAGAGAAAAAGCTCTGTCATTCCTGAAACAGAGTATTGGGGTAAAGGACAAATGTTTAACAGAGGGAACCAAAATGAATGAGGCTTGGTGAGCTACAGAAAAGGAAAACATGCACTGAAAAAGATTATTCATTAAATAAACATACTTATGGGTGTGTATCATGAACCAGTTTCAATAAACACTAGAGCATGTGTTTCAATTTAAGCACTGACTGCGAAGTGTCTTAGGTGCATGCTTAAGTGCTATGCTGAACAGAGATTTTGCAAGTGAAGTTACGTTTGTCTGCTTCACTGGCTCACAACCTGTTATATTTCCTGCAAAGAGCAAGAATATCTTACTGATGTTTTGCACTCAGATACTTTTCTCATTGCCATCATTCCTTTTTAACAGTGGAAGTGAATGATTATAAAGAAAACATCCTTTACATAGATAAAATACTGGGCCTGTGCATCCTTTAAAAGAATCCTGTCATGCTGTTTGGAGAAAACTAAACGAGGACAGCAACAGTAGCACTATACAGCTCTGCAACGATTAACAAGGCTAAAAGGATTAACATTTAGTATTTATTTTATGAGGGACACAATGGTATTCTGGAAGATCACATAGAGAAATCACTTGCAAAAAAATCTGGATTTTTTGATGAATGAAGGTTTCCATTAGCACTATTTGCAATTTCAGAGCATATTGCTGCTGGCAACCATTGAAAAATGACATCATCTTTGACCCCAGAAAAACGAGTGATAAATATAAGAGGATTATAAACCATTTTCCATAGTGCTTTAATGCTACTTCCTAGCTTGTCAGAAATGATTGCGTTAGAAGCAAAGTAGTAAATATTTAAAAGTCTTCGTTGTTGGCAGATTTAGCTTGTTAACTGTGAAGGCAACATTAGCATAAATATCTTCTAAATAGTACCATTATCGCTCTCTGAATGTTCATATGACCAGGCCAGAGCCGAGCTAAGCTCATCACCACCCACCGCTGGGAAAGGCCTTGCTATACATTTTGGAAATGATGTCTTTTCTGTGGCCATGGCTTACACTCCCAGCTTCTTTTTTCTCTAGGCTACCATTCCCACCCCGGTGTGTCCAAAGCCTTGCAGCTGTGATGCAGTTTGCACTTGATGCCAACCAAACACGGCCCCCCTTTCCTTTGAGGGCTGTACCCCGGCTGCCCTGGGAGGCACGACTCTGCCGCAGAGCCATGCTTCACACACGCCAGCTTGCCAATGCAAAGCGCTTTAGGTTCACAGATGACGAGTGTTAAGGAAGAGCTGGATATCTCCATCGCCTGTCTCAAAGCATTCTGAGGGTGTGGGCGTTGAGTTTTATGCACTGTCCAGAATCCCTGGCCTTTTTTCCACCTTCTGTAAGCTGTAGAGAGCAAACCAGCAGCATTAGAAGACAGCAGTTGCCTGTCATAGTTCAATTTACTAGCATATGGCATTAATGTCATCCCATGAACTGTTACACCACACTATCAGGTACATAGAAACACCAAGACCATGAATAAAAACCCACTGCACTTAAAAAATTTTCATAAACCTCTCATTTATTTTCCTTTTCATAGGGTATTAGAATTAAAAACATGGGTATTTTAGAAATTTAGCAGCAGGGTATTTACATTAAGGCACATTTTCTCCTGGGGAAAAGGAGAGAAAGGCTAATATATTATTTTATTCTTGGGTAAACCTACTCTGTTTATTTGTTTATTTATTGTATTTATTTCACATACCGATCAAGCAAGCTAGTGTCTGGAATAGCATAGTGTTGAGGACTTAAAATTTCAAGCGTGTAACATTTTGTGCTGCTGTCCTACATGTAGGAGAAAGGCTGTAGAATCAAACCTCCAGGCTTATTTACTGTACTTGGCTACTGTACATTTCATTAGCTATATGGCTGCCCTGTACAGGGAATATGATTGAAATGAGGGTATCTGTTAGATGCTCCAAGTGTGGAGTCCTGGAAACACTTACTTTTACAAGGAGCACTTACTCTTATGGAGTTTAAAGAGAGCCTTATAACATTGGCACCACTCACATGAAAGCAACAGCAGGATCAAGCCTCATACCAGGACAAACCTAAGCAATGTACTCGCGCATCTGCTTAGGCACACGCATAGTGCCCGTGCATTCAAAACCAGTATACAATGCATAAAGCACCTTTGCAGAACTGGAGTCACATGGGATGGACTCTCTACGAGCTGAAAACATCTGCCCTGTGTCTGTCCCTGTTTAAGGATAACTTGCATAAGTAAGATTGCACAAGGCTGAATAGTTACAAATCCACGACAACAAAGTACATACCCACACTCTCCAGGAGAAGCAGAGGACCAATGGCTAGCCTTTGTATTCTACCAAGTCAGTCCAAAACAAAGAAACTCACTAGAACTGAATGAAAGGAGCTTCCACAAAGATTAATTTTAAATAGGAAACATACTGCTCAAAATTCAATTTCAGGTGAAGGCGATTTGAAATAATTAATTTTCTCACATTTCGTGTTTGAAACTGATAAGGTATTGCAGTTTTACACAGGATTATTTTAAATAATTGATGATTGTTTACCAGTGTCAGCTTACCCTTTGATGTTTGTCATATTATTTCTCCTTTAGAAAGCACTTACAGCTGCATAGTAGCATTGTTTTATCACCAGTAAACTGACATATCGTAGATTATTGCTTACACAGAGCTCCAGTCCTGACTTCACCAGGTCAACAAGAATTATCACATTAAATTTAATAACACCATGATGAACATTTTCAGCTTCTTTCAACCTTCTGACCAGAAACAATACAGGATCCCCATATCCACATGCACACAGCCTTGGGAAAGTCAAACACTGCATTCTGACTCATACAATTAACAGTATGTCCTCCTACCTGTTAAGGGGAAGAGAAATCTCACACTGATGGAACCACCATTGCTATGCTATTAATTATACCTATATCAAAGGAACTGGAGACTCGGATATCAAGACGTTATGCAATCAATTGCTCTGTGTTTTCACCTTTTCTAACAAAGGAGTACAGAATAGAAACTTTGATACAAACTAGACACTTTGATAACTGGGGGAGGGGTGTTTTGTTTTCTTTTCTTTTGATTTGATTTTTCAGTCAGCATACCTAAACACCTGTGGCTGGATAAAAACTCATCTCACATTTAAGAGAAATATAAATTTCTTACCATATTTTTACACGGGCCAAGTGTCCTAAAAAAAAAAAAAAAGAAATAAAAAAAAAAAATGCCCAAACCCAAGCACCACAATGCAGAAACTAGAAAATAAAACAAAAAGAAGTCAGTATCAATTACTCAACATTTATCACATGGTACTTTGGGGTCTATCTTATTAATTTCTTTAATCCTTGAGAATCTCAGTGCACTATTTTTATCTAAAACATTCCTGAAGTCTTAAATTCTTTTTTTCTCTTTGGAAATCTAAGGGAATTTGTGGAAATGACAAAAATGACAAACAATAAGTCTGCTTGGATGAGGTTATCTTTTCTTAGAATAGAGATGATTGAGTTACAGGGAGGGCCCAAGACCCATCCATGCTGAAGGGGAAGTTACTGTGCTCAGGTTTCCCTGGCTGAGCCTCACCTCTCCTGCTGAAAGTTACTAACCCTCCAAATTTCCCAGTTGAGCTTCCTAACATGTCACTTCCAAAATGAATCAAATTAGCTCTTTTTGAGCTACCCTGGGTACTGTTTTAGCTAACCTGATGCATTTGGACCCAAGCAGTTTACAGAACATTTATAGCAATATGGGAGGTGCGAACCTCCAGGTGGAGGGGAAAGAAAGATGCAAGGCTGGGTACAGGCTGGGGGACAACTGTGTCTCGCCCTGTTAGAGCTGCTCACAGAGCTTTCACATTTTTCTTCTGCCTTTCACTCTTACCCCGCTCTATGTACAGCCTCTCAGAAAAATAAAATTCCATTTTTTTATTTGGAATAACTGATCTGTAGATAACAAAGATGGTAATGCATTAAAGAAAACTACAAATATTCCATTTCAAGGGTCTGAAATAATATTTGAGGTGAAAATAACTAGCTTTAATACCTGTCAAGTTAGTTTCTAATCTGGAAAATATATATGTATGTGATCCTTCAGATGACTGAAAATGATCCACTAGTATTGATACACTTTGAACTGGAGTAGATCCATCTTCAGGTCTTTGTGTGATGTACACACACAAGCTTGCGCGCATGAGTACATGTTTGCATTGCCGTGATCAGCCATTGTGGTATGGAGGAGCTGCAGACTAAAGTAGATAGGAATCAACCAGATGAAGAGGAATAGCTAAGGGATCTGAAATTTGCATATGCTACATCGTGTAAGCGTTTGGAAACTTCACAAAGAACAACAGATGATGCAAAATATAGTACATGTTTGAAGGAATTAAAATAAAGAGTTATCCCCTCAAAGCTAAGATAAGTCATGTGCATATTTGTCTGTACATAAGTGGTAACTGTAAGAAAGCCAGAAATTGTAGACGGGAATAAGCTAAGAACGAGATCAACTGTCAAAAAAATCTAAACAAAACCAAATCCCAACAGCAAAGAATGCATGGAGACAAGTGAGAGAGATCTGATGCAGCTGCCTGATCTAAACTAAAAACTAAACTGAAAACGTGCAACAGCAATGCCTTGTCAACACTAAAACAGAATATGGAACAAAATGCGCAGAGGTGATTAGAGGTTTTCAACACCTCTTGCCTAAAGATGATTTTTAGTTGGCTATACCAAAAAGGATGGGGTGATAGCCAACCAGACCTATGTATAGATCACCATCTGGAATGCTAAGGCTGGTAGAAAACTTGACAGCAGATGACTACGCTCAGATCTTACATAGCAACTTTATAAGCAGGAAGCAAGAATGTTACGGACCTTATCTATTATAAGCTCAAAAAACATCAGCAATCTTCAAACCAATTCCTGCAAAGAGCTTCAGCAGGAGATTGAGATAAAGGCTCTAGCTCAGGACAGACAGAATGAAAGAAAGAAACCAAGAGCAACCTAGCTATTCCCCACACCTCGTAGAAATCTATCATTTAGTTTAATTTCCCATTTCAAAGGCTGATGATAGAAATAAGAATGCAAACATGAAGAGCAGATCCTAAATCTGGTTGTAACTACAGCAAGGACTGTTTATGGGTTGAGGTCTCCTGCATTCTGCATTCAGCTTTGCTGACTTTCCAGAACATAATCATGCAACCTTACGCTGCTCTCAAATATCTCTTCTGTATGAATTACATTTTTAAATGGTAAAATAGAAAGCTAGTAAGACTGAAAATGTAATATTACTGTCTTGGAAGAGGGATTGGCAGCTTCAGTCATGAAAATAAAATTCTGGCATTTCTGACATTTTTATTTTGATTGACTGACAAATAACTTCTTATGGCTTTAAAGCAGAAAATTATATGTATGTTTTTGCGATATAAAATACTCTGGCTAAGTGTTCAAAAATAACAAACATGTAACTCTGCCAAAATCTCATGTGTCCAAGTATAAGGCATACTGTAAACAAACAAACAAACAAAACCATTCAAATGTAACAAAAAATAAAGATTTCATAAATGCAACAAACAAAACTAAGACTAGTTTACTCATCTAAAGACAGACCAACCATTAGAAAAGAAAGCATGACACACTTTTCTATAGCTGTACTATTTGACGATCTTTTTACAAAGAGCTGCACTGTGTTTATCTTGTCTACAAGAGAGCTCTGGACCCATAAACCACCATGGCTGTGCCAATAGAAGATGTAACCACTCCCTGCTTCTCAGTACTACATGCTGTCAGATGACATTGCTGCTCCTGGATGACCATCTCATCTGAGCCTAAATTACCCAAATTTGCTGCAAAAACCAGGCTCAATAGTAGGTCTTTCTGTCATTTGGCTGAAACAGTTTGGAGAATACTCACCCAAACAGCTGTGCCAAGAAATTTCAGGGAAAAGTCACGACTGCTAGGGAGCCAGTGATGACAGTTGATAGCATGAACGAAATCACCTGGCAGAGATGCATTACAAAGAGGATGTATTTCTACAGAAAGCAAATACTTGTTTTGGAAAGGTGACAATGCAAGTGGACAACTCAGAAAAAGGGGGATAGAAAAGGGCTACACAATAAGTTAAGTAGCATTGGGATTATTGTCTCTGCTCCATGAAACACGTCTTGCAATCATTGCGACATAAATCTGTGCTCAAACCTTTTGCCAAAATGTGACCTGAGCAATCTGCTTGAGGTCATTCCTGGCACCAGTAAGAGCAAATGCTGTGTCCTGAGTCTCAGACGAGTGTCTTACTCAAAACACAGATTTCCTCCCACCAAAGAAGCAGCTGAGCATGGTGCAAATGTGTTAATTTGACGATGCATACTGAAGCTCTTGTTAGCTACTAACAAAGGCAGTGCTGGGCTTTATCATTCTTTAGAAATGTTGGCATCCTTTAGACATGCTTTAGGCTGATCTTCACTTGGAAAAAACTAGAGGCCAGTCAATTTTGGGAAAAGCACTGGAGTAGTTACTGCAGGACACCTTCCTCCCTCCCTCGACATTCATTTCTGGAATGGCATGTTTATTTATCTTCCTTTACTCTGGAAATACTAGTTTTCACAAAGCAGGGATACAGTGTCCGCAGGGGGACCTGTTTTCCAAAAGCTACTCCAGTATTGTGCAGTATTTTGAGGGTATGTTAAGTGAACATAGACTGAATAAGAAAAAGAAAAAACAGATTATTCAAAGAATATGCCCATCTGAATCTCTACTAAGAGTTACAAAGTCCATTTATTTATCTAAATATTTAAAAGTCTTTTCTCAGGATCCAATCCGCACCTTTTTCATTCAGAAATACTGCATTATCTGTGGGAACTAGACAGAGGCATATTCCATGTTAGCCAATTCTTGGTCTGGCAGGCAAAAGTAACATCTGCTTCATGTCCATATTTTTCATTCTTGTTTTAACAGTCATGAACACTTTCTCAAACTGAAAAAGAACAGGGCTGCAATTCAGATAGATTAAGATTTCTGAACTCTGAAAACCGCACTTAAAGTTATTCACCAAATCAGAAGAAAATTGATTTTATTCCCAGAATGTCATACTCCATACAAGTACTAGAAAAGGTTTCAGCAGTTTTGCTCATCCATTTGCTTTTGAGTTTTGCAATCCCAAGAACACCAGTGATGATAAACATTCAGGACCATACAGTTTAATCACCTCAGCCATCTATATCCCATAAGCACTCCAAAGAGCTGTTGAAAACCAAGAACTCTTCATACTAAGAAAGTTAACAATAGCAAGTTGATCACTGAAGTCTTGGGAGTAGAGGACCTTTGGGAAACGAATCAAATCCTGAATATATGTTCTCTTGATACTCACACTGTGGAACATTATAAATTAAGATATATTTCCAAATATAAAGGAGCAAAGTAAAATCTCTCTTTTCAGTTTCAGGAGATTTTTATAACTCATGTTCTCCCACTCTGAGAAAGGAATTATATAAATATTTACATAGGGTATAGAAGCACTGCAATACACTAACAAGGAACAAATATAATTGCCAGGCAAATAGAATGTTATATAAAACAAGTTCTGTAGAAGATATAAAACCTTCCTTCACATGTAAGTACAGATTTTCCCTGGACAGAAAAGGATCAAAATATATGCTTGCGTAATTTCCAGAAGCTGAGCCTTAGATGACTCTTATTAAAAAAGAAGAGTACAAACCCTCTTCTATTACAAGAGATATAACACCAAAAATACAGGGGTTTTTACAACGTAAAGAAATTTCCTCTCTCCTTTATCCAAGATAACACAAAAGTCCTGGTACTTAACAATTCTCATAGAGATCGGACTTTTATTTTAAGAACTGTAATCACTTCAGGCTCACCTGAACTTCAAGTGCCACCACATTACAGGACTTAAATATCTAAGACACAATTCTTCTCTGAAATGTTTTGCTTGCTCTTTCATTTTGCAACAGATGGAGCAGAAAGATTGAACCAGAGAACCAGGGAAAAGTCATAGGAAATCTAAAAATGTTGCACCCAGTTGAAATATACACACACACACACACACACACTTTCAGTCAACAATGTTATAATTAAATGGTCTTATACAAATTATAGCAATCTGATGATAGCAATGACAACAAGGGTGAGTTAAAAAGGAAGAGTAGTAACATCCGCTGAATAAAACTGATATACATTAGATCTCAGCCAGCCTGGAAATGAATCCTGTCTTGGACCCTTTTAAGCAACTGGAGGGCTTAGGTTGTAGTTAGTTTGGAAACCCCAGTTTGGAGAGCGACAAACAGAAATCCCTCCCAGACTCATCTCCCTCTTCACATAGCTCCAGCTTACGTGCTGTAGTAAAGACTAACCTAAGTTTCAGGCTTTGAATCAGAGTTCTTCTGAACTAGTATCTATGATTTTCACCTACCATCAGGACTCCTTCCTCTATTAATTAATGCAACCAGTTTGATTATCAGGTTTTCTGAAGCATTAAAAAACATTCATCAAGGAGGCAGGAGTAATCTGCATTTATTGTACTGCTAAATGAGAAGGCCCTGGAAGCTTCCAAAGATTCAAAGGGAGAAACAGGATGGAAAGAGTAAAAAAAAAAGTAGTTTCATAAACATGGTATATGATTTGCACAGTGTACAGATCTCACAAGATAACAAAACTACACTATTGCATACATAAGCTGGATGTACAAGGACTAGGTGGTAGAGATGAATCATATCAGCAAGCTTATATCTGAAAAAACCTTTGATGACTTTTGTCAATAGCCAAAAGCAAAACCAGCCATCAGAAAGGCTGAAAAACCTGTATAAATTGATTCAGTTAAAACTGACACCTAAAAAAACCCCCAAATTCAAAATCTTTTAGGAATCACAGCAGACTGGGGACATGCCTGGCATGAGATGACCCCAAAGAACACTCATCTTTCTATGGTGTGAGAAGTCCACGCTATCTAATCTATTCCTTTGAGATGGCAGTCAGAAGGAATATCACTGCCATCAAGAATTGCACACAGCTGTATTTATCCACATACAGCCTATATCTGTAATGCATCCTGCTTCATAGCCCTGTTAAACATTTAAAGACACTTACTGACTTCTAATGAAAACATGGTTTCAGACTACACGAATGGCCTGATGCAGTTCAGCTTTCCAAAGAAAGCAAAGACAAAGTCAGTTTCTGTCAGCTTTATGCAAATGTCTAATAATTCTTTTCTAGACTGCAAGAAAAGTTCAACAATGCAATACAGCGATACAGCATACATCTCTGAAAAAAAACCAACCAACAAACCTAACAAATAAACCAAAAACAAAATTCAAAAAACCCAAACCCCAACCATATTCAGTAAAGAAAACTATTGCTCTGAGTAAAGTCAACACTTAAGGCATACTGGAAGTTTCTCCAGCCTAGGTTGTTTCAGACATTTAAGGTCCAAAATGTTTGAAATGCTCAAGTGAAGCCATTCACCCTTTTACTTTCACCCTGATATTGGAAATGGAGTGAGGGAGAGTCTCAAAGCACAATTCAGTAAGGTACTCTGCCTGCCAAATTTTCCATTGTAAGCTGATGGGACTGAGGTGGCCAGGTGCCTTTGAAAGTATCCCCTTTAACTGCTTTCTTTTAATTAAATCCTATAGTCAGTAATAGTTCTTATGTCTTATAAGTAATTAATACTTGTTCTAAAACTAGTAAGAATCTAAGCTCAGGTAAAGGACTGTTCTCTTTATTTCACTTCCAGAGTATATTGTAAATATTTTTACACAATGTGAACTGCATAAAATAGTGCATGACCTACAGTAAGTCTGAAGAATCTTTTTAACTCATACTACCAAAGATACAGTTTTTGCACTTTGAAGTGTTAGTGTAATCTATGCAAATAAAGTAAAATAAAATAAATAATAATAATTAAAAAACCCACTTAAAGGATTCAGTGACTGTGTTTAATTGGTTTTCCACAAACCAGGATATAATAGCAGAGGCAAGTGTCAGTCTTTCTTGTGGTAACAGACTTTCTTTTTGTGGATCCTTTTCCTGAGCTGCCAAAAACATTTGCCCCTTGGCAGGCAGCCAGCCAGCACTGATTTTAAGCCCATAGCAGGATCTATTCTGTAACTGCTAGGAGTTTTCTCAGTGTTGTACTGGTGGTTTTCGCAACAGTCAGCGCATTCTTGGAATCATGCTTTAGCTCTAAATTAGGGATGAGATGCTGTAATACATTGCTCTAAATTTTGCACACCTGTCAGCAGTAGCTTTTGAGGCTTTGAAAGGGCTGCAAGATGACCCTCTTTCTCCACTGCCTTTCTGCAGTTCAAGGTCTCCTTCAAAGTGGTAGCGAATGGCACCCGGGCCAGGTACTCACTCACCCAGTCGATCTTCTTGGTGGAACACCTCTTCCTTCTTTCACATTGCATTTCCTCTAACAGTCTCTGCCAGTCGACAATAGCAGCTGAAAATCAAAATGCTGAGTGATCTTCACACCCACAGTGGATTAGTAAGGAATAGACTTCAGAATTTTTTATTTTTTTTTAATGCAGAAAAAAGTGCGAGGTGGTAGTAGGTTGAGCTGGGGAAAAGTGATTCGTTCCCTGGTGGTTAAGAGCAATTTGAGATAGAAAATACCTTTTACACTTGTTTATTGCTCTTCCAATGGGCAGATTACTGCTGCAACAGATGACCCAGTGCTCGGTAGCATCTGGCAAGAGTCTAATATGCTCATAACTCTTGTCATTTTGAGAAGATAGGTTACCAGGATTTCAGTGTGACTTCTAAAGCACGTCTCCTTATTTTGGGAAGATGCTCAGCATTTCTTCACAACCACTCAAGCTCATTTAATCATGTTCACTAGCGATCACTATTCCCTGTTGTCCCAATACATGAAAAAGACAAGAAATTTTATGAAATACCCTTTTGCTAATAAGTGTAGTTGCAGCCAAATTCAATTCTCTTAAGCTCCAGCCACTTGAACCACAAGTGTGGTTTTGCATGGTTTAGCTCTTGATCTGCTGTTTCTGTGAATTACCTGATTTGACCTAAAAGCTTTTCAGGTTAAGTTTCTTGGTGAGTGCACACAACAAAACACCATATCATAATCAATAAGTAGACATCTGAATGCAGAGAAAAACCTCAAACTACTCTCTTTAAGACCTTTGGCAGGAATTCTCAGGGAACAAGATCAGATAAGTGGCATTTATCCATTCTCCTTCTGCTGAAGAAAAGAACACCTCTGCGAAATCTGTTAGAGAAGAGCTATTCATGTTCCTCTTTTCCTTCCTCTGCTTCCATCAACACAAAATAAGAAACCAATAAAATAGCCTATTAAAAAAGGACTGTGTACAATACTGCAGGGGGAACTTATCAAATGAGACCTTCATCCACTTAGACTTGCCTGCAGTATTTATTAAAAAAAGAGAATGTTTAAGAAAGAAAAGCAGCTTCAAAACCACATTCATCTGACAGTTTTCTTTGGACATTAGAAAGAGAAGAGCAGATGAACAGAATAATCCTATTCCAGTCTTGTTTGGCTTAAACAAAGAACTCCTTCTTTAACTGTGAATGTTCTTTTTTATTCTGTATTTCAAGTATTTTATGGCAAGTAATTATACAGATTGAACTGTCTTGAAGATTGTTGGTAGCCTTACAACTGGTCCAATTATAATAACAATTATTTTTAACATCATGAATCTATCCTTGCTGTTGACTGCAATTAAACATTCACCTATTTTCTGGAGAGTGCAGACCTAGATTTTTGTATAAAGGTATTATCTCCACATTTGTATCTTTGCATTTTCAGATACATATTTACATAACAGACAGATTATATTTTTGAGCACTCCTTTCAGCAACACATTGTTTACAAAAGAAAAAGGGGGTTTTATCATCATCTTTCCCACCTGTGCTGTACTTCACATTTGACTTGTTTCTAAAGAAAATAAACCAAAGCTCAGAGTCAGTTTTCTACCATTTTTTGTTCTGCAAAGATGAAAACAGGTTGGGTTGTGGGGTTGGGGTTTTTTTGACAGTTCATATTAGAATTCAAAGGCGGCACTTTTCAAAAGCATTTTCATACCCCAGGTATTAGTTGCAGAGCCATATGAGCAAAATTATTTAAAAATGCAACTACAAAGCCTAACTGTGTACCCTAATCTTGGCTCTAGACTTGAGGCTTTCTCCCTAAGCAAAAATACATGGATGTAAAAGGTTATTTGCCCAAGTGAGACTAGATGAAAATCAAAGGGCTGTCCAAAGGGCTGTCCCTTTAAGAAAAATATATCATCCTTTATCACTCTGAATGGTTGCATTACAGCTCTGCTACTTTTGTGCTTCAGTTGAGCAAGTTACAGATATTAAACAGAATGGCACATCACAATAGGACATGAAATGAATTACAGCATAATGAGTGAACACATCTACTGTATTATTATACATAGTCGCCTTTTATGTATTATGTAAAAGAACCCAACTTGAGAGATCTTGCTCATTTTTCATTTCAAAAGAATTTTGTAGAGAGCAGTTATAGTGTCAATTACTTCAGTATCAAATAGCAGATATTTTGAAAGCTGTAAGGTGCAGGAGGGCCAAGCAGAGGTAAATACATCACCAGTTACTTGGACAGCACTGATCTTAACACAGCCATGAAAAGCAGCAACAACAAATTTCAACCCCGTTTTGTGATCCGGCAGCATAACTGTTCTGCTTGGGATAAATGACAATGCAGTGTCAGGACTCTGACAGGCTACACAGAGGTCTTACTGGTGTCTTGGGAGGATCTTCACAGTTACGCTCACCATCCTATTTTACAGGTAGCTGCCTGCACTGATGAGTAGTTTTTATTCAGTAAAACTGATGTTCTGTGGAAAATAAGGCAAAGCAAAGTGGAACAAAACATTCCTTTCCAGGAGAAAATACCATTGCCAGCAGTAGCTTGCAAAAATAAGGTTGCCTGTAGCAAAAGAGGGTGGCAGGTTAAAACTGATTGCATCTTTAAAAAGAGATGACAATGTTTTGGGGATTTTGTTACTCCTCAGAACAAAGGAGCGTCAGATTCTTTGACTATCGGACATATGTTCAAGCTAATGCCTAGGCCACCAGTAGACCATCCTGTACAAGCCCAAACATATGTCTATCAAAATTTACAGATGCTTATGCAGAAAATAATATTTTACCTTAACTTGTTGAATTAAAATGGCTCATATAACCTTGTGATGTTTCAATTATTAAAAAAAAAAAATTCAGCTGTAAATAAGCCATCAGAAAAACGTAACAAACAATGGAAACAGTAGGCTATACATAGTGTCTCCAAATGAAAATGATAGCTTTTTTTTGTTCAAGATAAAATATTTGGTTTATACATGTCATTCATTTGTAGCTTATCTGCATGCAGCCAAAAGGACTATTGGTTAGGTGAAACACTTAAATAGACTAACCATTTTTATACAGCTGATAGTGGTTTAACAGCTGCAAGAAATACAGTTCTCTTTAGAGGAATATCTTCATAATCTTTTATCTACTGAAAACCAAATACATTTTAAGGAAATTATAAATATTCCTTTTATCTTACCATGATAAAGAGATTTACTGCAAACATTAACATACCTACTCACCACACATAATTTATAACAGAGGAAGAGCTTGAAATGCTTTTATGTAAACAATCATAGATTTTCCTATGGTTACTAAAAGGCTGTTTAAAACTCTTTAGTAGCAGGGGACCTTGAAAAACACTGTTTCTAGCAAATCTCAGTGTTTCCTTTAACTTTTGCACAATATTTACCCCGCTAACACCATTTTTGTCTCAAATCCTTACATAAACAATGTCTGTAATAAAAGCAAATATATTTTTACCTGTTTCATATAATGCAGGCCTTGGAATAGAAATGCAAACAAAGATACTGGTGCAAATTAATGGAAGCATCTTCCAGCTCCTAGAGCTCATCAAGTACCTTTAACCATATCCATTCACAGAAAATGCCACATTTACCCTAAGTGACAGAACAGAAAATATACAGGACTCCAAATATAAACCAACAAGACTTCCATAACTACCACCACCTGTCATTATAACTGATGAGCAAGGATGCACTCAGAAGAAAAAAAGACACAGTTACACACTTGCTCTATGCCTCTATTCACATACCAATGTCTAGAGAAGACTTTCAACTACAATGCAGTCTTTTGTCAAAGTTCACCCATCCAGAATCTGGGTTTGGAAAAGGAGAAATGAGACTCCAGTTGCGATAATCTATTTATTAGAAGGATGTTTAGAGGCTCAGAGTAAGCTTAATATTTAAGTTTCTGGTCTGCCTGTGGAACTACTACAAGCATCCCTGTTACATTAAGTCCTCCTAAGAGACTGGTACCTCCAAGAGTAACATCATAGTGTGCAGCAAACACCAACTGACAGACGTTATGATATCCCTCAGGGAGGTACCTCATTTCATACATGATTCTGTATAATGAGACACAACGTGCAAGCATTCTGGATTCTGGAATATCTATAGATGTGTTGGGTTTTCACACTAGCCTGTCTTTTGATCTCAAATTTCCTGAAGCAGATATGATAAAAATATGTTTCTGTCCTTTATATAATTGTTCACAGAAAAAATGTTACGTAGTTTATAAATCAATCCCTGAGTAAAAGGTAACAGTTACACTTCCCACTTCTAATCCATAGGTATCAAAGTGTTTCATATAGACAGATTTTTATCAAGTATATTTTAATAAGGGATAAAAGCTAAGTGAAAGTAGCTTCATAGAAAAATTTCCATAGGCTTCAATGGACAACATTATCAGAATATTTGATTAGGAGCCACTGTGGAATAATTGATCCTTTATGGCCATTACAGAAAAAAAGAAACATGATTTACATCAGAGTCTAATAACCCATACTCCAACTGAAGTCATAGTTGTAGGCATACATAATGTAACAGAAAGCAACACCAAACATGCTTTTAAGGTCTTCTAGCTCAGCCAGAATAGGATTGTAGGAGCTGGTATTACGTCTCCTAACCCCCAAGACAGCAAAAAAGAGTCCCAGACCCACCATAAGAAATTGATGTGAAAGTTTATTATAACAATCAACTGTAAAACAGATTAAAAATTGGCAACCAGTTCAGAGGGACCTTTAGGCCCATGGTTCAGTCTAGATCTCTAGAATCAGGAACCAGGACACAACTTTGTGTTCTGGTAAAGCACAAAGAGCTCAGAAAGGCCTGGGCACTGTACACACAGAAAAGAACGCAATCTTCACATCCAGAGAGGCTGCAACCTAGGAAACAAGATAGGAAAAAGACACAGACACACAGATTTGTATCTGACGGCTAGGGTCAATAGCCTGCAATGTTGGCAATAGCCAGCACACAAGCTCTTGCTCTGAGTTCAGCAGAGCAGGGGACTGAATATGAGCCACCCACCTCACCAAGGGTCATGTTCAGGGTGCCCTCATGTGGGAATGGAGCTCGTCATTTCAGTACAAACTCAGCTCTGAGTCATGAAAATGCTTCCAGATGAAAATTTGTCTAAAATATAAATGTTAATTTTAAAAGTGAATTAATATCAATTATCTGAGGTTTTCCATTAAGGAAAAACATAATACTTTCTGGAAGTACTTTTAGCTTCTTTGGGGGCTTTGTTTTTTAAGTTTTTAACTGGCTGTAATTTAGAATCAGAGAATCATAGAATATCCTGAGTCAGAAGGGACCCACGAGGACCATGGAGTCCAACTCCTGACACCACATAGGGCAACCTAAAAGTTAAACCATGTATCAAAGCGTGTTGTCCAAGCACTTTTTGAACACCAACAGGCTTGGGGCCATGACCACTTCCCTGGGGAGCTTGTTCCAGGGCTTGACCACCCTCTCAGTGAAGAACCTTTTCCTCATATCCAGTCTGAACTTTCCCTGGTGCAGCTTTAAGCCATTCCCTCACATCCTATCACCGGACAACAGGGAGGAGATCAGCACCTCACACTCCACTCCCCCTCTAAGGAAGCTGTAGACAGCAATGAGGTCATCCCTCAGCTTCCTTTTCATCGAGGTGAACAAATCCAGTATCCTCAGCCACTCCTCCTAAGTCATGCCCTCTAGTCCTTTCATCATGTTTGTTGCCCTTGTTTGGACACAAACCCTTTTCCTTATTAAGTAAAGGTTGCAAAATGAAGCAAAAGACCAGTAATAGAAGGACAGACATTCATCCACTTAGGATAGTAAATAGGACTATGCAGCATACACACTGTGACTGAGTAGCTTGAACAGTTAATCTGGAACATGAACTCATTTTTTTCTCTAAAGTATATGTTGCCACAAACACTGGGCTAGGGCCACATAGACATGTGGGGTAAAAGGCAGAAAAATGAAATATTTTCCTTTACCTCCAACCCCATACCTTTTGAACAAACTCAGTAACATTCTTAAAGAAATTAGTTCTCTTACACTCTTTTCAATTATGCCAGTCCTTACAAAAAGAAAAAAAACAATAATGAAAAGATCTCTACTTTTTGTTGAGCTGCAAGTACAGAAAAGCCAAAAATTGCCAAGCTGCTGAAAGCCTTTGGTTGGACAAAATAGAGAGCTGTCCCAAGAAGCTGAAGGGCCTACATCAAACTTCTTTTCTTAATAGATTATCAGGAAGCTATATAAAAGACAAAATTCCTTTCCTGGAAGACTCACTGAGACTATAGCTCAGAGAAAGGGCATATCCAGATGAGGTGGCAATGGCCAAGAGAAAAGGCCTTGTAAGGACTCAGAATGCTCCCATTTTATAACCATTTTTGTCTGGGCCACAAGTCTTTTAGATGCTTTAGGGCAAAGGCACACTTCCTCGCCTCTCATGCAATTACCACAGGCAAGGTAACGCCTCTAAGGCTGGAAGTCATAATGCTGCAGGTGAGATGCAGTGGGAGGAGATCACCAGATCATGTAAGGGCAAAAGTCGTACAGTATGTCCCTGAAGTCAGAGTCCCTCTGTATCCAGACAGCTAGGACTGCCAGGCAGAAAAGACTGATGGTATCCTCCTTAAGTCTCAAATATTTCAGTGCCACCAAGGTGGGTCAATATTTCAGTAAGAGATAACAAGAGAAACCTAAATGCTCCACGATCATGTCGTATCTTTCCTTCTCAAGAAATCTTACTGCCACAGTGTGAATGACTGGGTTAAGAAACAGATGATAATCATGAGGGATTACATGACAAAGTGCATCATGGAACACATCCCTACTAACAACAAGAAGTAGCTATCCTGTATTTTCAAAAGTATATGGAGTTACTTATCCCTTAGTGTGTATGCTTCCTCTGCTAAGTAGCTGCCTCCCACTAGTCCAGCAAAAGCTGGAATTCAGCAATAAACAAAGTTTTCCCTGGACTGTACCTGTGGTTTGTCAAGTGCACTGGACAAAGGTGCTATATAAATGTCACTAGCTATTTTAGGTGATTTCCTAAGGGAAAGCTGCTTTAAGTGATGTCAGGAGTAAGTGTTACCACATAGCTAGCAGTTGTCGCATTAATCTTTTAGGTCTCCAGAAAAGTATTCAGCAGTCTCCTCTCATAAGCCATTGCAACAGAGTAATGAGAAGTTACATAGGAGTGACCAAGCACAGGTACCTGTACTCTATTATGTACATTCAAGGTGCAGGAAAACAGAGAGCTGATCTTGTCTTTTGCTTTGCTAGTTTTGTTTGTTGTTGTTTGTTTTTTATTTTTTTAATATGGCAGGTACAGTCAGCCTCATGACTATTTTCTGCATAAGAAAATTCAGCCATCCATGTGTTTCATTTCTTCTGGGTGTTTCCCTATGGACCTGCTGCTTTCCAGTTGGGTACCATTAACTTCAATTGCACTAGTCTTTTTTTTTTTTTCATACCTAGAACTGGTGTGAGGCCATATGAAACTCAGATCACCCTTTTCTTGTGTTGTTACCATTGCATATTGGTATGTTAAACAAGTTCTTTGAAAAGCTATGCAGGATGGCCAACAATGATTTTCTCTGGAGGACTGATGTTCAGCCTCAGAAAACACTATGTTTAAAAAGGAAAAAAAAAAGGCGAGGGGGTGGGAGAAAGATAGAAAAGAAGTTAGTTAATACGAAACAATTCTCACGGTGATCCATCAAGCCTGTACATGCATGTTCACATTGTTCCAGGTGCAGACTTGCCTGCCCGAAGTATACAAATACTTGTGGCAGGATAAGAAATTCTCCTTAAAATTTCCTAGGCATTAAGAAAAGAAATGTCTGATCTAGAAGACAAGGCTGGTAAAATTTAGCCTGGTGCGAGAAGGCTGCTGGTGTTTCACATTAAACAATGTGGCTTTTAACAGCATTCTCCCCTACTCTTCCTGACGTGGAAAGTGAAGCGGATCCTTGGCAATCCTTGTCCTGAAGCCACGTCTCTCACAGCAGTGCACAGTAGCAGCCAGTACAACTGACTATGCCAAGCTGTAATCAGCTTGCCTCCCTCCTGTGCAGACAAAATCATCTTCCCTCTCTTCCCTTGCTGTTATGCTGAGCAGCTTACAGCTATCATTCTGCATAGCTGCAGTCTGGGATACTCCACTGAACGCAAGTGCTACGGACACGATCAGCAACAGATGTGGACGAGAAGCATCTGCCATATCTCCAAGCTCAAAAAAATCCAAACACTCTAACTTATAAAAGAAACCAGATCACCTGTCTGGGCTGATGGAGTACAAACCCAGTGAGTCTAAGTAGGCTGCAACATGCTGCGTTAGAGCTTGAATAACATGCAGTTTTCTTTTTAACTATTGTTTTTAGGTAAGCAGTGTCTTAATAAATAGATCTGGAGAGAAGTGCTCATTTTTCAGCTGCAGAGAAACACTCCAAATGAGTATTTTCTGTTTGACAGCCCTTTTCTCCCTCTCCCTTCACCCACCTTCCTCCTCTCCCTACCTCACACCAAACTTTTTTTCAAAATAAACATTCCTTCATTCCATTATCGTTATACATCCTATATATACGCAGGTCAAGCACGTAGTAGACTGGAAGAGACCTACGGGCTATGGACGCCAATGCCTTGCTATCACACGCACCTCTTCATAAGTGTATTGTGCTCCATCTTAAAAGCGATCTGCTTTTTTCTTGGCAGCCTCTGGATTGGAAACCTGCTCCAGGGCCTCCCTGCTCTAACAGGAGCCTCTTTAATTCCAGGCTACCCTGTTTTCGTCACTTGTTTTTAGTGCTAGCATTATCTTTCAGTTGTAATACCTTTTCACCCTTGATGAATAGACATTTGAAGCACTTTTAGATGACATTTGTATCTGCTCTCGGTCTGCCACTTTTCTAGATTAAAAGGACATAGGCTTTTCTTACATGGCGTGTTCTCCATCCCCTTGATTTTCCAGTCTGCCCAGTAAGCCCTTCTCTCTATCAGTCCCATTTTCAATTAAGTTTTTTGAACACGGGTCACCAGGTTTGTACTCACTATTCCAGGCGAGGTCTCACCAGTGCCTTGTATAATGGCAGCAATACTTCCCTATCTCTGCTGCAAATGCCTCTCCTGACACATCCTAGATCACATTTGTCTTTTTCATGGCTGTCTCCCACTGGCATGCTGAGCCCAGCTAGGACTCCCAGCTCCTTCTCCTCCTCCATCATTGCCAGCTGATGAGCACCTGTGAAATTTGGTAAAGCAGAAGGGTCAGCTAGACAGAGGACTGCTCCTACTGCATCTCTTTATTTAAGACTGCTCAGAGGAAGAAAGAGGCATAAATGAGTCTGTAACAGCTGTCACAGCAGTTACAGCCAGCCAAATTCTGTGAACACTTTCCATTCCCATTCACTGAACAACCCCCAAGATCCAGACCAAGCCACAAACAAGAGCATCTCTTGAGCACTGAACACTAGCTTCAGGAAGGTTCTCAGTGGGGGAGGAAGGAGTGAGAAAATAGCAGTGGAGTCACACACAACCCCCCAAACCCCCTAAAATTGATATGACGTAGAGAATCTATTCTGGTTGTTTCTTAAAAGCCTGAATGAAGTTAGCTAATTTGCAGTGGAGGTGGGAATTTTTTTAATCAGGCAAAGACGTGTGCAGAGGTAAATGGGAGGATGACATTAACGTTGCTTTGGAAAAAATACTTTCATTGAAATATTAACATCACTGTCCCCACTTAGGAGATTATACTGTAAAATGAACAGATTTTTTTGTATAATATTGCTTCATGTGTTGGAGAGGAGAAAGCCTGGTAACTGTCCTCATTCTTTTAATGTCACTGTTCTTTGTAAGACGGCTAGCCTTGCCATCATTAATATCACAAGAGGATTCATGTTTGTTTATTCTAAAATGAATGTAAATTGGACTTCATACCTGATACCTTAAAGCCACACTGAAACACAAGGAAGTCTATTATCTTTATACCATGTATTTTAGGATTTTTTTTCTCCCCACTCCAGCAGAAGACTGACAATTTATAACGCAGTGGTGCAACTGCCTCATTTGCACATTTACAGTGCTTGATAAGGGGTTGAAATGCTTGATTCCCCAGAGGTCCTCCTTGTTCCTTCCACAACAGAAAATGTCTCCCTGTATTTCAACACAGCTCTGACAAATTTTTCTAAATAACAGATATCTAGCCTTTAGATAGTGTCTTTCATGCAGAAGAACATAAAAACACTTTACACAGGGTTCATGCAAATCATTTCACTACATGCCAGGCAGCACAGAGCAGAGCTTGGAATCAGCAGAGGAGCTTGTTCCACATGGCACCTCCTGCCCGTGGTCCTGGGACCCGACTCATCCCTCTGCACCATATTGTGCATCAAACACATCCTAACTTAGAGTAAAAAAATCAAGACAGAATTGTTGAAAACCCTCAAAGTTTCCCTAAGCAGTACTGAACAGACAGCCAAATGCATTCAAATATACTGCCAAAAATCCATATTGCTTTTGCTCTGGAAATGAGGCAACACCTTCGACCACCAAGTCACACTGACTTTTTTTTATGTCAATAGCATTGTCTAAAACCTGGCTTTTAATAGCAGCCATATCACCTATCCCCACTGATCCCCATTACTGTGGATTGTGCCACAGCACATTTGTTACAAAAGTCTTCAGGAACAATGACAATAAAAGCAAGACAATTACTCCTCCAAGCACTAGTGTTGGGGTATTTTTTAAAGAACAGATTTGATTGAAAGGTAAAGATTAGCTTTAAATTCCTCCACCCCTTCTTCTATTTGAATATGAAAAGAAGGTGTAATGCAGATGCTTACCTTGATATGACATTAAAAGACAGTTTGGGTCAATATAATTACTGTAGAACAGCGGAATTTTTTAGAAAATCCTTAAATATTTGTACTTAGTGATTTTACCCTTCAAATGCATTTTAGCATTCTGGGGTAATCGGCCAAGTCCAAACCATAGATGCAGAAGTAAATACTAGACAGTCCCTCCCTTAATGTGTACTATGCATACAATATCATAGGTTAATCCCCCCAAAACCAAGGAAAAAATGTATTTCTGCAACATTTTAGAATGTAACTATGTGAGTCAAAGTGACCCCCAGAAGAGCTTCTTTGCACTTGATGGCAGGTTTATGGACATGTTGTAAATGTCAGACTACACCATTTTTAATAATAAAAAAAGACACTATAATACTGTTTCCTTGTAACCAGGACAGAAAATCATTTGGTAAGAGTAAGAACATTTATTGGTTTTGACATAAAAATTTCTCGCTGTGAGGTGGAAACGCTGTACTCCAAATACCGGAAGAAACGTGAATTCTCAAGGGTTATGTTCAGTAACTCTTGGTTCAAAAGCAGACGCGGCAGGTGCATTATTTAAGAGCTTGTCAGAGATGATCTTCTACAGCACACTACTCCAGGATTCATCTCCTGCTATGCCCAGGAAGGGGATTCTTGTGTAAATATATGGCAGAACTGGCTGGCTGCACTTCAAGCCCATACTGCCCAACCCTCTTCAATATCACTGTGGTCACCACAAAATGTAAGTATCAGGAAAGGTCTTCAGTACTAAATGCAACTACTCCTCCCACATAACCCACGTAAGAGCACTTTGGCTGAGCTCTTCAGAGTGCATTTGCTCTGAAAAATTCAAAGTGACATGCTTCTCAGTAGCCATACTTGATGTTCTAAAGCATATTTTGTTTTGCTGTATTGAGTGCTAATTTGGTGCCACAAAGATGTGGTATATTCAATGCAAGTGAGGAATAGTTGCAGCCCAGGCTACTGCTTTGAATTTCCTGACTCCTGCACGTACAAAAACTTGAATGTATTTTATTTAACCTTTTTTTTTTTCCTTTTCATTCTGTCAGAGCATAAATCCTTGAGTTGAAGCTAGTCACATCAGGATTTCAGTAGGGATGATCACAAATAAACATGCTACTAGAAAAACAGAAGATGCTCAAAGGGCCAATGTGTTAAAACAAAAAAAACTATTGCAAATGGGTTGACTGAGTCCTCTATGCCTATAGCAGTGAGCTAGATTTTCAGCTGTGTAAGCCACGGGAGCATTGTTGTCTTCAGCACAGATAAGCTTATTTGTGCAAAGGATCTGACCCCTGTTTCTATAGAAGATGCTCCAGACATACATAAACCTGCATAGCTACCTGCCTGTTTCTCTCACACACCCATCAACATTCCAGAAGGAAGGAATTTCCTATGTGTTTCACATGCCAGAGTAAAACCAAACACAAAATCCAATTTGAACTATTCCAGTACATACTTAAAAATTCCTCATACAGGAAAATCACAGCTGGTAAAAAATATACATTTTTTTTCTTTTTTATGTAACTGAGTAGCTTATAAAGAAATAGGAAAGAAAAATCACTTTTGGCTAAGAACAAGCAGGAGAATTATAATCTAAAATTGCATATTTTTAGAAAATACTATTTGATGGAAGGTGCTCCCCTTAAACATGTCTATACTGGCAAGTCAGAAAGGATACAGAGATTAGAAATGGCTTTCCTAATGTATCATTGCACTAAACAATATTTGTGAGGGAAAGAAGAATAATGGTTGTACCTTGAATATAGAATATGCTGGCCACATGTTTGTGGCACAAAAGACATCTTGCACAAAATTATGCTCTGCAGTGGTGAGAGAAACTAAAGAATGAAAAAGGATGCTTAACTGAAAAACGGAAAGTAACTCTGTACCATCTCTCACTTGCACTGAACCCTGAAGGGGAAAAAAATTAGGATAATTACACATTTAACTGCAGTAATCCTGGATTAAAGCATTTAATTCCTAGACTGTTTACAAGCCATCAATACAAACATTAATAAGCAGATATATGGCAGGCTGCTTTAAAAGCATATTACTTTGCTGTCAAAACTACCTCTGGTACAAATTCAGGAGTATGCAGTATTTTATTCTTCTTAAAGGAAGACTTTATCTTAGGGGTTTTAAGTAATCTCTTATGCCTGAACTACTACATAAAAATACAACAGCCTCTGCAAACATTAAGTAGGCGGTTTCTCTTTTGTTAGCAAATGGAGTACACCCTAGCCTTTTAAATTTTTCAATGCCTTTGAAAATAAAAGGTGTCTCCAATACAATATTTCTAACAGGTAAATTATATCTCTTCAGACAAGAGTAATAATTAACAGAAAGCATCTGTACCTTGTTTACCTTTATGAAGCATTATTGTACTAAGTAGCACAGAACCTCAATACAAGTGAAAACTTAAATTATTCTGTGGGACATCTGGAAAACTGTTCACCATTAAGGAAACTGATAGCTCTGAGGGAAACTTGCCTCTACACTCTCCTCCATCAACAAGTACTACCCAGTCACTCCCAGTACAGTTAAATGACCTCATCAACTTAAGCCTTGTTTTGGCATTTCAAAAAAACAACAAAATTTCTCAGCCTGGGTTTACGTACTGGTAGTCACCACAAGCTGGCACATCACAGCAGGACAGGCTTACATGCCTGCAAATTTCCAACATGCACGATGTCGCCTTTCAGGAATGGGTTATGGGAAAAAGATTTAATGCCAGTTTCCCCTTGGCTTTTTCCATTTCCATTTCTCCTGTTACAAATAGCACAGCTCTAGCCCCCCACCCCCAACAGTATATAAATTAATTTCCCCTCATTCACTTTAACCTGGGTCAGCTCAATGGACGCTGGGTTAAATTCTTGATCTAAAACCAACTGTAGTCAAGAGAAGCCCTTCCACAGGCATGAACAGGTTTTAGCTCTGAATGGTGAAACCTAGATGTGATGCTGCAGTGCAACACCACTGCCCTTGTCCCGCTGAGCTCCACATATTTCAGCAGGCGTGGGAGCAGGAATTGTCACCAATTCCACTCTCTCCAAGTATGGGATAATGTAAAGCTTTGTATAAGATGGGAAACCACACAAACGGGAGGTGGCAAACTCCTAGGTGACACAGCCAAAGTCCTGTGGCTTGATGCCTCCAAGAACTCAGAATCACTGCAGTCAGGTAACTTGGGAAACTACAAATTCATTGATTTTGCTAGCTCAGAGAAATTTTGTGAAACTCTACATTGTCTCTCAGTGACAAAACTGCAAACTATTGGTAGTGGTACTCTCTGTGACTGAATGCCTGTTGTCCTTACAGACAGAATTCTGTACACATAACTGAGATTATCACATGCAAAAACAATGAGGCAGGAGAAAAAAAATAGAAAAATGCATCTTAGAAGTTACTTATGTTTAATGCTTAAAAGTCTGAATGCACAAACAATAATCTACCATTATAGAAGTACTGGTGGTCAATACAATGCATTAGAACTATGTACAATGACACAGTTTAGTATCAAAATCTTTCTACAATGTAGAGTATTACGAAACTGTTAATGACATCAAACACTAAGCACTTAAGACACCATTTTTTGCTACCACATTTGGAACTTCAATGAACAGTCCATTTTAACTTGCAGCATCAATCCATTTCTAGTATGAAATTAAGTAATTTTCTACTTATACAATAAGATTTATCTACACGGGTCTTTTGATTTTGATCCATAGCAGCAAAGGCACTGTACATCAGCAGATCCACAGACTTAAAGATTTTTTTTTAAAGCATTCAAAAAAAAAGTCACAGATCATAGTTTAACAGCAACAACAACAACATAAAAAGATAACACGTTGTCTCTGGCACAATGGCTCAGTCTGCGTCCTTTTTAGGGACATCCAGTCAAGACTTGGATTGAACTGCTGGCGAACAAAGCAAGTCCTTATCCCAATGAGAATCCATTCCTTTCTGTATGTCGGAATGAGTACTCTTGTAAATCCTACCTCAGAGGTCATTGCTTTTGTAGTTTGTATATTGGTAGGCATCCATTCTTATTTCAGTGCAGTTTCCAAAGAACATATCAAATATTTTTCATAATCTCTTGTAATTGAAAAATTGCCCAAAGACACATATCCCCATTTTCAAGGAAACATTGCAAAAGTTTCCAGAAGTAACAAAGGTGATTCTTTGAGGCAACTTACTGTACTCTCTACAATATAACAAAGAGAGGTGTTTATATTAAAAAACCTAGTCTGACACCAAAATGCTTTATGTTTATCAACAGAAAAGCATTGAGAACAAATCTGTACACAAGATGCTATATTAACATTGCAAATATATAAATTAGCACATTCTTACTTAAAGTGAATTTAATTTAGATGTGAACTGGATTTGCCATTCATCACAGGCATGTAGATTACTGGCTACAGTTTGCAATTTCCTAAGTTTCCAAGACTGTCTAAAATAGTTAAGATACAGCATCTTCCCACCAAATATTTATACTGTAATAACACTTAGAGGTCTCATCCAAGAACAGGACTAAAAAATATAACAAAGTTTTTTTTGTTTTTTTTTAAATAGAAACTACAAGTCTATTTAGTGTAACTTTAACTATCTCCTGAACATCCTTCTCCAAGATCCCCAATTCATCCACCTGCAAAAACACAAAGTATACAATGCACCTTTCAAACTAAAGCTGGGCCAGGCAGCTTTATTTAGTCAGTTCATTGTTAGAAAGCCTTCTTTAAACAAAATAAATACATTACAGCTATAATACATAATTAAAGAGTCAAGTTCACTGTTAAGTATGCTTATTCCATCTTCTTCCAAGTAGATATCTGACAATTTGGTATCACAAGCTCTTAAAGAGCATTCACAAATCAATACCAAGTTAAGAAGGTAAAAATAAATTCCACAACTGTGATGAGCATTTAAGTTCTCAGTTTAGAAAGAAAAAAAAGGAATATACAGCAAAGTGCTAGGAGAAGGAGTTCTGTCTGCATTCAGATTTGTCTCTAATAAATAACTTCATAGACTGTAGCTTTCTTGTCCCCAGAGCCAGTGACAATGTATTTGTCATCCACAGAGATATCACAGCTAAGCACAGATGAGGATTCTTTGGACTACAAGAAAAAAAAAAAGAAAATTATGCCTTTCCAATCCTTCAATCCAGAAGAGCTTGAAGATTAACTGGAAGAGTTTATAGAGAGGGAATACACCGAAAGCTGATTTAAGTATCAGTACCACAGTGTCAGCTTTTGTTACAAGTCTGTTTCTCCAAACTTGTTCCACCTAAAGCTCTATGGCAACAAAAACCAGCAGTGGAAAGGGAAGTGAATGTTATGGACCTAGAGATAATCTATCAATCAAACAAAAAGAAGCAGTCCTTTATATATGCTCTACAAGCAATGAGATTTTCTTTATATTTTACACGTTAGCTTTTGCATGAAAATGAATGAAAAGCCATCTTCTTCTTCCCTCCCTTTTTTATTGTAAACCAGAAATCCGTATGGAGAAGCACTACAAAGCCCTACCCACCCACAGGTATGAAACAAAGATACTCCACAGAAGTAACTGTATCTCCTCACACTATTTCCCCAACACTGAAGATAAAAGCCTGCACAAAGGGATTTAAATTATCAGGGAGGATGCAAATATGAAAAGATACTGTGGTGGAATAGGATGCACAACCGTGTACAGCAGGTGAATGGGAGACAGGATACACCAGTACACAGTAGCTCTGTCTCTCCCAGCTTTTCTGTCTTTTCTGAGATGATGTGTACATATTGTCACATTTTACTTGCTGTTTTAGTGCATGTTTTCTTTACATAACACATGTCCGCATCCTTTTCTGCCTGTCACTTCAAGAGCTAAACACTTCCCAAACATGCTAATTTTTTGCCAAGAAACCTCTGCTGCACTGCACAGGGAGTTTCTTTCTCTACCCCTCATTAACAAAGGTGCACTGGGGTTTTAACATCACTTTTAAGGGAGATGTGTTCTTGTTAGGACAATTCGGGCTTTCTGTGGGAGGTAGTTCCAGAGCTGAATAGCCTCCACTAAGAAAACTCAGACCTCAGCTTTCCCATGTCAAGGCAAAATGCCCTGTCCCCAAAGGTGGAGACACAGCAGGTATCAGTACAGATGAGACCTGACCATCTAGACTTGAACACCAGTTACCTTAATTCAAAAAATTCCCAGCCTAAAAGTACCTATAGGTGAAAGAAGAGAAGACCATGCCAAAAATCCCACTTTTCTTTAATGGCACTGAAGTGCCATTAAAATTGCGCAGAGAGGGATTAAAGACTACAGAAAGGTTACAAATTCCAGTCATACACCAGGAGGCTTCTCCATAAGGATACATCAGGAGTCTGCCGGTCCAGTCCACTGACTTTACAGATCTCATCCAAGAAAAATACTTGTGTTGAATATGACTTTCACTGGTTTAGCTACATTTTGGATCTTCAGTGAATGCTCACCTAACAACACGACTTGGGTACTGTATTACAGCAATACACACAAGAAGGTGAGAAAGAAGGGTATTAAAAACAATTTTGGATTAAAGGGCTACTTTATTCTAAGAGCTAAATTACTCAAATGTTAGAAAGGCCAAAAGCGTATCTCTCTTTAATTACAGACAAAGTCTTAAAGGAACATAGTAATTAGCCAAGAATTTCCATTTAAAAACTCTTTAAGCTAATGACAGACCCTGAGATGTGCAGCTCTACTGCACTGTAATGTATGTGGAAAATAGCTTTTAGGAGATTATTACCTGGAATATACTGGCTCCATAAGGTGTTCTCCAGGCATTAAGAAGATTATCTTTTCCAGTGCTTACAAACCATTTGCCTGCAACAGATTGTTTAAATGTTATTGTTACATTTTGTTTTCAAGCAATGCACCCCAAGAAACCAATTAATCCTAAAAACAATGCATTCACACATTAATGGAAAACATATCCAAAGAACAGTCAAATTTTCATGTGATTGTACTACAGTGTTCGATCACAACATAAGCAGTTCACGCAAAAAGGCAGTCATACAGAATTTTTAAAGTAATTTTAATACTTAAATTTAACATCTAATTTTAAACTATACACCTACTTTCATTGAAAGGTAATCTTGAACAAATTTCTCGGGAGGGAAAACAGTGGCATAGAAAGATTGGCTTACCACAGTGAGCAAATTTCAGTGACAACACACAGCTCTCATGAAGATGCAGCTGATACTTGTCCGGCTTAGTAACATGCAGCACCTCGACGTTACTGTTCTCCATTCCTACTGCCAACCACTCACCAGTTGGGCAGTAGCCGAGTGAGAAGATCTGGAATTAGCACAGCACATGCTTCAATCAGTAAAGGAATGAGCTTGAGATATTCAAAGCTGACTCTCGCTACACTGTTAATGCTATGCAAAACCACATTTTTGTCTACTACAGTTGTAAAAACATGATAATCCAATTACTAGAGTATTCAAGATAAATTAGTTCATGTAAACAAAGCTCAATTAAAACCGTAAATAGTAAAGCACTGAGTCAAGCTATAAAAGTTAATGTCCTCGCTTATCTGACAGCATTTAAAAATATTTTTGTAAAATATTTTTGAACAAGAGTCTCCAGAAATGGGAACAGACTGCACAGAGGAACACTTTAATCTGGCAATTTTTTTATAGAAAGGATTCTCCACTATTCTCATGGGAGAAGTACTAATCTGTCAAATGGTCATAATGAAGAAAGATGTTTAGCTGCCACATCAGGAAAAAAAAAAGAAAAAAAGAGTGTGAGACTAAGTGAAAAATTCTTCAGAGTTCTCCTTGAGCCTTCTTTTTTTGCTTTAAAAAAACCAAACCAAACAAAACCCAAAAGTGCTTGTTTTAGAAAACCATGACAGACTTTTTAACATGCCAAAGCTTCTGAGATTGAACCTGTGATGTGAAGTCGTGTTGCTGTAGCTGTCTCCCTTCTCTGAGATCCCAGGATCTGACTGTATTGTCCAAGCCTCCCGTCCATAGTTTGGTGCCATCATTAGAAATGTCAATACAGCTTGCTCCATCTGTGTGGCCCTGAAATTGCCTGAAAATATTGAAAGAAGGTATGCATATTCTCACACTGGGAAGAGTCGGTTCTGAGCAGGTATACAAAACACCTCCTTTTTCTTTCAGTCCCTGACATGCAGCCATTAAAACCAACACTAACATAGATTCCAATAGCAATCTGAGATTAATGTAAACTCTGGGACGACCATGTGAGTTTTGTGATGAATTGATGAAGTAATTAGGCCAGACAGCCAAGTGCTAATTTGATTTCAAAAAGCACACTTTACGAGTCAGATACTCTGGGGATCTTTGCTGCTGACTGTGATACCCACTGTTCAACTGAAAATACCCTCACTCCCCCCAAAGGAATGTAGCATTATCATCAAAATTCACTTGGTTTAAGAAGAATCTGCAGGTCACCAACAAAGTTGGAAGAAAAAGCAGTCTAAATGGGAACACCAGGGAGTAAAAGCCTGCCTTTACATGCAATACTGATATATTACATATAAATAACATGCACACAGTGCAGTGCATAGAGAAGCTCTGTATTACCAGCTCCTAGCTTACTGTACATTAGTGTTGAGCAGGAACCCGTACTCCTAAGATGCTAAGTTTGCAATGCAGTAATTTACACACGTCTTTACCCAAGGCATATTTGCCGGAGCACTGATTAAAGAGATTGCAGTGTGAGCACAGTGTATTGCATGGAAACAAAGAAAACCATCTGTTCAAAGAACCTACATCAGTGTCAACACCAGCTGATCTAAGGAAATTATAGTTTTGGGCTGCTCCACAGGCCTGGAATTATGAAACTCTTAAACCTATAAACAATGATATAGACTTTTGTCAAAGTATTACCATGGCTATTGTGTAGCAGTGAAATACTGGAAGCAGCTATGCAAACACCATGGAGAAAACAGCGTATGTATGCAGGAGAGCATGTAAGGCCATGTCTAATTAATTCTTCACAACCTGATGATCCAGTTCTGTCGACCTACCTTACTAAAGTCTGGTTATGCAGATCCCACACTGCAATGTTCCCATCGCTACAGCAAGAGAAGCAGACCTTGGAATCAGGGCTGATAGCTAGAGCATAGCAAGCCGGAGCAGAAGATGTCAGCTCTGCTTTGATGCGAGGAGTTGGAGCTGCCAGGTCCCAAATGGATAACGTGCTGGCTTCCCCACCAACAATCAGGGTGCGGCCGTCGGGGAGCAATCTGCAGGAACGGATGTAGTTATCTCTGTTCTGTGGAGACAGAAGCCATCAAGAGATTACTCATGAGGAAAGGAAAACAGCATTAACATGAGAGCAGAAATCCATAAAAGTATTGTATTCCCTCCTGGTTTTAATGAGCCATTTATACTTATGACAATGATAAAGTGTATTAATGCCAGAAAATTACATGACATTAGGGAAGTACTTAAACTTGATCTACAAAATTCAGTAGTGAGAGATATTTAATCTTAATTAGCATCAAAATGCAAAGAGCTGAACCCAGCCCAAAACAATTCAAGATAGCTGTATTCAACAGCTTGTGTAGAAAGTTACATTTTCATACTCTGTTTATTTCAGCACATTAACCTCTTGGCATGGGGGAGTACCAAATTCCCTGCACACTCCCCCCGCCTCTGTTCCAGTGAGACTTGCTGCCACATCTAGGAGATGTCAGAGGAAAATGTTTGGGCAATTTTCTTCATTTGTGTAGCAACTTGTGTAGCAATTCATTATGTGTCTACATGTGCTGCACAGTTCTCATTTTACTGCCTCTGTCACAAGAAGCAACATCTTACCAAGAACTGGTAAATGACATGAGAAAAGCTGCTAACAATGGTTCATCTTGTTAACGCATTGAAATAATTTGTGAGTAACACTCAGGGATATTTTTAATCATCACATTAAGACAGGGCAATGCATTCACACACATACACAGACACAAATTACGTGACACAATCTTCAAATACTCTCGGAGAATACAGCTGCAAGACAGCAATTTTTAGCATGATAGGATATCAAGCTTTAAGACTGCCAACAAATGTCAAAGTTTATAAACAGTATTTGCTGTGCTGTCTTTGATCTTTCCCCCTACCAATATAATTTTAGGATATTAAAGATATTTTGATTCATTGGGGGCAAAACCCACAAGTACGACAAGGAATATACTTCAAACTCAGTTCTCAAAGAAACAAAATTATAAATGAAATATCAAGCTTCAATACCAATGACAGCACTCAAATAGCCACTGTTTTTTTGTACCTTAATGGTATCATTTCAATCTTAACACAACCTGCTATCTTCTTCCACTGTCATATGCTGCTGATCACCTACCAGGCAGTCCAGCTGAGAGACAGGGCTCTTGTTGCCAGGGTGGCTGATGTCCCAGACTTTGACGCACCCCTTCCCACCCGTGTACACATGTCTCGTGGGGTTGCTGATGGTAACTGCACACACCACTTCCCCGTGGTTCAGAGTGTTGATCTGACGGGCATGGCGAGGAATTCCTGGACCGATGAGGGCATCAGGAGGGAAAGGAACCGGCTGCATCTGACCATCTGCACTTACATGAAATGAGTATGCTCTGAGGGGAAAAAAGAAAGATAGGGGGAGATTTAAGAAGTTTTTCTTGAAGCCTATTTAAGAAAACATAATTAAAGGTGTGTTTCCATTGCAGGCATTCAGACTGTGCGCTCAGCTACTTTTGCAATCTTTTTAACTATGTGAAGAAGAAATTATTTATTTATCTATAGCATGGCCCTTAAAGCATAAACTTAGGTACTCTTCTTTTAATGTGGAAAGTCAAGCACCATCTACCAATCAAAGGAGCTTCTACAACACACGCAATGATGATTTCTGACATGAGCAAGGATACAGGATGCTACTCTTAAACCTGGGGCACGGGGAGACCACCACATGCAGAGAAGGGAAGAAAGGTCAGGTCAGGGCCCCCTGGAAGACAGAAATAGTTGGCTGGCTGCTGCAGAGCATGGCAGGTAGCTGAGTGGCCAGGGGACATTTGGTTGCTCCCTTACTGACTCTAATGTGCAAAATTCAGCTGGACTACTGCCAAGCTGCCCTGAACGCACCACAGGTCCCATGCCCCTTGAGCGAAACCGCCCAGCACTGTACCTTACGGTGCAGTGAAACCTCCACCGTCAAGAAGTTAAGTCTTCAAGGCACGGTTGCTGACATCTGACATGACAGGCCAGCAAAAATGCACTGGATTTTTTTTCCTTCTTTTGGGCTCGCTTTTTTTTTTGGGGGGGGGGGGGGGGGTTGTGCGTGGACCTGACACAACAACTACAAATCCCAGTTTCTCTTGCCAGAATCAGGGCTCTCACTGAGAAAGAATGTGTTGTGTGACTGCCAGTTATGCCACCTGTGAATAACCTATCAACAACTTTATCTCAAAATATTTTCTAGGGAGAACAGTTAGGTTGTGAAATTGTCTTGTTCTGAGAAGCTACCTGATACATCACATCTATTACAAGAGCACAAACTTTACAAGAGGGTTCACCTACACATAGCAAGGTATGCTTAAAGGAAGGCTTTACTTCCTTAGACCTAAAAAATTCTCATAGTACTGATGAAAAATCCATTGTCACAATGGTGGGATGAGAATAGCTTACAAAAAAAATCATTTGATGAGAATACTTAGGAAGATCACTTCCTTAATTGTTGCTTCAAAGTCATTCAAGAAGGCAGTCTTCAGAATTCAACTACTGAATTTGTTATTTAAGATTCATAGTGCATTAACACTAGAACAATAATTTTCAGTGGGACAAAATGCAACTGCATTTTCACCTTTCTGCCCTATTCCCAGAGCTTTACACACTCTTCTCATCCTGTGCTCTGTTCCTTGTTCTGGCAGGTCTGAGTGACAGATCGTATCATCATTCTCCATTTTTTGACATTAAACACATTCAGGAAAGGGTAGGACAGATTTCTGTGGTTGTCAGAAGCAGCAAACTGCCTATATGAGTAGAATTAGGGTTCAATTATCACTGCAGAAAACTGATATATCTTCCTCTTATCTGCCTAATTTCTGTTTGCTGCAGTAAGGTACTGAAAAAAGCAACTGATGGTCACCTGAAATCTCTAACAAAACAAGTGGAACTTCATTATCATCTTTTCTGATTTCTGTATGCAGTTACTCTCTGCAGAGCCATGTTGAGCACTGATGATACTTTTATCAGCCAAAGTGATTTTTAGCATGCTTGTAAGTATACAGATCTGGAGTGATCTGTGACTACATTATTCTCACTCTATTCATTACTCCATACCAGCACGTGTGATTAAACTGTTGCTTTGTTGCTTGGTTTGGTTTTGTGGTGGCTGAGTGGTTTTGTTTTTTTTTTTTTCACTCTGAGAACTAACACCACATGTTGATTATTTGAAGTACTCTAAATATCTTACAAACATCTGACACAGTAAACACCTGGTGAGCACTTTTTTCTTCTTTTCACATTAGCTACCTTTTCTATTTATATACTGTACAATCCTCAGCGTTTTGATGTATCTCCAAAGTGAAAAGAGACTTATTAGGGGCCAGATCCCTAATGTGCTACACACTGCCTGTTCCCTTTCAACAGACACTCAACAGCGTGGAGAATTTACACAACTTTTGCTCTAAGGGAAAATGAAGAGTAAATGAGAAAGCAACAATCCTGAATGATAGCTGTGAAAAGTACCGCACTTAAGATGAAGAAAAATCAATGCAATTATGCTCAAACAACCACAGATTTCAAAGCTTTCAGGCCCTGCGGCTGACAAATGACAGCTGCATTTACATGTTTAAAACAGTCATCACTGTAACAACAACATTCAAAAACCTTGGAGATGCACCACAATTGAACCAGTTTGATTTCAGTTTGCCTCACTTTTTACTCCCCCCATCTCTAACACGAGTGAGATGTGAGCCTGTGAGCAGGAAGGTCTCCACACCCCTGGTATTGCTGTTCCTCGGACTACCGCAAGCAAAGCCTGGTATAGCCAGTCACCCTTCCTTCTAGGTGACCGACTCCACCAAGGATGAACTTGAACCCACTGAACATCTGAACATTACCTCAAGGCATTTCTAAGTGCTTGCCACATATGTAGGATGAAGATCTGTGCCCCACAGAATTTTTAATGCAAGCTGCTGGTCCGGAAGCTGCTGCACACTCATTTCCATACTTGCCTTACGCAGCCACCTAACAGGGCGGTGCAACTAGCAGAAAAGTCAGCTTGAGGTGGTAACTGGTGTGTGATGTCTGAGAGAGCTGGACATGGTTTACAATTTGTGTGACACATACGCACAAGAGGAGTTACAGGCACTAGGACTGATCACTTGTCACCATGCTATGTTATTAAACCTGCATGTACATAAGCTCACTGGCAGGTAGGAGTATGCATTTACTCACATGCATACAAGTGTGTGAATATCCCCCAGCCACTCCGCCACAAACACATTCATATGTACAAGAGTGAGAGACAGAATGGCACAAACATCCCTTGCCCTTCAAACTCTCCACTATTAGCTGGTCGCAGTTTCCCACAAGTGTCACACAAGAAATGGAACTGGAGGACCCTTACATAAAATCTGGATCAATATGGTTTGCATCGCTGTTTTATTTTTCCCCTCTCTAATTCAAGAGGGATGTGAGCAGAGAGTTCTTCATATCTATGTAATTCTTTTTCTGAGGCTCACAACAAGTGAAGCCTGGTACGGCAGGTCACCTTTTACGGTCAGTTCCATCAAGGATGAATTTGAACATTATGATACAATAATTCTTTCCAGTATTTTCAATCAAACAAAACATGTCAGTGTTCCTTTCTCTGCACAGTCCTGTTTATAACAGCTGATAAGTTTCCAAGTAATTGCAAGGGTTTTGTGAACAAAGAAATCATTTTTTTGAAGTGAGCAGAGTACAGTAGAGATGGAAAGCCAAGATCCTGTTCCAGTTTGCGTTTCCATATAAGACCAACCAGTCAGATTCAGCACGTAACACCTCAAAGTTCAGCTCATTTTTCCATTTATTTCTGTCTCCTTTGCTCTATATCGCCCAGTCCTTGTCAGCTGCTATTAGTCTTCATAACAAATTTGCAAATGCAACTTTAAGATTAAACAGTGTTTCTTCTGCCCTTGCCAAAGAGCTATACTTATTTCTATTCACACAATAGTTTTCAGTAGCTAAGGGGAATTCCAATCGGCAAGGGAACACAACTTCAACATATGATTGACTTTTGAAGTTGAACGTTTGATACTTACGGTTTCCCTCCTGGGATGCCTGTGAGATTGGGAGGGATGCCTGGGACTCGCATGTGATGATGTGGATCAAAACCAACCTATAGTTTTCCCCAAGCAAAACAAAAAGGTGTATTAAAGATGGAGTTAGGCAAAGGAAGACTGTTTAATTCATGTTCTCCATAGCATACTCCCCAACTTACAAAGAGACTGAACTAGATTTAACCCTGCAGGTCTTAATATAAACTGCTCTCAACACCAAATGCACTAGCAGCAAACACTTACCACCGGAGATCTCCCATAAGCTGCCGCTGCTGCTGCTGCTGCAGCTGCTGCACTCATTTGAGGGGAAATATTGTGTAGACCGGCATAGGCAGCCCCAGGGCTGGTCAGCTCTCCGTTCATACCAGCATGTGGCACGATCCCAAACGGAGTAGGATAAGGACATGGCACTGCCATAGGTGTCCTTAAACCTGAAGCTATTGAGGGCAAAAAGAGAGAAGTCACACAGCCAGCCCAGACCCATCAGATGAAATATCAGTTTGGCAAACAGTAATATATATATATATATATACACACGCTGTATTAAAGTGCTGAAGAACCAGCTCAGCATCCAGTTTAAGCAGCTGTAATATACTGCCTCATCACTGTAGATGGGAGCCTGGCTAAGGACAAACGGCCACCATTTCACATCATTGAAATATACGGACACTAACCTAGCGGGTCCACACCTGGGGGTTTGCCAGGCACTGGCCTCAGTCCGGGAGTGGAGTTGCTGCCTGGAGTTGGGGCATCAGTCCGTGGAGTTGGGGTATTTGATTTGGACACAGGAGTGGTAGATTTCTCATTCTAATCACCAAAAAGGAAAAAGGAAGACAGTTTGTTAGTTGTTTTATTTTTTTAGCTAGTGGTTGGAAAGAGAGCCAATGACAACCAGAGTGTGTGTGACTAATGATATTTAGCTTTTGGGTTTGGGTTTCAACAGTCCCTGGCAATGAAGAGAAGCTGCAGAGATACTGAAAAAGACGGAATGGCTTTGGGAATTAACTACAGCCTTCACGGCTTTCCTCGTCAGGGGCATCCATATGATGCAGAATGAGGTCAATGACTGAACATCATTGCCTTCTAACAATTACATTGGCAGCATATATGAAATCTGTCGGTGGTCTCACTCCGCTCATGGTGGACCTGCTCCCATTAAGATTATGAGTTTCTGTGAGAGGCCACTGCTGGGTGGACAAGAAGACCAGGAAAAAAACCACAACTGACCAACAACTCATGCCCAGACATGGTGCTGGGAACACAGGACAGAGACAGTGATGGATATAAAGTCACGAACTGTGCAGTGCCACTCTTGTGACAAGCTTGTTCATAAGACAAACCCCTGACTCCCAGGCCTGAACCTGTCATTCCATCACCTTTTCTGAGCACTACATTCACTTTAAGCTTTCTTTTTATTTATTTTACTTCTTTAAATAATTGTGTACCCTGACCTGTGAAGAACTGAGAAGGGAGTTACTGTGCAGCTCAGGAAGGTGATTAACTGTGGTCACAAACAGGAAAGGAAAGAACACCCCCAACTTGCAGGCAGCTCTTTTTTTGCATTGTGATTTGTGATGCAAGTCAAGGAAGGCTCTTGTAAATGACAGATTACTTTTTAGATAGAAAATAAAAATTATTGTTGTTGTATATGGCCTGGTAATTCAAACAAAGCTAACAACCAAATCATATCCAAGCAGGGAACTGAATTTGCTATAAACCACAGCACAGGAAAACAGCTCAAGCAACCCCTGTGTACTTTTATTTATTCTCAGAATGGCAGTTTTTCATATTGGGGAGGAGAAAAACATCTCTCAGCATAGCACATCTATCATCTACCCACACCACCAGTGAAAATAACCTCTTCCTATCCCCCAAAAAAAGCTGTGGACTTTCTCCTTACTATTTTATTAAATTCCCTTGAAGAGATAAATTAAACAAATTTTAAATTGATGCTTCATAGTGCTTTACTGATAGCTGTGGAAATCCAAATTGTGTCCAGGCAGAAATCCAATAAGCATGTGTTTCAGCATACGATCATGGGTCAGGAGCATTTTGAAGCACTTACAAGGCTAAGTTCTTTGGATTTGGAGGAAGGAGTACTGCTGGAGGATGCAATAGATGCTGGACTAATCGGTGCATCTTTCTTCAGCAGCCGAGTCTTGTCCAAGCCATTCTCCCGTGGAGAGTGTGCTGGGCTCCCCCGGGGAGAAGAAGGATCCTAAACATCAGCAACATGGGTTAGTATAAAAACTTCATACTAGCCACTAGTGTTTGTCTTGAGCAATTCTCACTTTGGAATGAAGATCTGTCATAGAAAGTGACATCTTCCTTTAGTTCTTAATTGATTTAGCTGAAAATATTGTAAAATTGAGATGGATAATGAAAGACAACTTTTTTCTTTTTTTTTTAAGAAAGTCTTAAAATTTCATGCCATTAGCCACAAAAAATAATATTAAAAATCTTTGGCTATTGAAATAGGCAAGTAAATCTCATTTGTCAGGTGATAGATTGAAAAGGTTTGAGGCACTTGGCAGGCCTATTAAGTTCACATAAGAAGTCATGGCCAGACTGAAAGAAAACACAGATACCGTTACAAGCTGCATCTTTATCTGCTGTGCTGGCCAGGCTTCAAATACCTCTAGCAGACTTTTGGTTCATATAAGAAACAAAAAGGTCCTTTGTAGAAATAAGTGTTACAGATCTGATTTGCATTCTAAAGAAAGACGACCTGACTGGATTCCCTCAGGCATTTCAAGCTCCTTTATGAAGGCAAAGGCTGTAATCTTATTCTATACCCAATATGCACAGAAACCACTGAAGACACCCCCACCAACAACAATGTAAGGTAGAAAAACCACCGCTGTGTATACCTCATTGGAAACATCAACTACCAAGTTGTCATCGCTCTTTTCACCATCACTGTCCTGCAATGACAAGTCACAATGTGTTAAAACCATTTATTTAATATCGCAACATCTCTTAAGTACTAAGAAAAAATAAACCAATGAAATGCAAGGCTGCTCAGAACTATGCAACGTAGCATTTACTTTTACCAAACTTGTGGTAATACAATTATAACACTTAGGTCACCTATAGGGGCTTCTGCTTAACAGGTTGCCACAGCTACAGCATTCTTCCCAGTTGTCACATTGATGAACAAGGACACAGGATGAAAATCCTCATCCGAGGTTGCACTGCACTGAGAAGCAGAGCCAAGCTAGAGTCCAGATCTACCAAGTCCCAGCCTAATGCTCATTCCTCTTGTCACATGCCTTCCAGGTGCTCTGTATTTATATTGTTAAAAACCCTATCAATCCTACACACCAAAACCTTCCACCCAGCACAGATGTTAGAGGCAGGCAGTAAGAACCTGTTAAAAATTTGACCCTCAATTTTAGTATGTTAAGCGGCAGGAATCAGGTGAAATTACAGAGGAACACTTACGTTCAATAACACACAATGTAGACAATTTACTCACATAACGAGCTGCTATTTCCTTCTCTTCTGTTTTCTGTTTTTTACTATCTGAAGAATAATCTGTTGAATTTCTGTGCTTTTCTGCTGTTCTGAAACTGGCTGAGGGAGATACAGAAGAGCTCTGCAGTCAGAAGAGAGATGAAGAAAACATCATCAGATGCTTATTCAAAACAGTGGTTCATTTGTCACCATCCCTCAATACAACTTAAGCCAATAATATGATTTGGAGTTGTTCTCACAGATAGCACTTTGGTTTTAATCAGTGATAGCTACCCAGCAAGTGTCTGGTATTAAAAGTGCACAATGCACTGAAAGAGACAGATAAAGGCAATCAGCCGACAGATCATAGTTGCCATCTGCAGTGTCAACCGGATGAATGTAGAGCTACTTTGGACCATTTTATGATTACTGTGCATTGGCCTGGTTTTGGCTTGTTTCCTCTACAAATATGCAGGGTTAAATCAATACTCCCTGAAAAGGGGGGTGGGTGTGTATCTGTGTGTGTTTGCCTGTGTAAATCAAGAAGAACAAAGTGGCTCAAGGTAAGTCACACTTCAGCAAATGTTTGAATGGAGATTTCTAGCAAAGAAAGAAGCAAGCTCCTGACCAGTCTCAAAGCAGGACAGAACAGGGGAAAACACCTAAACTTATTTAGTCATTTTATTTTGGTGCCTTTTGCAACTACAGGCTGTGCCTGCAGTAGACAGTAACACAATGCAGTGGCTTACTAAGTCTCTTGCCATTCTGCAGCCCTCGCTTAGCAATGATCATTAAAGAGCATGCGTACAGAACAGGAGAGAAAGGAAGATATTATGTACTTTATGCACTGTCATCCAGCAATTCTGCTCTACTCCTTTAAACAAGGCAGGCGACATTTATCAACTCCTACCATATTTCCAAAGCTTGGTGGAGCCTGCATGTTAGTATACAAAAAGGGAAGTAATGAAAGATGCAAAGTTCCCTCCGGGATTGATTTTAGCAGCAGCACCAGCTTTTGGCCCTAGTTCAAGAAACCATTTAAGCATGTGCTAAACTTTATCTCACACTGAAGTCAATGGTTGAACGTACATAAGTAAGGATGTGTTCATGCATTTTGCAGAATTGGAGCTGACAGGAATGAAGATGAAAGTAATTCTCAGTTGAAACCCTGCTGACTGTTTCCATCTCTCTGTCCTCCTTATGTAAGGGGGTGGAAGGAACAACAACCAAAGAAGTCCTTACTTCCGGATTTTAGATCCTCCCATTCATCCAGAAACACGGGTTTTGGGGCTCTTTCTCCACACACTATGGACAGCTGTTGTTCCGCATAAAACTGTACAACACAGCAGTTTGGTCATGGGGGTTTCAGTGCGCACCTCCCTAGGTTTATTTTATAGCTACTATGAGGAATGTGTACCAAGAAATTAGCATTTACATTGTGCAACTTCTGTTCCATCACTATTACCAAATTTCTTCTTTTCCTTAACTTACTACACCACAAACTTCTGATAACGATTAGGAAGACTTAACCACAGAAGTTAAGCTGTGGTTGTTGCCCAAGTCACATGAGAGAACATTTCTCCCTGCTGGGACACTCAGGTCATCCTCTCCACTTCTCTAAAATTTCCAATTCTTGTCAACAGCAGCTCAGATTAATGAGTGGTAGAATTTGCAAAAACCTTCCATCTTTTTGATTGGTAATTGTTAATTACCTTCTAAGTACACTGAGTGGAAATAAAAATTTTAGAAAAAAGTTAGTGCTGAACACAGCCTAGGCCTTTCCCATTTGCCTGCCTGCCTCCCGCTCTCTCTCTCTCCCCAACAGTATAAAATAGGTAGATAAGGACTTCCCAACCTAAGCAAATACATCTTAAAATACATTCACTGATTTACCTTTAAAGCAAATCATTAGTAAATGACACAAATTAACAATGTTATTTTTGCTCTGAAGGGACAACACATGTTAAGACATTTGGAGACAGCAGTGGCAGTAGGCACAGAAGACCTTAAAATAAAGGCGAAGCAGAAATGCAACATTAAATGAACTGATGGCTTGAAAAATGTATTTGTTTACTGCAACGATAGGAGCATAGTCTTTTGCAAAAGATTTTAATAGTGTGCTCCTATTACATTTATATTCATTTACAGTTTGGGAAGCAGTAGCTTGTAATGTGAATTCAATTCATTATTTCTCAACTTCACCCTACAGAAAGCAATTTGCTTTAAAACGAAGAAAAATAATCACCAGTAAACTACAAATTAGAGTGGTGTCTAAAGAATTAAACTACTGCACTTATTTAAATAGAAATATTTATTTTCATAAATTTGAAACCATACAGTTTCATTTTTCACAATCTAGTTAGCTATGTGCTATAGATACCATTTTAATCTTTGATTTCACTGCTTAATAAAGTAATAAATTAAAGCTCCCTACTAGAATGATAAAGTAGCTAATTATCACTAGCACATAAAGGATGAGCACCACATCGGGCATCGGGGCAATGCACACTGCTTAATAGTTTATTACTTCAAAGACGGATCAGACCTGATACCAACATGAAAAGATCTTGCTGCGGTATCTCACCTGGTATTAGGAGAAAAACAGAGATAACTCACCTATGGAAAGCAGGCAGAATCTCATTTCCCAAACTGAAAATTGGCCAGCGTACTAGGGCTAACATTATTTTGCCTCAAGAGTCAATTACTACAGAACAAATCTAAACATTCTCACTTTTGACTGTCCAACCCCTTTCCTCGCATGGAGCCAGACAATCCATACCCCTGCAGTACTAGCCTCTCTTCCCTTCAACATGTAATGCACCTGACACATAAAGATCTCTGACTTCATGAGATCTCTGGGTGCTGACAGATCTAAATTTATCTCTTATGCTAAGTCACGTACACAGCCAATGAGCTATGGTCTAGACCTTCCTATAGACCTAACACCTACTATTTCCAGTGTGCAAGGGATATCATTATTACCCATACTGAGTTCCCACTACTGTTTGCAACAGCTTTTCAGCCTACACACACTTGTAAGGATCTATCTTCAGTGAGAAATACTGGGATGTAACAATGTCCTCATGGTTTCCCCTGACATCAGATTCCTACATATGATCCTGTACTCACCCACACCTTGGCTCCTGAGTGTGCAACTCTGCATACTCCAACAGAGGCCCTTGTATTTGCAGACTGTGCAAGAAAACCTCCATCAAAGCACACTGTTTAGCTGTCAGACTCTGCCCTGTTCCTTGATTAAAACATTGATGCTCTCCGAACAGCTGCCTTTAAGAAGCTGGAATAGGATAGCTACTTAGAGAAATTAAGTGATTCAGCATTATGACTTGGCAGGCTGTAACTTAATGGGCTGGAGTCCTCATTTTAGTAACTATTAAAATTTACAGAGAAATAAAGTCTTTTCACAGTGCTGTTTTCTTCAATAAAATGTGTTAATCTACTGGAGAGTAGCGTTTTCCTACTAACCAGCACTGAGTTTGCTCACATATAATAATTAGATCAGACATAGGAAAAAATACTCTTTGGTGAAAGTAAGTTATATTTAGTTTCTGTTTTAGCAAAATGTACCTTTTTTCATATTCCGCTTAGGTAGAACACTTTTATTCATGTTAAATACACCACAAAATGCTGACAAAACCCAACTGAACATACACATTTACAGAAAGGCTGAGCACGTTGCCTTGTTCACGTAATTTGCTTAAGTAGAACGGTGTGTTGCCAGTCCTGGACCCACAGTATCTTCTGCACTAGGCTGTAAAGCATGGCATGCTACGCTTCAGTCTCTATTTTGGGCAGTGTGAGCACAGTGCTAACTGAAAAGGTCTCCCGCCACAAGGACCACTGTTTTCTCTCCAACATTGGCAGGGCGCTGCTCCTGGTGGAGTACCAGTGGCACACAGGCGCAAATTAAATGAACATAAAGAGGGCCATGCAAGCCTCTTACGCAGCTGTAAAATTCTCACCAGTAACAGAGCAAACATCAGCTTGCTCGCTGTCTATTTGGGATAATTAATACTTCAAGATGCTAGGAAAAGAAAAAAAAAAAATCACCGTTTTACTACCAGCTTCCACTGGAAGTTACCTGCATTAACATAGATGACTTACACCCCAACATGGCAGAAAAGAAATCAATATGGTCAGATTGCACAGCGATCCAACTGCTCTCAAATCCTGCAAGCCCCAACTCCCCATATGCTAGCTCCTGCAGATGAAGACCTGGCCTGAGCAGACTAAGTGATAATTAAATGAAATCAGTGTTAAAAGTAATGACTAGAGATGACAGGATGAAAAGCCCTCCCACATGATAAAGCTGGTAACTCTTTAAAGCATTCATGAATATGACCATTCCCCAGCGTACCCTTACTACTGTGCCAAAATGATGTATTTGGAGTGTAATAATTAAGACAATAATTCCCAACAAAGTGGGAATTACGAGATAATTGACCATCCTGAAGTATTAAGCAAACTGCAGTAAAAGCCAAGGATGCTCAACGCTAAGGTCAATTATGGTGTAATTATCTGAATGACATTATTGCTGTTATAAAGTCTGTTGAAAGTATAAAAGAAACTATAAAAATGGATACAATATGCATCGCAGGGAAACGACCAGGCAGTAATGCTGCTTGGTTGGCTGGTGCCAATGTTGTAGATGGATGTACCAGTGCCAGAGCTTGGACTCAGGCACTGCCAGGCTTGGGCTTGGAGCACTGGGCTCTCTAAGATAAAATCGTATGCTTAAATCAGAAATGCAATAAAAAAAGGAAATGAGTGCTGCAACTTCTGACATGCAAGGGATGAAACAGAAACTGCTCTGGTGAGTAATGAGTGGTACAAGGTGGGAGAGGTCCCACCAGCGAGCTTGACAGGAGAGGGTGTAAGAAACACTGGGGGCAAAAGGAAGGGGCAGTCCAGCACAGCCCACCGAGACCATGCACCCAGGGAGAAAAACTGTAGCCAAGAACTCTGAAACAGCAAACCTTCTGCATGGCTCTAACCATAAGGCAACACCTACCTGTCTAAAAAAAATGCATTTATTTACATACACTCACAGGCACAGGTACATTACTTTTATTAAACTGAGGGAAATGGTGTGAAACACTGTGGGCTGCTCTACAGAGATCATATGGAGTGTTTGCATTGTGGTTGTGCTCCTGAGGTCACCCACACCTATGCTGCTACCACGCCTTTTTGTTGTTATCATTATTATTGCTATTACTACTACATTACTACTATTGCTACTACTACATCCCAGTATCCACTCCAGCATCACAGATATTGTGCTCTTTGCTTTAATTTTCCAACATCCCCCCTTTGCTGTCCTTACTTAAGCAAGCGGGTTTTCCCTACCATGTCTTTCCCTTTAGGTCTATGCAGTGGATCATGATCAGGCTGACACAGTCAGGCAGTACAGCCTGGAGCACACCTCTTCCAAAATGGCTCACCAAAGGAGGAGAGACTGGTAGCCAAGTATTGTTCCCACATATATCACCAGTCACGGTGAACTTTTAAAATATTTTCACCTCCCCCTTTTCTGACTTGTTTCTCTACTTACCCAAACTGAACCCCAAATTCCACTCAGCCATACCATTTTTTTTTTTTTTTGGCCCAGTCACTGCCTTTCCCTGTAGCTGCATTTTCAGACACCAAACAAAGTCTCAGTAATTGTTAGTGAAAAATTCTACTAACTAGCTAGGAAAGATACAGAACAAAGCTGTTTTTAATATCACATGACCCTGTCTGAGCTAACTGGATTGAGTTTAGTACTCAAGTGTGTGATAATTATTTTTAATACAAACTATGATTAAAATGCAAACTTTGAAGTTTTATATAGCATTTTTACCCACTAATTAACTTCACTAATTGCAAAATTAATGAAGTTAATTAGTGGATAAGTATGTCATAAAAAACATCAAAGTCTAGATGTGCAGTGTTGCTGCAAGAGCAACGCAACGGCCAGGAAGAAGTCCAGAATAAAGAGAATGTGTAGGCTCAGCAGTTAAGTCTTCGAAACACAAGTGTTCTCAAAAGTTTTACGTGCACAGAAGTATAGATATGTACATACATTACATATATGTGTGTATAATTTCTTTAAAAATATGCGTGTAACTGTTTACACTGGGGATCTGCTTGACCTGGTGGTGCCACTGCGATATTTAATCTAAGCTAATTAGAAGCATCAAAGTCTAGATGTTGTGAAGTGGGTGATAAAATGAACAATAAACCACTACGGTTGTACACGTTAATTCCAGTCGTATTTCAACATACACTTATCAATTTGCTGGAAAAGCTAAGCAGGCCACACAGCAGAAGTTGGAGATACCTAGAAATTTTGACGTATAATCCTATCAGCATGTGCTGTTGTTCCTCCGGCCCCTCCTGGTGTACAGGTGCACGGCGGTGGCAAGAAAAGTAGGTGTTTAAAGCAATGGTGAGGGTTGCCGGCTAGCCTTTCACAGACGGATTTTTACAATAAATCCTTTAAAATACAGCTTCTTCAGTAATCACTGGCTGAAGGATACAACACACATAAGGCCTAATCACTACTGACACTGTGAGGGTCAAAGGATGGAGAGAAGAACTGATGCAGCTTAAGTACAAGCAGCGAAGCAGTAGAGGAACACAGCTGTGAGACAAAAAGGAAAGACAGGTTTAGGTTAAAGTATATCTTAGCACAGGCACATGAAGGTAGTGAAATCAAGGTGTGTGGCAAGAATAACAAGCACCCTTTGGTAAGCAAGACAGTTTGAACAAAGGACCTGGTTTCAGCAGGGAACAAAAGAAAAAGAAACAGATGGGCAGGAAAAGGAGTTAAACACTTCTAATAGGTTTACAGAAGCTTCAAAGTTCACAGATTACATTTACCATCAAGTCTACTCTCGTCCACATCTGCCAACACGTAAATATTGAATTTAATTGATGGTAACACAAACATCCTCCCCTTTAATCCAAAGAGCAATTCACCTGATCCACTCTCCATTCACCACCCTGCACTTCAATCTCCTCCCCTTAGAATAGACCCCAAACTAAGACCACATGCTTCAGCACAGAGCAGAGCAGGTAATTTGGACCGAGTGAAAAGATTTGCAAGGTGTTAAGGTACAGATTGCAACTGGTGTAGGCAATACATCGAGTGAGCCCCAGGGCATATGCAGGCTGCAAAGGAATTCTGTCCCTAATGATCCCAGGAAAGAAAAGTGCTCCTGGATAACAAAGGCAGGCGCAAGCTTGGAAATGTTACCAGACACAGAAAACCATGCTGCTGGCATTTTAGAAAATAAATGCCAAAATCCGGGACAAACTGCATGTTGGTCTTCACAGCACACAAACCCCTGAATGTTACTTTAACCAAAATCAGACACACCGAAATGAAGGGGTCAAAGGCCACCGAGTTACAGAGATTCAGAAGAACTGAAGGTAAATATAATCATCTTCTGAAATCTGAGGAACAGCAGTGCCAAGGAAACACGGAACTACAGCTCTCCTCTCCTCAAACATTTATTTGGGGTTCAAATTACTGATCTTTCATGCTATCTCCTTCAGCAGACACCTGAAACAGTCTGAGCAGCTCTAGCAAAACAGAAACAGAAAGAGAGAAGAGCGTATTGGGAGTTAACTAGGGAGAAAGAGCAAGGGAGAGCAGGCAATCACAGGATAAGAAAAAGCTCAACCACCCCGAGCATTCAATGCAGCAATTTAATTGTGGGCTCACCACTATGAAAGGGAGAGAGCAGGATAACCACCAGCCTGCATTACAGGCTTTGATTCAGCCGCATGCCATGACGCAAGGAAAAACAGCAGCGCTCTGTGAGCGTTCTTCAAAAGCCGATGACGGATGCACACAGAAAATTCCCAACATCCAACAAACCTCCAGAATATTAACGCTGATTACATTTTCATAGTGACTAAATTTAAACAGAACACACAAGGTGATTAAGTTAGTTTTTAGAATAGTAAGCAAAACACTAAAGAGGGAATGTTTTATGATAGCCATTAAAGGCTTGTGTCAGTATGCTTTACGCTTAGTTAAAAAATATCTGCAAGAATCACGAAATCCCTCTGAAGAATAACCAGCTTTTGCTTAGAGCCCTCTTTTCAGACCAAGCACCACAGTAAAACTGTTATCCCTTCACTTTGCACAGTGATTAAAATGGACTGTACGGCACTGAGCCAAGCTGAACGCACACGCTTTCCTGCAGTGGCTCAAGCCACAGGGGTTATAAAAATCTCGTCAGTACCAGCAACAGAGGTTAGGAGGTAAAAAATACAAACACCTACGCCCCCCAGATTTTCTATGTTAAAGTGGTAATGATCAGGCTTTAAGCGTTGCCTTCTCTGGGGATAGCTAAGTGGATTCAGTTTTCATGTGACAGGTCCTAACAACTTTCTCCTGGGATTTACGTTCCCTATCTAATTCTTCATTATGACCAGAAGGATGTAGCCTAGCACTACTTAGCCTTTTTTTTATTGCTTTAAAACCACAGAGATCACGTCTGAAGACAGTCCCACGAGGCACTCCGTTTAGCTGCTTTCAATCAGGTACTGTGCCCCAGTGCCCCACATTTTAGTTTTGGTCACATCTAACATAGGCTATATTCACAGCAAAGGCATCAGTTTTGAATTTTCACATTTCTGTTCCTTTCCAATCTATCCATATGTATCAACCCTTCAGGGAAAAACACTTTCATTTTCTTTTCTTCTGCCTGTTTGTCTCTAAAGGATTTTATAGTTGTTTTGCTGCAGAGATGACCTAGGAGATGATAAGAAAACAAAGCAAATTATTGTTTTAACTGAATACTTCACGGATAGATCTGATGATCTCTTTCCACACTTTCTGACTTGTTCCCTCCCTTCCTCCCATTTTTAATCCTATTTGTTCCTGACTTGATCAGTAGCAAAGTGATGGGAAAAGAGGTAGCCTTCAAGAGGCTACCATGATTACAAACAGCACCCTAAAATTCAATACAAACATTCACTCCACATCCCAATGCCTTCAATCAGCAGAAACATGTTCACATGTTTTTCTCAGGTATTAACTAAGAGACTGGCAACTCGCTCATCTCTTCCCCTGTCAGATCTTGTGTGGCTTCTTAAGACTCGATATATTTTATGCTTTTCTAGCACCTACATGATTTAGGAAGCCAGAGCTACTGCTAAGTGCCCAGTGAAAACAGCATTCATTATCCAACTAGTCTCTTAATTGGGCAGGTGGATAAAACATGGCTGGGTACTATTAAATATTTGCAAATTCCAGTTCATGCTGATTCTGAAGCAAACCATTCTCTCAACCATCTATAAAAATACCTTCCAGAAAGAAATCTTTGAGCACTACTGTTCGCCTCCCTGCCCAAATAACATCCAAGCCCATTATATCTGCCTCACTTCATCTACACTCACTTACTTGTGCTCCCAAGACCCTTGTTCAGGAAATTATCCCATTTCCTATTCAGGAAAGCACCCGAGCAGATGCCAGATTTGAGGCACACACTTTGATCTCAGGAAAGCCACAAGGCAGATAAAGAAATCAGAGGAACATACATATGTGCTGAACTTTAGACGCCTACTGCGTGCTACTCTGAATCTGGACCTCAGTCTGCTGAAAAAATAATTGTACCCAGTCTCTTTCTTCAAATCAAGGACTCTGTAAGTGGAACGGATAGAGGAGTGGTGGAAACACAGATCCTGCAGTCAGCCTTAAAGCAGTTACATCAGTATATAATAGCACATTATATGTACAACACCTACTTTGAAGACTGAAAAAATAAAACACATAGTCCTTTCTGCCAGATTTTTAGATGCATTACAATTCCTGAACACCTTACAGCTTTGCCATGAGAAGCAGCAGTAGCTTTTACTTTTCTGGGCCTTTCATTATTTATATTGGACAGGTCACGCTGTTAATTTTTTAAACGTTAAAAGCACAATCAAATACTAACTTCAGGCTAGCTGGAAATGTTTTGATGTCAGCAATGAGCAGCCAATACATTTTTAATTCAGGCTAGAGGAGAGGAAAAGCAAAAATCTCCTTCTTGTACTCCCCCTACACTCTGCCAAGTAGTTAAGTGTGATAACTGGCATGCACACACATGACCTTCTGTTCTATTCAAATGAGTTATCTTAGATAATTTGCAAAGACTGTTCTCTCACTTAAGTACTCATAATATGATCCATCTTTCCCTTTGCTTTTGTTAAGGGAAGACTACAGTAATCCTCCTAAAACAGCATTCTGGCAAATGCTCCTAAATTATGTAATTCACTGGGTTCAACTCTACTGTTACAATCATTTTCAAGGAAGACGGGTATAATACATTATCATTATAACTATACAATCCTGAGCTGAATTTTCCTTGGCTGAATTCCTAACACTTTAATGCTGAAATTGATCTGTTTTAAAAACATCATGTGAAAGGTTTTTAAATACCATACATACTCAAGCTCTTTATTTTAAATGGTTTAGAAATGTGCTGGTGGAAACAGGAAACAAACAGGGGAAAAAAAAAAAAAGTCTTCTGTTCTCTAATCTAGCATTAAGTGCATCTTAAAGAACAACAGGCATGTTTCCAAACAAACTATTGCAGTGTACAAATTACCCAGCAGGGATGGAGATAACAATACCTATGGTGTGGGTTTAGATCTGAGAAGAAGTTGACATTTCATCAAGGTTGTCTAGGAAACCATTTTTAGAATTTATTTATAAAACAAAATGAAAGATGTTTATTTCCATTTGGGATGCCTCTAGAGAATCTGGCAAGTAACAAGTTTATTAAAATGACAAGTTCAAGGTACTTTTCTTGTTGACTGTAAATAACCTCCCTGTGAGCCAATTAAGAGTGTGGAGATCAAAGGCCCAAGCAGCCCTATAAAACCAGGAGTTACATACAGGGTTAAGGGAAAGCCTCCCCAAGCTTCCTCGATATGGAAAATTTCCTCTAGCCACCTTTCACTCAGGTAGTGCAACAGCAAAGACAAGCATTTTTGGACTTGCTTTGGAGTACATTAAAAACCAACATCCATATTTTAATGGACACCTAACCAAGCAGCTTGGTTTTATGCACAGTCAGGAATTATTTTAGTTGTAAAGACTGATCCAGATGAGACTGAAGCAGCTAGAGAGTGAGAAGGCAAAAAGAGGAGCTAGGAAGGATGCATGGGATAACTTGTAAAATGCGTTTCTCAGTTGGGAAGGGTTATTAAATCCCAGACTGCAGGAGTTTGTCAGTGCATTTCTACTCCTTACTAGGTGCCAAGACCGTGACTTTTCAAGGTAAAAGTCAGAAAAGCTAGCAAAGTGTTTCCTAATGCAAGGCTTGACTGCTATGATGATCTCTGCACACACCACCTTCAAATTTGACATCAACATAGGGCACGCTTGTCCTGATGAGTGACTTTATATCGAGTACACGAAGTACTGCCAGCAAGTCTCTAGCTAGAATCTGAGGGGCTGAGTTGGGAGTCACAGCACTGTTTACCAACCAGCATCTCAGCTGCTTGAGCAACAGCAGACTTGGTTTCCTTGCAACACCACCTTGCTTAGTTTCAGTAATTAGCTAAATCCTGCCCTAAGACAGAGAAAATCTTGAATTTTAAAGTGGGTCTTCATTACCGCTTCATACTATGATGGGGACAGATTCTGAACCTGCCCAGTTTGTCCCCCTCCATTTCACTGTCCTTCCTGGCCCCTTACATTACAGGGTGGGAGGTGAAGGAAGGCTTTCAGCATTTGCTGTGACTGCTAAGACCAAAAGACTGCTCATTGTGCATAGACTTTAGTTCTGACAGTAAACGTAAATTTCCATTTAAAGACACCTACAGCACCAGATGGAGCCCTTACAGTGAGAAAGTGTAACAAGCTCTTTCACAGCAGGCACAATTGTATCCGGAGCTCCAGCCTGCAGATGGAAATCCTTCTTCCCTGCCCACATGCTCTCCCCGCAGGGCGCTTTCACTACTGACAAAAATCACATTCCCACATCCACCTCTGGGGCTGCTCCCTCCGCAGCAGCACCGGACGAAGCCTGGGAGAGTCCTCCAGCCGTGCAGCAGCCCACGCCGGGCACCTTGCTAGCTGGCAGTGAACCACCGTGCTGACAATCCTGATCCGCAGCTGACCCATCTTGCTTCACGTACAGAAAGCGGCAGAGCCCTGCTGGCCTGGCCCCGGGGCCAGGGGTAACACGATGGGGAACAGCTCGGGCACGGTGCGGGGCTGTCGGGAGTCACGCTGCTGGTGCACCAGTGGTGTGCTACCACGACGGGTTAGCATTAGCCCCGGGGTTTCGGCAGTGTGCTTCGCGGCATGGTGTATATATGCTGCGTGATGGCTGGTTAGCCCGGGGGGGCCACTGCACACGTGCTCCCCTTGCCATGAGTGTCCCAACAGCGCAGCGGTCTTCCGCCGATTCTGCTGCACCTACCACCCCGTGCCGTACTGAAGGATCCATACCACACGCAAGAGCAATGTAATCGAACCCCAAAGGAGGGCGAAAATGCAACCAAAGCTGCTTTTCTGAAAAACACGTACAGAGTTTAGGTAGTCAACTGGTTTAGCCCAAAAGGATTGAGCTGGCAAACTAGGCCACAAGAGCTACCACCCGAGAGCAGCATGCCTGCACCGGCCATGCACGGGACACAAATCCACTGAGAGGTTTTAAAAGGAAGAATTAGGCAAGAATGGATCACAAGGTAACGCTGATGGCTAGGCAAAAAGCTGAAACTGGGAAGGATGGAAAACGGTGTTTATATTTGGGAAATCTAGGTTCAGTAGTCTGCTCTTCCGTCTGATTGTGTGAAGTCAATTAAGCTTCTTCATGCCTCAGTTCATTATCTATAAAATAGGCAGAAATTCAGAAGCCTAGAGTGCATTTCTTTCCCTTACAGGGTTGTTGTGAGGATTAATGTATTGAAGATTTGGAGGTACTCCAGTATCAGAGGGATGTATCATTAAATATGCTAGACTGAAATGGAAAAAAAAGGGGGGGGGGGGGGAATAATCAGTCTTCCTTGTATCAGCAAAAACACAACTAGATGACTAGAGCAGTCCAACTACTGTAACAGAATGCTTATACTAAACTCCAGAAATTAGTATGTCTACAAATAATAACTTTAGCCCATTGTTAGTTTGCATAAATCTGTATCACACAGACATAGGAAATGTAAAAGAGGAAACACTTCTGCATTGTGTATAAAACTGTCATTGGCTAAATTCACCAGAACCTAAAGCCACTACATCTGAGACATAACTAACTTAATACTCTGAACAAAATTTCAGGAAGAAAATACTGCTGGTGGTGGTTGTTGTTGTTGTTTTTTAAATTACCCATGGGTAACAGAATTAACCAGGAAATGTGCTATCTGCAAGTTTGTCTTTGAAATTATTCTTCTCAAATTAACTTTCTCTATGTGAAATGTGAACAAATCCAGATTTGCAGCTGCCTAATAAACTCAAACCTGTGCTTCAGAATGTGTAAGGCGTTGTCAGAGACAGCCAGATGTCAGATAAACCTCCCTGATTTCAAAAATGCAGAGCCAGTCTTCCCATCGTCATTCCTTTTACTATAACCCACCGAGTACACAACTTTTTATTGCATTGTGCTATGCAGTGTTTGTACTTACAGCACTCCATAAATAAGAAAAACAAACAGGGTGTGTGCTTATCTGATTAAAATCCAATGTAAATTATATGCAAAATAGGTGCAGCCCACTGGCGCATGGCAAGTTGCCAGTAAAGACCTTCTGTGCTGAAGGTTGTGCACCACTGATTTAGGGCATCATCTCCCTGTCACACTTCTACTTTTGTCTCATTATTTTACAGTTTCCTATGCTACATTATTGAATGCTCTTTCCCATCTCTGCTCTTATTCCTACCCAGCCAGTTTACCACTCCATTTTCTTACTATCTGTCACCAGACTATACAAAAAAATCTTGCACCATGATGCATAATCACTTTGTGATTTAGGTGAGCCCAATCCAATCTCAGCCTATACAGTACACCACTTCTCTCTCTCCTTCTTGCTCCTGTGATCATTCAAAACTATTGTTACTCCAATGCAAATTCTTTTCAGAAGCATGTTGTTCCTGCTTCCAGGTCTCAGCTTCCTGAAACTTGTGCCTTCTCCTGGTAAAGCACAGCTTGGGGCCTTTCTGACAGGGCTTACAGGCAAAGCAGATGAGCCTGAAGAGCTAACTCTGTATGACCAAGTGCAGGGGAAAGTGCATTTCACATGAAATCAGAAGACTATCCAAGCTTGATTAAAAAGCATCCAGGCAATGCCGCAGAACATGCATGAGTTATTTTTTCTGAATTCTCGCACAATTTAGATTATCCAAAACTGGATTTCCCAAATGCTGTGCAGACATGATTATGGAATATATTTGTTTTGATTGGGCTTTAAATCCCTATTTTTCAGATTTCTCATTTTTCCTTCATTCAAGGTTGAAATTTGCTGTGAGAATTTCTTTAGCCCCCTGTAGACTTGTTCAGGGTATTCCCCAAAGAGGGAGACAAAAAGAATTGGGGATTCATCATGCACAAGCTGATATTTACAGTAACACCACTACCAGTAAATGTTTGCTGGAAATAGCTTGATATTTCTTCACTTTCTTTTAATATTTGTAGGATTAATAACAAATTCAGGCCCTGATCCCAGAGTATTTAACATCTGGGCAAAATGCTTCTTGCCGACATCCACAGGGCTGTGGTTTGGCACAACAAACACACTGCATGTTACAAGAAACTTTAGCAATGGCAGCAGTAAAAGGCAATTTCTTCCTTATCTCTTTTTGCGCTTCCCTTCTTTTCTTATTGTGAAGAGACTAGGAACAATATGGCAACCATAACAAAGGGGAATAAAGAAAACACTCATGGATGATTGCTCAAAGTGGGTCCATAAATACCACGATTACCTTGCTACTATGCCGTTTGGTTTTAGGACAACTTGAAGCTGCATGATGGCAGGTGACAAAAAATGCCTGCATAAGACAACTTTGGTGCTCCGAAACCCTGCGGGCACCTCAGATACACCAGACGTGCATGCCACAGCAGAGGCAAGGAATACCTTTGTATGCCTTCAGACAGCAATATAAAACAATGTCTCCTCCTTTCATTGCAGTGGTGTCTTCAACCCCTGTGAACTCTGTTTGCCGCTTTCCAGTTGAACTGCACAACACTCTGAGGTTGATTGCTGTAAGAAAACTACAGCCAGAATAACAAATATGAAGCATCTCTCCTGCCTTCCAGATCATACACTAACTTCCTCCATGACCTGCCAAGGTAACCATATTTCACAACACATTAAATGCATTAAGGGTCCCAAGCAAACAATGCTCAGGCACAAAACTCAAGAGCCATAGATGGCTAGAACAAACTTGCAGCTCCTCTAGGGCCAAAACGGCTTTTTCAGCAAAAAGATCCTAACACAGCTCTATTCTTCTGCCTCTATTCTCTGCCATCCCTCAAGACAGACTTGAAAAGAAAGGACAGCTGGCAAAAAAGAAGCAGTGACAAAACCGTTGAGTCAGACAGAGGTAAAAAGGTTAGTCTCTGGGAGCCAGAAACCATAAGGATAGGCATCTTAGACACGTATTTTTAAATGCTTTCTTTCTCTCTCCTTCTTTTCTTCCTGAAAGACTAAATGCAAAATGAAATCATCTTACAGAAGGACAGCTGCTTCCCCCCTGTGCTCAATCATTCCAGTCACACTATGTTGTCCAGTAACCTGCATTGATAATTCCTCATGAATAAAATGCCAACATTATCATCCACAGCTATGTTGTTGACATGCTTTTGCTATTTCACTAAAAATACCATTAATTTTCTGGCTTCACAACAGCTGAGCTACTCCCCATTTGAATATACAAAAGAGTATTTTGTTTAAACCAAATTAAAAGCGTTCCAGTAAATGACTTCAATTTTGCTGGCTATACTACTTAGTGTATACTGTTCTATTTAATCCTCTCTTTCTCAAGTCTACCCCTTCTACTTCCCCCTCCTTTTCTTTCTTTCTTTTTTTTTTTTTTCTTTTTCCTCCCCTTCCCTTTTTATACTTAATCCTTTCATGCCAGGAACTGGATTTGCCCAGCAAGACATCCACAGTCAGAAGGAGCTTCAAAAATGTGGTGCCAAAGAGTTAAGGCAATGGTGAAATTGCCTCCAGTCTGTTTTTATTCACCTGTGTTTGCCAAAACATATTTAGCAGTAAGGAAAGGAGGGAAAAGGGGAGGGGGAAGCACACAAATGCTGAACACACCTTCCATTTCCCATCCAGATAAGTGTCAACATTCCCCATTTAAGTCGGAATGAAAACCACCATTACTGCCAAGCCCTCCTGGCATCTCACCACTTTATTTGTTCCCATTTGTATCTAATGCTTTTGTCAACAGTTCAACAAAAGTCAAAGCAAACAACCCACTACAAACACTGGGGGTAACAGCAACAAGCACGAATCCTTCACAATTATCCAGCCCAGCTGCTCAGTGCCTGTCCAGGCAGCTTTCATTTACAACAGTGTCAACAAAAGGCTGAAACCCAATAACTAGGTGGGTCAATACTACCACTGTAAACCCTCCGGAGAAGGAAATGCTGTTCTCCTGCTTAACTGCTTCAGCAAACATGCAGAATAATTCAGTTAGATAGACAAGTGCTTGCCTAATCATTTGTTGTGTGAATTATTCAAGGCTTTCCCCTCCCCCGTAAACTACTAAACGATGGCTCTTCAAATATTTCTGAGGAACCACCAGATGTCTGACAGGAAAAAAGGAAACATGAGGCAAATTCTGACATAACAGAGGACAATGGTAACTTACGATCTTGGAAAGCGTTAATGCTCAGAGGATTAAGGCCCTCGTACACCTTGCTTCTGGTGTCACTGTACAGAGAGCAAACAGCTTTTAACATACAAGCGCTAAGCACGCATCGGTCTACTAGCTGCCTGATCTTTATACAGCATAATCAAGGCTGCTGCCTACGATTTTTCTTCCTTTTTTTTTTTCACACGAGTTGTAAAAGAGTTCTCTCCAGAGAATATGTAAAATGTGGATAAAAATAAGCACAGTAGTTAGTCAGGTGGATGCAGAGAGAAAACATGCATTTATTCCCACATCGCTCGCTCCCCCCCATGCTCATTTGATCTCTTCTTAATCACCCACCTTAGCGTTTCTTTCTCTGCAGCCACAAGGCGAATGCTCACGTGCTTTTCTCCAGAGGTTTCACGGGGGTTCATGTTTACACTTTCAAAGAGCAAACTAGTCACACTGCCTAGAACCAAGTGCTAAGCATCACGTCTTTTACTTCAATTGCCTCTTTAGTGTGGGAAACAGCCACCTCCAGATGTTTGCTTCCCCGTTTTTGTTGGCTTTTGTCACAACCATATCATTACATTAACATATTCTTTTTAAACTTTAAGTAAACTTTAAGAAAGCGGGCAAATTAGATAACAAGTGGTATTTGTTTTGATTTAATCTCATTATTGGCAAGAACAACCCTGGATATGAACAAATGTTTTTTCCTAAGACCAGTTTACATACACATCACAGTGCAGTGTTGGATGGATACGTATTGTGAGCCAGAACACAGTATCAAATACACTTATAAATATTTTATTTTTGACATCTACAGTAGCAGTTGTGTGTGCTGAATAACTAATATTCCAGAGAGAATCCCTAGCAGTTTTAAGACACAGCAAAACAGTAAGAGAAATTCTGTCTGTATGTCAAATTAAAGCACATATTTTTGTTTTTATAATTAGAATCTGTAACATATTTTGTTTGTAAAACAAGCGGGTTTACAGTGATTGCACTGTAGCAATCTCTGGAGCTGTGTGTTGTCAACATAAAGAGCCTTCTTCAGTCAGAGTTTTCTACCTCTTTCCGTCCAAAACAATTATGAAACACTTGTCTACCAAGTAGCCACAGCTCTGTCGGTTTGTGCTCACTGCGGCTGTTAGTACTCATTTCAGCCCTACTCCACTTGGCGGGAAACTTCAGTTAAATTTACTATTATAAATCAAGTTATTGCTATTTGCAACACTAAGTTCGTTTATCAGTATTAGCAGGACTGTTACAGTCATTAGCAGTATTTGCAAAATGGGTTAAGGTCTGTGGAGACCAAAGGCACAACTGAGAGGTTACTATATACCACAGAAAACATTTGATATCAAAAAGGTTGCAACTTGCACACATTAACTGGGAAAAACGTGTGCAGTGTGATGCTAGATACTCTAAAAGGAACAGGGAAGAGATAGAACACCACACAAAAATGTCTCCTCTTCCTCATCCCCTGGAGCAGGAAGAAGAGTCCAAAAATGGCACCTCCAGCCTTCACCATGGCTGGCGGCAACACAGTTACCAGAAAACCTTCATGAAGCACGCAAAAGTCCTACAGAAGGTCTGCTAAATACTTAACTGCTTTCAAATACCTGTGGTATGATGCAAAGCTTTTAGGCTACCTAGGTGGTGGGCATACAGTGCTTTTAATAAAGGCACCAAACTGACTCTGGACAGGCTGCCTTTACGCTGGAAGCAAGGTGCCTTTGCTACTCTAATGCCACGATGCAACGATGCATCCTGACAGGGCTTTTAGAAAGATACTAGGGAATAGCAGAAAAAGGGTTTCTCTCACCCGACAAGGTTTACTGTACTTGATTTTAAAGGGGTTATTTTAAAATTATTCAGACATTGAATTCCTCTCATATTTTGCAGTATGGGACAGCAAAGCTCATTACAAAATCATATTTGCGGTCATTGCAAGAAACTCTTTTCTTGAAGCAGGGGAGGAAAAGCAAACTATTCACTTCCTCAAGGGCTAAAATGAATTGCAGTTTGGTATTTTTAAAAGAAATAGAGAGGTGGGACAGAAATACAGCATCAACAGGTATGGTTTCAAAAAACATGTTAGGCAGAGACAAGAAATATGAGCACACAGCTATAATTACTGCAAGCCAAATACAATGATTTCCTACTGTCTGGTGTTGTAATATCACAAGACAAAGCTTCATGTTATCTAGGTCAGCACTGGCTTTTGAACTCAGTGCAAGCAATGATTTCTATATAGTCTTGGGCACTTTGTTATTAAAATAAAATGAGCAAAGGACTCAGAAATATGTTGCTGTACCTGCCAGATTTTCTGTTGCGTGTGGTCTGTGCCAAATTCATACCACACACGCCTGCAGACAACCTTTCTTCTGGGGGTAGCTGCAATCGGGAGACACGTCTCCCGGCCCTTCTTCCATACACCCACGCTGCACCTCTGCAGCACACACCAGTTTGACAAAACGGGACACCACCAGCAAAACCAGCGTTATTATTTACTTTGACCTGGCAAGATTAATACAGCAAAGAAAATACTGTATGCCCTCTTTCAAAAAATACAGTGGCTTGAAATACGTCAGCTTCACTGCATGGAGAAGCCGTGACAGACCACTCACCCCATGAACGAAAAAAGGAACAAACTGTGTCGAAATTTTTTCCCTTCTCCCCCTGGCCTCCCCCTCTTACTCATAAGTACACATTAAGGAAACTCCCACAGCTGCATTCACTGCCTCTCGAGAGGCAGAAAAACAGAGGTACAGCTGTGCCTGCTAATATTCGTATGCAAACAAGTAGCATCCGACTGGCTGCGATACCTCACTCAAAAGCACCTCCATACTCTTTGATAAGCTTGCAGCTCAAAAGGAAGCGATACAGAGCAATCTGCCGTCCTCTTAATGCAATTAGCAGATTAAAGCGGCATTTCACTTCCAATACTTCATTAAAACACTGATTGCATCCAGCGTTCGCTGATGATACAACATACACAGTGTTCCCCCTACAGTCCTCCCAGGGACTCGGTGGAAAGCGACGGGGCGAGCCCGGCTCCCACAGCCAGCAGCCGGCACAGCGCCCGGAGCCGGACACGAAATCCGCACCACACTGCGATGCGGTGGGGACAAGGGCGGTGGGAGGCGAGGGGCAAGAAAACCCACACACCTGCACAGGCTCTGGCGGGACGCTAACCAGCCCCGTGCCGCGGCCCTCCGTCATTGCTCCGGCAGGCAGGGGAAACCAGCGTCCCACGGGGTTCTGCATCTCTCAAGCGCAGTCGCGGCTGGGCCTCTTGCCGGGTCGGCTGTCACACTGCTGATTTTTTGTTACACGTCTCCATTTTGCGGTTTGCGCGAGAGCAGCTACCCCTCGACTTCTGTTTCCACTACGGTCCGGTGAGAGTGGAGCACGGGACTGGTGAAGTCCAGTAAAACTGCGGTGTGGACACGAGCGCTTAGTTATGTTTTCCCCTCAGATTGTTTTTTTCACAGCAGACTGAGAAGCCCAGTAACGCCTCAGCTCAGGAGAAGATTTTTTTACTCATTCTCCCGTGCAGCCACAAGCAAGCTAACAGCAAGCATCCCAGCGCAAGTGCCGTCAGGCTGAGTCCCTCCACCGCGGGAAGCGCTGCCGGCAGGGACCCAGCTTCAGCCCCTCTGCCAGGCACTGGGGGCATCCCTGGGGGACCCTCCAGCTCAGCCCCTGCCGCTGCCAGCCGGTGCCAAGGAAAGAACAAACTAAAAAAGATTAATTCACAGATGTTCATGCATTTCACATACAGGGTGCCCTGTGGTCCGTTGCCAGGGCAACGGGAGACCACCGGCGCGCGCTTTATTGGCTTTATGAAGTGCATCTCGGGGGCTATAGTCCGAGAAACGCTGTATGATAATCATCAGGCTTTTCAGAAGCCTTGTTTTGTGTTTATCCACATTTAACCCTCTGAGTGTTATTAAGAGCATCACTATGCACGGCTGGCGCACCGAGGAAAGCAGAGACGGCGAGGGAGGGACACGCACACCATCTCCGCTTCCAGCCTTGAAACCCTGGAAAACTCGTCCTCGGCGCCTGCTCCTGCCTGCCCGGCGTTGGAAGTTTTCGCCCACAGGCTGCAGGTAAGCTGGTCCCCAGGCTGTGGTAGTGCAGGGCTCAGCACAGCGGTGTCTGGGGACAAAACTGACACCGCCAACTGCAAAGGCAGAACAAGTGTCACATTAGACTAACAGACTGCTGATGCCAGGCACAACGTATTTTCTCAGTAACTTCGAAAGGAGAGGGAAAAAAAAAAAAAAAAAAGGCCCACCAACTTCCTAAATACGTTATGAGAAAAAACACACTCTCATTTTAAATCCCAACATGTGATACCAGCAAGGCAGCCACACCGAAACCTTTATCACAGCCCGTCCAAATCTGCGGTCCCTGTGAAAAAGGAAAAGGAAAATCCCATGTCGAGAAGATAGTCGGTCTTGCAGTGCCAAGGGCTACAACATCATCTATAAATTCACAGAAACAAGCTGGAGCGATGCTGCTGGGACTCGGCTGCTCTGCCTCCTCCATTGCCCACTTCCCCTTCTCTCCTTGCTCCAGACCAGCATCGGTCTCCTCCAGCTGTCCTCTCACTGGCTGAGGCAGGGCTGGGATGGAGGGACGGGGGTTAAAATCACAAATGTCACAACGCCCCAAGCAGCAGCAGCAGCAGCAGCAGCCGCCACCATCAAGCACTAATCCAGCAGGAGAGGAGCAGGAGAAAGCGAGGGTGGCAGAGGGGATCAATAGAAGGAACGGCTTGCATTCAGGCTGGCAGGAGAAAGAGCACGCAGAGACAATCATTTCCTGGGAAAAGCTAAAGCCTAACGAGAATTTACTCTGCCTCCTTTATTCAGGCAACCAACCCTTTTGTGGCAGGGGCTTCCTGAGTGACAGGAACCCAGGGCCCCTTAATAGGATTTCCATATTATTTCCAACACCTGCCTAGAAGTTATTTGTTTACATTGAAGCAGGCAAGATTCTCAAATCAGACATCTGCTTCTGGTTCAGGCATATCTTAGGAAACCATCTAGAAAGCAGCTTTGTTGCTATGGAGACATTTTTATTTTCTTCCCTTAGTTGGCTGAAAAACATTAGCATTTCCAATTTTTTGTTCTTCAAAAGGCCAAATGTCGCTCAAGAAAACACAGAACTTTTCAAATTGCTATGCAGAATAGGCTAATCGAGCTTTAGATATTTAATTAATTATTCGACTCAATTAGAGCTGTACCGGAGAGAGGCAGGAGACATGGCGTAACTTTCCCGCAAATTCCCCTCAATGGCCGATTCCTGCTGGCCAGCCTAATTGCTTCTTCCCTCAAAGCGCAGCTAAAACTTTGTAATTCATGATGCACTCAACAATCGTGCATAATAATTTGGGAATCAGTCACACTACTCATTTCCTTCAACTTCTTCTAAAATCAACTTAAGAGACTGACAACACTTTGACTAGGTATAGTGCCAGGGAAGAGACAGGAAAAGCAATACAAATATAAATACAAATATTAACCTACTACTAGCATTCAGTGACTTTAACCAGAGGACAGAAACTTCCAACGCATGTCATCCATACTGCTGATTCCAGAAGGTAATCTGTCCTCCTTCCCTCCCTTTAGCAGATAATCAGCATGCCCAAGGAATCAATTGATTTGCACAAAAATAAGGGATGTTTCAAGTTACTTTGGATCTAAGGGTTTTAAAGACAACTCAAAATCAAAACGTTAAGGGCTCAACACAACAACAAAAAAACGTATCACAGCGCCAACAGAAAGCTCCAAAGCAAAAAGCAGCCATCTAGGTTGTATCCTGCTTTGACAAAAATTGCTAAGTATTGTTTATTTTCTCCCATTACTTTGACTAACACCTATTTAACCCAACCTGTAAATGTGTTCTTCATTCCAGACATGTTCACCATGAGTAAACTGGTGTAAGCCATGAATGCCAGCATCCAAAGTATGATTTTAATCGCACACTTACAATGAGAACTTCAGAAGACATAATAAACAAATTCATTCCCTCCCTTTACTTCTTTTCCTCCCAGCTATTACATTGTCAAAGCCTTTGCACTGGAGAACCTTTCCACCCACCTCCTCACCCCAGCAAACTTCCTCTTCCTACTCTATGAAGTGAAGTCATAATCCTGTGTTATCAACATCACAGTCTGTTGCTATGGAAATAATTAGACATGACTGCTCAGGTTAGAAATTATAGCCCATGTAAGTGTTTGCCTCCTAGGTGAAGAGAGCACCTCGAGAGAGACCATCTGAGTTACCCTAAACCACCAAGTGGCAAAATAAAGTTTCATAGTGAGAAGCACTGCAGGAGTCTGTCCAAATGTGGGCACACTGCCGATTAAGAGTCACCCTGTGGTAACTGGCAAAAAGGTCCATGGTAAGAGACCAGTGTACCGTTAATACACAGAAGCGGGAAAAAAGCTATTGGGTAAAGGAGGTGAAGCCATCAGAAATGGCAGAAGCAGATGATTCTTTGATACCAGAGTACGTGCCGTTACTTTCATACGAATACACTAAATCAAAATTCCCAGACAAGCTCATTAAAAAGGCAAATGATGTGATGCTGAATGAAAGAAACAAATGTAAAACTCGAAGGGGTTGGGGGGTGGGGGCAGCGAGAAAGGAAGAAAAAAAATGCATCAGGGAGATATATACCTGAGGTTCAGTTTCATGTTCTAGAATTCTGTTAAAAACCACAGGGCTTGAATGACATGCTACAAGTCTAGCCATGAAAAGGTTATTAAGGAAAAAAACACCAGTGCCAAAAAATGAGCTCCATAAGATAGACTGAGACAACAAACAGGACCCTGCTAATTAATATTTGTTCTGCTTCAGCAGACAGTTACTGGACGAGACTGCAACAAACAAGCATGTCTCACCCAATCACATCATTAATCCATTCACGTTCACCACCTGAGGACCAGCTATGCCCCACAGATATTTATTCATCTGTTCCACAAACAAACAATTACAACACATTTTCTGGAATTAGGGCACCTGTTACATTCAGCACAGCTTACACGCCCAGAGGCAGATATCAATTAATACTGAAAAAATTACTGTATCGCAAGCCAACAGAAGTTACTCATTATATTTTGATAACACTACTCCCTGAACACTCACAAAGATCAAAACCACAGCTTCTGTGGAGCAAAGTTTAGTTCAAATATGCTCAGCTTAAAACTACTTCATCATTACGGAAAGCAAAATACACGCAATGCCTTGTTTCTGAACGGAGAAAGGCACGAGCAGAATCTATGACGTGAGTGTGAAACGTTTGGATTTTAACAAGCCTGTGAAGTGCTTTTCAGCTGAATGGTGTGAAAGTGGCAAAATAAGAAAATGATCAGGAAATAAATTCTGTAAATTTCTTTAAGTGCGTAACAGATAACTTATGTTTCTTTGGCTCGTTGAATACTTACTGAATGCAAAAACATTTGGCAGGACACTCATGCCACTAGTGGAAGTCTCGTTTAAAAGAAACCTGACAATTAAGACAAAGTCCACAGCAGTACATTACGGCAGTTTATGTGGTGTTCCTTTAACAGCAGAAGAACAAAGTCTGAGCAATGTACATTTGGTAATATCCAAAGTCTTATAATATATGTTGGGCATTTTTGCAAAAGCATTACTCATACAACGTTGTTGGCTTTTTTTTAAGTATCAAATTACAGCTGGAGAAATAAGCAGCTTACTCTTACATACTAAATCAGCAGAGGTCTAAACACTTAATAGTGGCTAACAGCTCGAGAAGCTAAACTGAGAAGCACTGGAGCACCTGCCACCACAACTGTAAATGGAACATGGGAATTGCACCCATCCACTTTCCCTGTATCTGCCCCATGTGTAATTATTAGCCTTCACACAGATTAAGGCAAAAGTAATCTTACTGTTAAACCCACTTGAATTTGCCCTGACACACCTCCAGTTCACCAGCATGTTAGGCAGAAATTCACCCTAAACCTGCATTTGAAATGTTATTTCAGATTCTTTCATTTAAAACTCTCTTTTTTCCACAAGAATCTCAAACAAACTATTTTATTCCTGCCACAAGACTGCAGCTTTTAATTACTGGCAATTGTTGCTGCTGAAACAGTAGCACCCAGCATCAAAATGAACAGTCTCCACCATGTTGACAAGTCTTACTATGGGCATGGTCTCCGCCCCAAGTAATTTACAATTCAGGTGAAAAAAAAAAAGGGGGGGGGGGGCGGGGAAGGCAATGCACCACATGAGTATAAAGAACAACAGAACTGGATTAACAACAGATGCAGTAAAAAGTTACAGGAGTTGAATCCTGTGCACCAGGCAGGGATTCAGAAGAGACTGAGATTCTGGAATAAGCTGCTCAGGGACATCCTGGCTGCCTGGGGCAGGCCCCCAACCCAGCCAGCATCTGGGGGGTCCTTCGCTCCAGCTGCCACAGTGAGAGCCACGGGAAGAGACTGCTAGCGCTGGACTACTTTCTGCCAGGTGGTGCTTTTGCACGCAAAATGCTTCCTTAGCTTCTTCATGGTATGTTTTACAGAAAGGACTTTGTTAGAGGCCAGAGAAACTTTTGCTGCATTTGTCCCAGGGGGGGTACCAGGGCTGGGAAGAACAACGTGCTTCCTGCTTCAGCAGTTCTTGCTGGAGGTAGAAAAATGCTTGCGGGGTGCAATTAGCAAGCAAGAATCCACTGCAGAATAATCCTTTTTTTTTTTTTTTTAAAAGAAGTTTTACTGCTTTGAAAAGGGGACGCACCAAGTCCTCTGTGAAAAGCTGCTCGGTTAACTGCAGAGCTGTTTGTCTTTCTGTCTAAACACATTATATTCCCTCAGAGCCCTTAAGCCAGGGCTGCACTTTGAGCACAGCCCTGGCGCTTGCCACCCTTCCCTTCCCTTTGTCCGCTCCACAGCCTTGCCGCTGCACAAAGAGCGCTCCCATGACCCAGTTTACCGCATCTAGAGTTTTCCCACACTTCAAACTTTGCAAAGGATTCAGAGGACTGAATCCAACACAAAATCAGAGACCTCCCAAAGCCACCCTTCTCCACAGAGCTTGCTGTGCTGATGCTGATCTATTATTTAGAAATAGCTCTTGAACAATCTCGTGTTTACCTGGAAGGTGACTACTCGGTTTCAGTAGCCACGGAACTGCTCACTCAGGGGAGGTGCTGTGAAGGATGCGAGCCCAGTCTGGCTTACCAGGCAGGAAACATCACGTTCAGAAGAGTGATGCAAACTGCCTTTTCCCTGGCCTGAACCAGGACGAGGGTGGGGACCGGCACTGCTAGAGAGAGCAAGTTACACGAAGACAACTGCCCAGCAAATCCAAAGCGTTGGCAGTGGTGGCAAGAAATCAGATGCTTCAGCCAAACTCTTTCCTTTGTAGAAATGGGTAGGGTACCTTCGTTATCTGAATCGTACACTAAAGTGTAAATTTACACTTTATGAGCTATTCTAAAATCTGCCCTGCTTAATAATCTGTATCAGCAAGAAAACACTTTAAAGTGTCTCTCACAATTAAACGCAGGCACAACCTTGTATAAATCAAAATTTTGCTACCATATCAAAACGTTACACTGGGGCTGTATAACATTGCCCATATCCTCATTACATGCTACACTAATTACTACCAGCAGATTCAGAATTTTCTGCACATTAGAGGCTTTTAGAGGAGCTATAAAAAATTTCAGGCACCATTAATTTAAATTTGTATTGAAATTTCCTTTTGACAGATGGCCAAAAATTACTTACTATTTAGAGTACCAGAGCTGCCTGTTTGCACATTAGAAGAGGAAAGGGAAAAATTAAAAGCAAGAAGGAAATTTATGTCACGTTCATTACCTGTTAAATGTTAAGGAGCATTATCCTGCATGAATAAATTATTTCATACAAGCACACAGGCTCCAGCTGCTGGCAACTGGCACGTTCTGGCTGGCAAAAACCATCCCAAGTCACACGGCAGACAATCATAAAAAGCCTCTCTTAACCAGGAGCCACTTAAGGGAGGACAGATCGATCGAACAAGCGACTAACTGCTACTCTGGGCATCACTGAAAACATTTAAGGAAATTAGCAAACTATTTCACCTTGCAAAGCTGGCAGCAAGCCCCATAACGCTGACACATGAGCCAACTCACAATCTGAACACCGTGCAAGACAAACATCTACTTATCATTTCACAGTAAATTGGCACAAAGTAGCGACACCCTCCTCTCCCTCTTGAAGCTGTATGAGTAACAGCGTCTTTGAATCATTCCCAGACAAAATCAGCCTTTTTGGTATAAACACTCCCCATAACAGCCATGCCAGCATAAACACCCCAACATCCCACAGACATTACAGAAACACGACTAGCGTATTTTGTTTAAAAACAGTGGTCGGCATATACTAGCAGTTCTCGTCGTTCACTTTCTCGAGTGAAACGCTTCATGGTTCCAACTGTACAGGTATGCAAAGTCGTTAAAGAAACCAGGCGGGTTTGTATTCCCACATTTAGGTGTCTTCCCTACTTGTACTTGTTTGTTTGGGTGCAGGAAAAAAGAAAATGGACTAAACGTATATGTTCACAGCAAACAGGGGGTGTTCTAGGGAAATCATCACTAATCTGCACCCAGCCTCGCCACATAAAGCAGTAATCCCAGTTTCTAGCCCTCATGACAAGGAAGGTGAAGTGAAATCCAACGTGCTGTTGTCCTACGTTGGCAGATAGACAGCTTCAGTGCCTTTGCTGCTCACAGTAAAAACTGACAGTTCCTGTCAGCTCCTTGTTGTTATGCAGAGCCATGTGGGTAACAGCAAAACTGACAACCATCGGCTCAGTTGCACTCGGCTGGGACGTGGCGGAGTTGCCAGTGGCAGAATGGGCACGCTGAAGAAGGCTGCGGGACACATCCCCACCTGGAGCTGCTGGAGAAGCAAAGGCACAGCTCCTCGCATGGCGGAGTTGGTAAACCGCCAGCAGCGGCAAGGAGAGCAGACTGATCTGGGAGAGGGCAGGGCCAAGATGTACCTCCCCACTTGCAGCATTAAACCCCCAGGAGCCTCTGAGAGACTCTGGTGGCTATACAGTACGGACAAGCATCCAGGCACATACGCTGAACTGTAGTCATATGCATCGCCGTATGCTCAAAACTACGCAAGCCGCGAGGTGTGTATTGCATCTCCTTATAAACACCACCACGCACAGGATGGTGCGCACAGGTATGCTGCAGAGTCATATTCAGAACCTGAAAGTTAACTTTTGGAAAAGGAAGGCAGGATCAATCCTCAGTGCGAGCAGCACCTTCGCTGGGGTAGGGAACAGCAGCTCGCTCCTCTCCAATGGCTTCAGCCAGGGCAGTGGGCAGCACCCCACCCCTCCCCTGTGAGCGACAGAGCTCTGCTTCCATAACTGCATTATTAGGGTATTATCAGAATTACAATTTACAGCCTCCAAATGACTTAAAACTACCAGCTAATTCTTTCTGTCTCATAAGCTTGGGCAGAGAGCCCAGGCAGCCCTTTCCTTTTACCCAGGAACAGGCTCAGTGCTGTTCCACCAAACCCACAGCACGGCATGTTGCCTGCAATCCTAACTCCCCCACTACCAGCCACTTTCTTAGTGTGATACACGGTCTGTGCAGGGCTCTGCTAATCAACATGAGCGTCACCACCCGGTTTCACTTTGTGACTTTTTCCACCACTCTGGGCCATACTTCAGCAAAACGCAGCGTGCAGCTCTTTCAAGCCACCCCTTACACCTATGAAATGGAGCCCTACCTTGATGGAGTCTCTGTCTGCACGCAGAGCAGCCCCCGTGTGCAAGGAGGGGAGGAGGCAGTGGCAGGGGATGGGGAGGTGGGGGGAGAGAGAAAGAGAAAAGTGCTAGTTAGTTTACATAAAATTATACATTTCTCATACTCAGAAGAAAGAATCCTGATGTCTGTTAAATAATAAATTGCACAGATGTTAACTTTCCTGTACAGTTAATTATTAATACTGTGTAGCCAGATTTATGAAACTGGATTTCTAGCATTTGAACACAATTTCTGGCTACTGCTAGGTAATAAATACTGAAGCAATTAGCTAGGAATCCTTGCGAAAGTTCCTTTTTTTGTTGTTGTTTTGGTTTGTTTTTTTTTAAAGAGGAGAGTTTAAAAAAAGGAAAGAAGAGAAATGAATGAAGACACACACTCATCTGGCAGCACCTACCTCTTTGGTGATCGTTATCATGGTGCTTCTTCTCATCTTTAATTGGGAGGTGGGACTGCCCCCCCAGCGCACTGGACAGTGCCAGGAGACCAGCACTGCTGCCAATGGGTGGGATGGCTGGAGGCTGCAAGCCCGAGGGGTGCGGAGTGAGCGGCACGGGAAGACCATGTCCATGTGACAAATGCTGGGCCTGGAGTTGTTGCTGCTGTGAAAAACGAAACACAGATATTGAATTTGTTCAGGGAGCCAGGGGTTGTCCGATTGATCCTGTACATCAAATGTGATTGATCGCATCAACCAATGCTTCTGATCGATCCAGATATCAACTCTCACAAACACCCTGGCATTTTAAAAATGTCCATATGTTTGGACACAACAGCATCGGTAAACTTCAGGCTGAATTAAAAGAACAACAAAAAATTTTAAAGAAAGAATAAAGGAAAGGAATTTTACAGTTTTGGTGAAATTTTTATGTCTCTGACAGAGGTATTGCATTTTACTCTTTCTAGCAGAAATGCACCACGTACACGTCTAATCAAAACATATGTAACTATAAAAGCAGTTATATAATGCCAAAAAAAAAGCTGCTGAAAATTGAGAAAATTAGTGTTAAACAGTTCTCCCAGCGCTACTGCACAGCATGCAGTGAGAGTTAATTTGAAAGAGAAAACCTGAATTAACAATCCAGAAAAGGAAACTGGTTGCAGCCACCGTTTTAAGCCCTTTAAGTGTCCTCAGCGGTACTTGAGCAAATTACTAAAGAAAATCTAATGTAGCAAGGCTTGGGTCCTCCTGTAGGCTTGCTCAATAATGCTGAAATAATTGGGCACTCTGTGCACGTTTAGTGATGCTCGAATGAAAAGCTAGAGGCCTGCCCTTGTACTCTTCTCTAGCTGCTGACTCTGTGTTGTGACAGGTTTATTTGAGTGGGACTGTGATGCATGCACCAGTAACTGCGCTGACAAGAGTTTAAAGTCATTTTTACCAGTACACTGGCAACACATAGAGAAAGCCCTTGAGAGGTTCGAATTGGAGTGCTTGACCTCAACTAGAGCTGCACCAAGCTCTGTGCTATACTAACCACTGTGGGAGAGGCAGATTGTTTGTTGCTACTCAATGAGAGGGCAGGGGAAAAAAAAAAAAAACCCAAAACAAAAAAACAGGTGAAAAAGCTATGTTAACTATATCCTAAGTGAGATCTGTTCAGGTCTAAGGCTTGCCCACTAACCGTCCAACTAATTTCTGTTCATACAGTAACTAGATCAGCTCTGAAATTTTCTTTTTGTTTTCAAGCAGTCACTGCTCAGGACTCAGGGTAAATCAAATCAAAAGTCCTCTAGGATTGCTCTGTCCCCCCTGCAAGTCTGTATATAAGACTTTGGAAGAAGAAGAAATAAAAACTTAACTCGCTTTGCATAAAAACATTCCATTTTAAATTCCTAATTGCAAAGATTCAAGTCCTACTTTTGTTTGGTTTTCACTTGAGCCTAAATTCACTTCCCACCTTGCAACCCAGCTCTTTAATGAAACAAGAGACAATACACTCTTCACTTCATTTTTCTCTTCCCTCCCTAGCATGAATCTCTACATAAGGGTGAGCTGAAAGTAAAAGACTGAGAGTCACATACAGCATACTACGTAACTCGTGCAGCACACTGCATGCATGCCTCCCTCAACACCCCCCTGTGAAAGTACAGATCCTTCTCTTACTCTTGGAAATACAACCCAGGTGGTAGAATCAGACTGGCAGTGGCACATGCATGTCATCCAACCCAGATCAGTGCCAGGGAAAGGAGGGGAACAATCCAAAGGAAGGCAAAGAAAAAATATTTAAAATACAAAAAATAAGGGGGGGTGGGGGGGAGAAGCACAAAAAAACCCACAAACAAACAAACAAAAACCCAAAACCCACAACAGAAGGAAAATTCTTCCAGGTGGAAGAGGGAAGGCTCAATCCTTTCCCTGGTTGCAAACCCATGTCATTCCAGCAGGCGCTCCTTCTTGTAGAAAGTATCAAACACATTTTTCTTCTTGATAGTATTATGGAAGGATGCTTCATTTCTCAGAATTTTAAACTAACTACAGTGAAACAAAGCAAGAGCCAACAGTGTATTGTTTAGCTTCAGGGTTTGAATGGGGCTGCCTTACAGCAAGGGAACAATCTGGCATGCCTGATTTGGGGAGGGAGGAAGAGAGCGAGAGAAAGAAAAGGAATGGACAAAATAATCTGTGTTCTGGAGTCTCATTTTAAACAAGGAATTTCCCATTCTTGTTCAAGAACATGCTATAAACCACTGCAAGAAGGCATCTGCCTGAATCCGCCAGTGGTTTGAAGCGAAGACTTTGAGGAGAGCCTGAGCATATCAACAGTGACAGAGCTTTCCCCTTGTTAAGTATTTCTCTGTCAACCAAAGTGTACCAGGTAAGGGACACTCATTGCACAGTACTGTACAATCCATACAGATCTGCCTAATGACCCACCCAGTTTGCATTATATGACCTCCTCTATGGATACAGGATGGTTTCCGAAGAGCTTGAAGAAAACTGCACCACAAGTGCAATCCCCTTTTTTTACTGCTCTTTTTTAGGAACCTCTCTACATAGCTCAGTAAGACAGCAGCACAGACTGCACCCTGGATGTACTGAACATCATTAATACCTCCCAGATATAACATGGGCATTAGGAGTAGTATGGGTAATGACACCTCAGTGCCTAGTGGCTTGACATCACCCAGAACAGCATGGCTGGCCCAGTCCCTCTTGGCCAAGAACTGACATGTTTTCACTGCAAATTGAATTCCAGAGAGCTCTGAAAATAACTGGAGAGAGTAGGAAAAAAAAAAAACAAACCAACAGCCTTCCTGCCGTGCAGAACCCTTCTGAAGAGACCAAGCTCTTCCATGGAAAATGATGGGAACATCAAATCTAGAAGAATATGCCCCCTGCAGTCACAAAATTGTCATTCACTGATACAGTAGAAGTTTGGTGCAATTCAGTAACATTGTAATGGCACAAAAACCCTTTGCTATGAAAACCAGGCTGCTAAATAAATCTAAGCTAACACCCAAAATTCCAGTATAGCCCCACATGCCTGTGCCACACAGACATAGATAACCTGGGTCTAAAAGTTCAACAACAGGAGGAGGATCGTTGACTAGGATTGCATTGGTACAGGAAGGACTACAAACTCCTCCAACACCTTCAGCAACGTTGTACGGCAAAAGTGCGGCACTGGTCTGAAAACAGAAATGACAAGAATTCAAGTGAAACGCTGGGCAAGCTTTTGCTCTCAGAATCTAAAAAGGCAAAAGGAAAAAAAATATATGATTGCATAATTAAGCACTGTTTGCTAACAGACGTACTCAAGAAGGTAAAGACAAAGTGACAGTGCATCTCTAACTGCTGTTTCCAGATCTCTGAAATCTATTACTAAATTCAAATGCCCACAATATCCACAGCTTTGGTTTGCTTTTCCACTGCCGATGGGTGTCACTGGTGAGCATCAGCTTCCCGGGTGGCCTGTACACAGCTTGCTTGGTTACAGGGAAAGTTATAAAAACAAGGGCAATTCCTTAACACACTGGGCATCAGGTTAGTGCTACAAAGTGGTAAAAAAAGGTGGTCTCCTCTAGTCATCAAAATGCCAAAGATATGGAGGAGTAAGACAACTGACAGATATTCTCCCCATACAGAAACACTCCACTGTGGAAGAAAGTTTACGTTTCTTTCTGCCTATACCATGAATTTAGATCATAAAATCTGACACAATTTAAAAACTTGCAAGGAAGGCCTGAAAATGAGCCAGCTGAGCAACCACATAATTTTTTTGATGTTGCTGTAATGCTTTCACTTCCCACTGCTCCATCTTCCTTTTAATTTGTTATCCTCAGTCATGTTATTTATGAACTCTTAGCATGTGGTTAACTTTAGACAATCCCATCACAGCTGACTACCGTATGCGTAAAGTCAAGCATACATTTTCAGCATCAATGCATAATAGGTGAAAACTTGCAAAGGCACTACACCAGGCTTTATTATGCTGTAAATTTCCCAGAACTATTTAAAAATAAAAACAGCAACAGTTAGCCACCAAGAGATATGCCCTACAGAACTGTGAATAGATTGCAATGTTTTTAAGAAACATCCGACACACAAAAATATAAGAGCAAGAGTAAACCCAGCAGTCAGAAAGAAGCCACAAAAGAAGACTGCGTTCTTTTGGTAATAAGTTTAGGAAGATGATCACTGAAATCAGCTTAGTAGTAAAAACTGAAGTAAAACTTTCAAGACATACGTTAACATGTCAAATAAAGATAACATCTGGTTACTACTAATCTGGTTTTATTTTTTAATTTTCTGTATATTCTTCTAGGCAGTGTACAGTAAAGAGTAAAATAACTCCAAAGTCACATCTAAACAAATGGGTAAAAAGGCTTTGCAAAAGGTTCTTATCTGAGTATCACTAATTTTTACAACTGCAATTCTAAATATTGATGCTGAGCCTAATTCTTTTCCCAACACATCTTAAGAGATCAAATTTAAAGTAAAATGTGATAATAAACCCACTAACAAATTAGCTTCTAATGCTCTCTTGTTATAGTCAGCACATTCAAAGCCTATTTTCCTGGAAAAGGTTCAAGTTTTTACTGGATACTTTCCAAGCAGCTCTTTGTCACAGTAATCTACCACTTTTCCTCTTACAGACCCTGAAAGTTCACAGCCATTATCCAAACAACCTGAACATACTCCTCTAACCTGAAGACACTTCTAATGTTAACAAACTAATGTCTCAAAAAGGTATTTTATATCTATATACATGGGTGCACTACCCATACCTGCAATACAGCTGGGAGGGGACCTCAAAAACTCTGGATAAAATAGCTTCATTGTCTGAAATTTGTTAGATGAAGTGATTGATTGCTCAGGGTGAATCATTAGTAAAGGCAGCATACAGATAAAACAGGAACCAAGGTGAAGAGCAAATAAAGACATAAAAACAATGGCTCGAGAGTACGCAGTATCAATGTCAATGGTTTAAAGACCAGCAAGAAAAAGAAGTCCTTTGGCACACACAATTATGAGTGTGCTTAGGATGATAGGAATTTTTATCTGTCATGCCTGTTCGCACCCCTGGCATGATGTGCACTGTTTGTACTTCCTTTTCTCTCTCTGCTGGTCCTCTATGCATGTGTATCACATCATTGGTTTGCATAAAGAGACTGTGGTACAGATGTAGGGTAGAGCAATCTACTATCTTTACTCTTCTAAGGGAGAGTGATCATTTAGCAAATGAACATGCCCAGTGTGAAAGAAAGGTATCAGAGATTGGTGGGGACTCTAAACAATCAGACGCAGCTTATATACTGGAAAACACAAACGTTGTTTCTGTTCACAAAGGGGAATGATTGCACTGGTTAGAAAAAATCTAGGAAAAAAATGAAAAATGGTGAAAAAAGAGGGACAATAAGGAGGAGACCAATAATAATAATAATAATAATAATAATAACAACAACAACAACAACAACAATAATAAAAAACTTTTTAAAAAGCAGCAAATGCCAAGCTTTTTACTCTCTAAGAATCAGTAATTTCTGCCTTTGAGAATGCTGATTGTACAGGAGGAAAGCAAGCTCCACTGAGAAAACTATGGGGGGAAGGAAAAAAATCAATAGCTGTCATTAATCAGAAGGGGAGTATTTAGAACTCCTACATAAATAACAAAGAAACTATCAGGATCATATCTCCACAAATTGCCTCAAAGATCTTTTAAGTGATCTAGGAACAAAAAGTCACCTCCCGAATCATACTGTGGGATGAAAGACAATATATGCAGAGCACATTTCCGTTCTTAATCATATATATAGGAACATATGTCAGGATACATGTTTCACCATTTGTCCTCCCTTCCCCCCTTATGACTATTTTTCACTCAGTGAAACAGCATAGACAGAGGACAAAAGTAACAAAAAAATTAATACAACCTACTAGCAAATAAAGATTTGTGGTTAAAAAGGCCAGCATTTTAATAAAGGAAAACCTAGCCTCCTGCAAAAGACCAAGTGCACCTTCCCCCAGAATCCTGGAGTTCAGTTTGCAAGACTTCTGCTTGCAAGACTCCTCTCCATCTCAATTTCACACTGGAGGCGGAGGGAGGCAGAATTAGGCTCTTTAGAATCACTTTCTATTATCATTTAATAAAGGGCAGAAATTCTTGCATAAATCATGCCACATAAGCTCTCTTCTCCTTCCTTCTCCCCCATCAATTGCTACCTAAGGCAAAGAAAATCCACATCTCCTGCAAGGGAAGGCTGAAAGCACCAAATGCAAGTAAGCTCAAGGTCCTACCACATGGAGTGCCAGTGGCATGAAATGTGCCACACATACCAAACCTCCACTTCAAAGCCTTTTCACAAAGACCAATGCAGACAAAAGAGTAATGATGACAGCAACTGGCTGTATTCTGTTACAGCTGAACAGAGGCAAAAATCAGCTCTGAATAGGTGGGTGCACACTGGTTGAGGTACCTTATTTACCAAGTGCTCCACTCACGTCCTACCCATGGACCCTAGGAAGAGATGTTCTCTCCTCTGGACTGACAGCAGGAAAACAGCGTCCCTGTTGTGACCTGGTGAATCTTGGTCCTTTTCTTTAGAGCTACAAAATGAGAGCAAGACTATGCTCTTCCCAGCAGAGTCCTAAATAACCTTCTTCTAGGGCTCTCACATGAAAAAGTTTCTGAAACTCTGGGCTACATAAACATGACTGAAAAGTGAAAAAAGTACCATCTGAGATGTATAATGAATCAAACAATAAAAGCTAGAAGAAAAGTTAAGCAATGCCACTGGTCACAGAGAGACCCGAGCTGCTAAATCTATAAGCAATTCTATCACCAGAGCTTTTATTGTGGCAATTATAATTCACTTCTAAGCTTCCTCACAAGGTATAGTCTAAGAGCCACGTAGCCTTAGCATAAAAGACAAGCATGTTAAGCATCTCACATATGCATTTCCCTAATGCATCTTTAAAAATCAATCCTTAGCAAGTCAAATTTCTGGATAGCAATTACTGAGAAGCACTGGCTCTGTAACTCTGTAAGAGCTAACGCTATGTTTCATCATGCTTACAACACACCAACACACACTGTGTTGGATTTCAGCAAACTGTCTTTGCTTGGGATAAAAACCCGGATTGCTTCGATTGATCCATTCTTCCAACCCATTCTGCGTCTTTAAAGACTGCCATTTCTGCTGCAGCTCTGGTCCTGTGCAGAGCACTGTAATGCCTACTCTTCTCGGTGGTGAGCAGCCTCCTCCCACAGGTCAACATTAGGTGTTAGGACACGTGGATATCATTATGTCTCTCCAAGCAGATTTCATTGAGAGATGTAGTGTTCTGTCCCTTTAACATAGTGCCGATTAGTCAAATAACTGAAACTTAAAGTGATTTCTTTTGCTTTAGTGCAGTTTCCCAGCTATAGCAGCTTTGATAAAGGAAGGTCTTGACAAGGAGCAAATCACCTGGATTTAAGTTGCAGCGCCAAGACTGTGGAAGGACCATTTGTTCTCTTTACCTCAGACTTCTCCAAAGGTAGAACAGGGAAAGCATTACTCCCTTGTTTCAGAAACATTACTGAAGTTCATCAATGCTTGTGATGCATCCATATACTAAGGAAGTGACTGTGAAAAGTTCACCAAACAATAAGCAAGGAACTGTCTCACTAACAAAAGTCAGACATTCTGACGTATCAGACAATTTCAAGATTTAAGACCACTTAAATTCCTTCTTCATGGATGAACTTAGTATCTGCAAATACTTTCCTTATGCAGTATTTTACTGTCCATCCCAGTTAAGCACTAAAGCGCTCGGTTTAGCCTATGTTTAAGATTGGAGACACCAAAAGAACTACCCACATACGTGAAGAAAAGCAAACGCTTGACTGGTCGACTGTATGAAATCCTAGTCTTCATTCACAGCTGTAGGCAACAGCCTACCAAGTGCGGTTGGGAAGAAGTCTAGGTAACAAATATACAACCCTGTTTAGGAGTGATATCTGAGCTCTACAGTATGAAACCATGACCCAGTAATAACCATCTTTAGGCTATACTGTACAGTAAGGGTACATGTTTAAATGGGCTGCATCTCCACTGAGTAAATAAACATTGCTAATTTTGCAATGAAGCCTTTTTGGGAAACCCCTGCCTTCACAACACTTCAAAATCAAAAGATCCTTTATACACTTTTTCTTCTATTCCAAAGCACTGGTACAAGGCCATTACTGAAGGCAATATACAGTACATAATGGACCAAGAGTCTGATGGGAGTATGGCAAATCTATATTTGGTTGGAGACAGCTTCCATACACTGGAGTACAGACCACCTTGGCAACAGTGTTTTCTCCTTTCTACTGTGTGTGAAGTGAGACCGTACAAAAATAAGTCATAAATAAAATATTGCATATGTTCATGCTGTAGAACACGAAGAAAATTCTCCGTAGGACTCCTCATATCTGCACAGATTAATCCTAATTAAAAAAAAAAATACGGTAGTCACATAGCTTTGGTGCCAGGGTTTGGATAACCTTGAGAAACATGGAGGCAGAAGTCAGCTCTCCTGCCTGATCAGATACAGTATGTGAGCCGTAACACTCATGTCACATGCACTTACTTAAGCAAAACGAGCAGGGCCTCTGGCATCAGCATATTGGCAGTGAGATGTAATAAGTGGTCTGCACTTCACACTGCAGTGTTACTGACTGCTCATATAGTGATAGACCAATATAAATTCAGTAGCTACCACAGCTACTGAAAATAGGAGAAGAGGAAAACAGTGGCAGCCCATTCCAAGTGTAGCAACAGCATTTAAAATCCATCCTCAGAGTGTTTTTTTCAGTAAATATGGAACCTGGAATTATTTACTTTCTAATTAATTCCCTCAAAAATCCCTAAAAAGACCCTGTGCCTCATTTTTAGCTTTCTTAAATCAGGATAATGCTGCATATGAAGAGTTTTATTTAAATTAGGCCTCCCCTGCAAGGCTCGCTCTTAAACTGGCCCCTGGGTATATGGGGAGAAGAAAAATCCCTATAAAACATCTCTTTCCCCCCCCCAAACCAAAGTGTCTTTAACCTAGCCAGACTTCAGATGAATAATTCAAAACCAGAAGTGCTCACCCAAAAGCCTTCTATGTCTGCAATTCCTTCTACAACTCAATTTCAGGCACTAGGCAGCATCAAAGAATTTGCAGGACCGTATCATCACACATCCTCCATACACAAGCAGCAAAGAAGAGTAATTAAACAGGGAGGAATGAATTTCAACATTTCTTGCGGGTACACAAATAAATACAACTCAAAGCACGCACCCATTAAGTCAACCTCCTCTGCCACCTGCCTCTGTAACAACCTGTGTACAACACACGGCAGATGGCCAACTTGTTTTACAGCATTTAAGCTTCCATCACTGCTTAATATGCCTTTGAACAAGAAATACAGAAGGGCTGGAGAGACAAGTGACTGTTGCCCCATGCTACAACGCACTTGCTCGTTCTACCGCCATCCCCTATCCTCCCCGCAGCTCCCGTTTCTGAACGTGCACACTGGGCAGGAATGACTTTGCCGTACAAACGGGAATCAAAACATTTCCCCTCAGCTGCCTGGGTTCAGCCCCGAAAACCTCTCGCTCTTCCTCACAGTGCAAGCAAACGCAAGAGGCAGAAACAACCCACCCTCCGCGAGGAGTGGGAGATACCTCTGTACATTAAGCACCAACGCAAAAAAGCCCCTCGGCATTTGGCGACAGGAGCCCCGGACCGCGGGCACCATGGCAATGATAGCATGCACCGACACCAAGTTTTTATTACAACTTGTGTGTACTTATCTGCGCTGCGCCACTTCCAGAGGTTTCCACGACTGCGATGGCATACTGTTATTTTTTAAACAGGCGGCGTAATCCACAGGTGTAAAATGGACTGCTCACTTGAAAGCAACCAAAAATTACACACCTTTCGAGATGGGCCAAACAAGCACCTCAGCCTCAAACACAGGGTAGAAATTGTGACAAGCGGTGTATTAAAGAAGGAACTTTGTAGCTTGATGATTATATGTGACAATACAGAAGGAGTCCTTTCTTCCACTAACTGCCATTTGCTTATTTTTAAAGAAGATAATAAAAGTGACATAATAAAACAAGACCTTTAAAAATTAAACCAAAGCCTTTTTTTTTTTTTCACTCAGATGTATAGAATGGTAAAGGAAAAATCATTTAAATCATTTCCTTAGTAATACAAGGAATATTTAAATAGATTTAATAGTGCTGCTCCAAACCAATGAATTACGAGTTTAAAACCTATTAAAATGTAATGTTTTTTTCCTGAGCTGAGGGGAGAGAGATTTAAATCCACTGAATTTTAATATTTCAGCTTGAGCTGCAGGAGGTAGAGAAAGTCCAAATGAACTATTCCATCAGCACCATTCAAGCATGAACATTTTAATCAGTTTTACTTCCTTGGAGTTCTCCAACACAGTTTACGCTGTCATTCTGAAAGCACTTAACACAGAGGGTGTGAAAAACCACCAAGGCTTGTTATTGCCTTCACAATTGATGGCAAATAATTTTGCAGACTTCCTATCATTAAAATGTCACTGCTAAAAATTGAGGTTCAGCATTTCTTGTGCTAAACTGCATTTTCTTTGAACGCCATCACATACCTGTTCTTAAGTTTTTGGTACATTTATCTCTCTCCATGTGATAAACAGCCACACAAGCAGTAGCCTCCATTTCTGCCTTACTACCCAACAGCAGTTGAAAACTGACTATTTTAAACAGAGGGAGGAAAAAAAAAAGACTCTGATGTATTTCTTATAAAGTTGCAAGTTAATTCTCTAGTGCCCATATTAAAACGCAACCACATTCGCACAGCATGCTCCAATTATATAGCATAATGGATTTAAAAAAATAATAAAAAAAAACCACCAACAAAAAAAAACCAAAAAGAAGTCACCACATTTTAAGAGAGTTAGATGATTCAATTTAATAATACAGGAAATGAAAACATCATTCCTAATTAGATCATATTACTGATTTAAGGCAACAATTTGTATGTTGTTTCAACAGTGTGATCTTGCAGATTCTAATTTAAAACCATGGCAGCTGTGACACATGACAAGATCAACTGGATACATCACACTGCTCATCCTGATACACCCAACCTGGAAAGGAGCTCTGGATGCGTACTACAAATTGCTCCGAGCAAGAACGCTGTACCATACCATCCATGGCAAACACCAGATGCAGAGTCTGGATGCCTGCAGATTTACAGTCCTCCTACAGCATGCTTACAATACCTAGTTTTGGTTTAGTTTTTCTCCCTGCATCTCTCCAGAAGACAGATGATATTTAACTTGTTTCAGCCCGTCAACAGTTTTAAACTGAACATGACCTGTGAAAGAAGTCATTATAACTGTGTTTCATTCCATTAAACACAACTAGTTTATTGTCAGGAGAACAAGCAGTCTCTCCGGGTTCCAGGCTCACTTCAGTATTTTGCATTTAAACTGCACGGATCAGTGATTTGGTTCATTTACCAATGAAGATAGAATAATATTGCAAAGTTAAAAGGTGCTTCATCAGATTCCATTAAATCAGAGCACATTCATACAAAAATATATACAGGTGAAACACAAAGAGAGACATGATTTGTGCACATTCGGTTCTTTCTTGTGCCATCCTCCATTCTGGTAAAAGCCATTTTAAACTCAAACCTAGGGTTCTTCCATTCAAACCAAACGGGTTTAGCATGAGTGAGGTGAACTGAATAGGGCGCCAAAGCACAGAGAAACTTAAGCTACAATTGTATTCCAAAAACTCAAATACTGCTTCTGTCTTCGTCTGATACACAGCTCAATGGGTAACTAAAAGATGTATTTTTAAAACTGTGAAGAGCAAATGAACTTTGGAAGCTTTTAAAATATCACAGGGTTAAAAGAACACAAACTCTGTCAGACTTACCAAACAGCAAAATAATATAAGACAACATAATTAGAGATATAGAAAAGCCATGATTTCTAATTACATTCTTTGTTTTATTTTTATTGGTATTCAATGTACAAAGTACGGCAAGCCTTTTTTAGCCTCATGCTACATTTTCAGACTTTAAATCTAAGTGCAGGCATAACATTATTGTGGGTATTCACACAACTAGAACTTAAGCTTTTTTGATAACTTGCTATCCTATTTATTTTTTTTAATGAATCTCTTGGAGATTGGATTAGATTACTTCTCTTCAAACCTGATGAACACAAAATTTTCAGTCCGTATTGCTCCTGTTTCTCTAAAACTAAAGAGGGCCACACAGCATTTCCTAAGTCAACATAAAACAGAAGAGTGACAAAAGGCAGTAGGGCAAGGTAAAATTCAGTCTTGTGAGGGAGGTGAGAGCTGTCCAATTTTAACATACAAAACTAAAATTCAGGTATTATGAAAATTTGAGGCAATAGAATTTCAATTGACCTGAAGAGATAAATTCACACAGCAACAAACAATACAGAAAATTTACTTCTGTCTGGATGGGGGAAGACTAACAAGTTACTGCCAGTCTCCCAGACAAGTGTCTAGTCATTTATATTTATTCTGTGTGGTTTAGTGGTTCATGAAAGCAGGATAAACTTAAATAACCAGTGCAATAGCCAGTATCTATAACATTACAAGTTTTACATCAACCAACTTATTCTTTACTAGAAAGCAAATTGCTTTTTGCAGTCTCCCTAATACATACAAAGGTGAATGGCAAAAATGTACAGTAGTAGACCATGAAGTATTCATATACACGCATGTGCACGTACACACACACAAAAAAAATGGTACGTGCACATATACACACACGCTACATATGCACATGCAGCACATACGTATAAAAACTTCTTTAACAAAGAAGCCAACCTTTAGCTACTTACTTTATGCAAAGAATGTTAATAGAAGGCAATATTTTTGGTTAGGTAATGAAAACTAATTGGGAAATTATTCATCTCCCACTCTCCCCACTGGAGCGTAAAAGACATACAACAAATGTTATTCATGATTCTACACGACTCGCTCCGATTCACCCCCTTCTTTCTAACGGGCACTTCAGAGGAAATAAAGGTTGCTCTTTTCCATTTATATCTTCTAATTGACTACCAGTGTTTTCTTGTGGTCAGAGGGATACAAAATAGAGTTAGAAACAGCCTATTAAAAACAAGCTACAATCAGACCACTGCTCTACACTACCGTCAGCAATGATCAGAGAGTCCTGATTTCCTTGTTAAAAGACAGAGGCATAATTGAAGCAATATCTTCACTTCAGATTGATTATTCGGCGACCCTTATCCACATCTTCACTCAGCAATTTGAATTTTAATGAAAGTAAATGGAATAATTAGCATTTCAAAGTGTGTTTGATACACTGAATAAAAAAAAGGAAAAGACTTTTATGTATAATCTATACACAAAAGAAAAAGCATTTGGGAGGGCGCAGAAGATGGGAAGTACAGTTGTAGTGTCTTCATTAGAATAACTTAAACAACTGCTTGTACCAGCTGCATAATTACACATGTGAATAATGTGCTATTAAGCTACGACTTCTCACCTTTATTTTATGTAGTGTGAACAGCCATGGCTTTTGTTGTTATGCCTTCTCCTCTCCAGTTGTAAACACTGTGGCTGCCCACACCCATAAAATCTTGCAGGACTGCTATACTGAGCTAATACCGCTGGCAGTAAAGCTTTTACAAGAGGGGCTCCACACCCCCGTATTTTTAGATGACTAGCAGCAGGGCGCCTATGAGCACACTGGTGACAAGTCATTTTGCCGTCGATTTTGGTTGTTTGTGTTGTTTTTGGTTTTTTTTTTAAAGCGACAGCTATTTTTTATGTAAAAATAAAAAGTGTGGTGACTATTCACAGTCTTGAGCCACCACCCAGAAAAAGAATTGGGCAGCAGGGATGGGAAAAACCCTCCTAAAGCACAGTGTGGCATATGAAGGCTACCTATTACCATGGCTGCACAAGCAGACTGGCACGTGGTATGCAAAGGAAGCAACGTTACTTAAAAAGGACCAAAAAAACCCAGATACTGACCCAGCTTCGGGGAATGGATACAACACAGGCATCAATTACCCCATTTGTCTTCTCTGTACAGTGCAAGCAAAAGTTTTCAGGTAGTACCCAGCTTTTATGAAGGTCAAGCTACTGAACTTCACCACTGCCCACAACTTTTGCCCACCTGATGGAAATGAGTTCATACAAGAGAGAAAGAAAAAGAAAAGCTATTTACAAACACTATTAGAGCTAAAACGGAAAGACCACATACCCCAATGATTGCGTTCAGTTCTGCCATGGTCACTTGCTTGGCACGCTCCACAGCCTGCACCACTTGTTGCTGGTGCTATAAATGAAGATCAGAAACACAATAAAATTATTTGTTTTCTAAATTATTAAGCACAGATTCTTCCTTCTATCTTTTTTTCTTTGCTTTTCAAACACATGCAGGGCTTGAAAGAACTGTTCTTTAACAGACAAGTCACATCCTGTGTTGATCTGCAAGAGTATCAGTTAAGTGGAGAATTTTTTTTATGCTGTTACTTGCCAGGAATTATACCTTTGCTCCCCAAAGAGCTATTTTACAACCTGGCTAAATGGGGAACTATCTTCCTTTTGTTCATCAGCACAATGTGCTCTTGAATTTACAGGCCAACTTAAAATGCAAGCCACTTTCCTTACAGCCATCAAAACTTTTTGATTTAAGAAGAAAAAAGTATACTGAAAAAGAAAGGTATGTATTTACAACAAGTGCATGGCACCCACATCACTGAAGGATATACAGATTCTCCTTCTAGGTACATTTCAAAGCAGCTCTACCGTAAGAAAAGAATTTTAAATGCCATTCACAATTCTGTCAAACATGTGAAAGAGAACTAATTATTTGAATCCCCAACGTGTAAATTTTAATAGCTTTAAAAAGTCCATCAAAAACACATGGTCTAATTAACAACACAATTTACAAGCTTCAGTGGTTATATTATCTCAGTTTGAGTGATACTGTATATCTGCAGTAAATTCAAAATTGCTGTATGCCGAAAATTGACTGATACTTATTTGAAAACATCAACTACAAATAAAATAAGGTCCTCATCTTGCAACCAGATCCATGCCTGTTTGAAGCTCCACTGGTGGCAAATCCATCTGCACAGGAGGCCTCATAGGATCAGGATTACACTCGACAAATAGGTACAAGGCGGGGCCAGGGAGTACTGCAAGTAGGTTGTGTGATCTGTACTGAAAGTGAGTAATCTTTGATTTAACAGCCACGGGTTGAACATGGAATGAAGTGAGCTCTTGCCTACCTCAAGAGGTGCTGAAACCACAACGATGAAACATCAGCTCTGCACCGAAATCCGTGTCTAGATGTTCTTCGGTGCAAAGTTTAAGGGAAGGGCTGAGAAGGGCTCTTTAAAGCCTCCAGTTTGTGCCCCATGGCTGTGTATATGGGCAGAGCAGAGCCAAGGTACAGAGCATGCAGCAACACCTCCCATGCACCCTTAGCAGGGGCAGAAAGCTGCATAAAATAAGGTGGGGACCCAAATCCTCAAGACCTCCTCCAACACAAGAGTAGGTAAAGAGCATCAGAAAGACTCCCCGGGCAGCACCCTCAGCCCCACTGGGAGAGGGGAGCCTAAGGAAGGGCTCTGCTACCTTGGGGGCTTGGCAGTTTCAGATTTGCTGGTTCTCGGTGCAACGCACAAACAAAAATGGCATTTTCACTTACAAACTCTCTCCCATAAAAGCCCTCAGGGTGAGGAAAAGCAAGCCTAAAAATCCACCCGTAACTGTAAGAAATGCTGACCTCTACGAAAAATGGGTAAATGCAAATAATGAAGGTGATTTAGAAACACTCCTGGAAGGAATAAAATGGTTTTAAGGTTTGTTTGTTTTTAGGCAAAGAAGAATTAAATGAAGGAAATGCCAGGAGAGCAAATAACATACTGCTGCAAACAGAATCACAGCAGTCCCATTTAGAGTTTTGTAAAGCTACAGTGCTAACGTAAACCAAATCTGTCACTTATAAGCAGACAATGTAAAGAACAAAAAGCAGGCTGAACACAAGCAAAAGTGTTCTTGGCATTCAGAAAAAAAAAAAAAATGCAGTGGTGCATCACCATCACAGACAACCAGCAAAAAGGAAATTGCGATACTCAAGATTGAAGTTCCTGACAATGTCTTATCATCTCCAGGTCATCACATGTTAAGGACAGGTACAGATTTCGCCGATCATGTAGCTGAAAGCCCAGTGACACGTGGCTTTACATGGCAACAGGGTGCCATATAAATACATAAAAATTACACCGCCATTTTCTGGTGGAGGTCAGCCACACCAAGAATGGGTCATAGCATTTTTGATCAAGTCATCCAAAAAAACCCCCCAAATGGGTTTTAAAAATCTTTAAAATAATTTAAAAAAAGAACACCAAAAACATTTACCGAGAAGTTCACAGTCATCTTTGCTTTCCTACCATTTCCTAGACAATGCTTTTTGCACTGAGGTAAAGAAAGGGACCTAGGTCTTGGTTTGTATATATAAGCATTCAACACTCATTTACTTAAATCCTGCTCCCAGGGTCACGGGCAGGAGAAGAAAAACTTCTGAGCAACCTACAGAAAGCCAGCCTGAAAACATCAAAGGTACTGTAGGAATTAGTCCAATTTTCATCCAGGTTTTGTAAAAATAAGTCAAGTCCACAAGAGTTTGAATGTTTTCCTTTCCTTTCCAGCAAACATACAAAGAATGGCTCTCAGGGATATTTGGGAAAAACATTATTTCATTCACAGGGGAGGGGAAGAGAAGGTGGAGGGGTGAGGTACCAAAATCTCACTTTAAGATTTCTGCTGGAAAGCACTGTAAGACAGAAATTCCCTAAGCAGCCACACAAGGCATCTTTCATGGATTCTAATATGTTTGGGACCAAGCCTTCACAGAGAGAAGAAAACCCATGTGCTTGTAACACTGAACCTAAATTAGGTACGGGAGAGAATTAAAACTCTCCAACTAGCTGCCTTAACATTGATTTAATCTTCAGTGGCATAACATGCAAAAGACCCAGAATAGATGGTCTGTAATTAGCCTTTCCATCACTTCCACCTTCTTGCAGCAACCCAGCAGACTCCCACTCAGCTCCCGAAACCCCACGGCGGCGGGGGGGGAACTGCCCCAAGTGTCCCCAGGGCTACTTCCAAGTCACCGGTGCAAACCACACACTCCAGTGGATAAAGACACAGGAAAGAAAGCAGAGTCACCCTGCGGCACGGCACAGGCTTCGAAGAGCCCACCAGCTGCCCCCAGCCTTTCTGAACCTGGGGCGGGCAGGGGGGGCTCCACATTACCGACTGCGGCTCCAGGAACGAGTGGAGGTCTCTACACGCAGAGAAGGAGCCCGACCAGGCTCCGGGGACCTGCTGCGACCCAAAACCACAGTGAGGGGCAGGGAGCCCAGGTGCCTGCTGAGCGGGACGGCAGCTGGCCGGCCCAGCCCGTGCGGGTACCCAAGGATGGATGGCTCCAGTGCTTACCCCGTGCTCGAATGCCTTCCCCGGCCAGCGTGCCAGTAACAAGCGGTATTATGTTAAAACTAAGCAGTACGCATTAGCCTGCCCATCGGGTGATCACGTAGCTATTTACAGCCAAGTAAAAACAGCAAAACCAAGAAGAGGATTACTTTTTTCCCAACAAAATACAGACACAGGGTTGCAGCTTTCACACGCATTTAATGCTAGCCTTCCTCTGTGCACACAAGCAAATGACAGAGCCATTTTCTTCAGTTACCGGAAAACAGTATTTTGCATTGCATTTAAGAGGCCGGAGCAATGAACTCAACACCCTGCCCCGCCTGTCATGCAGACTAGTACTAGTTTCTCCCTTTTAACCTCTTCCCTGCCTCTTCTCTTCACCCCTTTTTGCTTTCTGTAATGAGCGGTGTGTCTGCTCTTGCCTTGTGTTGGAAAATCACCTCCTTTCAGTCTCACAGTGGGTGGCAACAATGGAGACCACAACAAGGATGTAGGCTTTTTCACCATTGCACCGTCTCGTCACCGAGCCCTGGCTCCTGCACAGGCATTGCAGCATGGTGGAAAACACCTGGGCTTTTTATACCATGTCAGAGCTCCCCGCAGCTCCTAATGACAGGGGAGCCGTGCTGACAGCAACCGAGCAGCCAAAATTCCCCCTGGTGCACATACGCAGATGCTGGTGTTAAAAACGCCTAATTCCAGCCTGTCTCCAGCACCGCCAACAACATCCAAAGCAAAATTCATTGAACAATTCACTTTGCAGAAGCAAGCGGGCTCTGCTATGTTTTATTCATATTATTCTGTTGTTGTAGTACCTGTTTAGAGGGAGTACAGACCAGGTCTTGCTTAAGAACTGCAGCAGTGCCATTCTGAAAAGCCCAATCTAGAGACGGCATAATGAGACAAGGCTGCACCAAAAACACTAGTGAGAACTGGAGAGCAAACACACATTTACCATGGACTACAGCACACACTTAGAAGACTAAAAGGGACCAGCAAGGTCACTGCCTCCAGACACCAGTAACTCAGACAAGATGTAACAACCACTTCATAGAACGTAGTAACATTATTAGCAATATGTGAATAAATTGCTATTAAGATGCCTTCCTTGGTAGAAGGATTACAGATATCTGACAGCTTCCTTGTAGTTACTGTTTCAGCTCTAGTCTGGGACAAGTCTAAGATGGGAGGAAAATAATTTTGTCTTCTCAGCCTCTCACATCTCAGACCAACAACTACTTCCTTTTGAACAGCATGTAAGGACTCCTGCTCTGCTTCTATATAATGGATCTCACACTCTTCATCCAAATTTACCGCACTTTAGAAATGCCTCTAGGGAATGTATGTATAGAGAAGAGCAAAGACATTATAGCCCGTATCTCTCTTGTAAAAGGAAAACCATCAACTAATACTGAGGTGTTTGAAAGGAAAAGACTGCATGCAGCACTTCCTTTTTGTATGTTTGGTTGTGTGTACGCATGCCAGTGCTTGGCATTTTATTGTATATTTGAAGTATATGTGACCACCTTATCGTACATGGGGAACTGAAAATTCCTATTAAAGAGCAGTCCTTCTAGCTTGTTATTAGCTAGTTCACTGGCAGTTGGAAGGGAAAGTGCACCTCCTGAAAAAGTTTATTACAGCCTCCTCCACCCTACATAATGCTTGCAGTGTGGCATGGAAGTTGACAGGGGCCAATACAGTGAACGTTTGTCTGGCTTCTCAAGCAGCTTTTGCAGATTGTGCTGAGCTCCTGGTTGCCACAACTACATCGTCAGCTGTAAATCAGCCAGCTTGTGTGTGTCTCATGAATATAAACACAGTCAACATTTACTCAAAAGAAGGTAACCATGATATATGAGTATCTCCAGCCACACTGAACAAATACCACTATCCAGCACATGAGGTCGTTCAGCTCTTGATAGCCCACAGGGTCCCACAATGACAGCCACAGGTTGCAGCCAGCCACACACATCACCTTGACCAGGCAGGAACCAGCCCCAGCTTGAAAGCCACAGGGTTGTGCAAGTGTCACACTGTGCTGCAGCTGGTAAATTCAGTTGAGAAGTGAAAATTAGCAGAGGCATGATCTACGGCTTTAGATCCAAAATGAACTGCATCTTACTGGCTAGATCATTTGATGATGGGAATATCAAACTGTCTATACCAGCTGCAGCAGATCAAAACTACATTAACTGAGTGCTAACAACCTCCAAGTATTAACCTACAACCTTGCAGGCACCCCCTTCACCTTATGCAATAGGAACTACTTTGAGCACGTTGGTATCTCACAACATCACAGGGAGGTGGAAAATGACTGTTGCAACACAGGAAGCCTGCAACCACAGCTGAAATTGAACACACATCGCCCCTGAGGTCCACCTCATGCTTTGACCACAAAGTCACTCTTTCCTATCAAAATGGGAAGCTCCTATTTTTTAGTGCTGTTTTTTACAGTCTGTCGAAGCTGGAGGCAACATAAAAACAAGGTACCACTTCACTGTGTATTTAGGCAGGTTAGGAACTTTATTTCGAATATATGCTTAGATGATGTACAGCACAGTAAAACTGACTGAAGCCTGGAGAATTTCCTGAATACTGTACTAGATTGCGCCCTGAAACAAAGCAGACACTAGTACACAGTAGGGTGATGTATTATAATGGCATCCTTTTCACAAGATCTCTAGCGATTTTGGCCACGATTTCTTACTTCTAAGTGAGTTATCGCAAGCCATTGATTCCTTACAAAGTTAACAAGCAATAAGACAAGTTAACCTGGTGCTATTATGAGGCAATAATGTTGCCATCAGTGCATGTAACCACTGTATTTTGTTCATTTTTCCCTCAGGCACAATACAAAGGAGCCTGATCGCATTTTTCAGCCACTATTCCACAATTAGACTGTATGCATTTTGCATAAACAGCAAAAGCATGCTGCAATTCAATCCTCTATTAATCTGGATGATGAAATAAAGAGGCTTCCATTAAGACACTCACTTTTTAAAGACACAAATTAGATAGAAACCAAGACTAGCAGAATAGTCAAATCTGGAGATCAGTTCTCTTTTGCCTCATCAGCATATGCCAATATAAACTGATTTAAGTAAGTGTTTCTACTAACAGAGGTTAAACAATTAACAAGATTTTCCTAACCCCAATATGAAAACTATCACAATCAGTGGTACTGTCAAGACATGTCAAGTTTTTTTGTGCTTCCCCTTTCAATCCCTGTCTGCTGTCTAGTCCCCCTCCCCTCTTGCTAGGTGAACTAGAAAGCACACTTGCCTCCACGCAAGATGAATGTGTATACCAGCTTTTCGGAAGTGCTCCCTTTTGTCTCTGTCAACGCAAGTAAAAATGCTGAAGTTGTGTATTTTTTGACCTTTCCATCTCCTCTGTAGTCCAAAGAGCTTTGACACCATGCAACATGCACAGAGGAGGAGCTGTAAGACTTGGTAAATGAGATGTGCAAACAGGTGGAGGAAACTTTATGGGCTGTGGATTTAAAAAGCAGAGGCTCACTAGTACAGAAGCCCTACAAGAGCCTGTTTTCAGATCTAAAACTGCTTAACTCAAAGCTCTGATCTAAAGCCTAACAAAGTACACCGCAGTCATTGAGCACACCAACACTGGTGTACTTAAGCCCCCACTGGGCAGTACTGTACTCATGACAGAAGTGGGACAACATCATTTTCTAAATTTACAATCTGGATCATCTCAGTTGTCTACTTACATAGTTCTTACAACTTGCATATTAATGACAAGCTACTGCAATGTCTAAGTCCAGAATTACTTTAAAATTGCTCTCCATGTCTAGCCTGACGGCCAGGAGGTTGTTACACAGTGATTGGGGCCCTTGGCTCATAGTTCACAAGTTACTGCATGTGAGCACCACATGAGAGATTCTCCTCAACGGACAAAAAGAACAATGTGCAGCCTTCAGAGTGCCTTCTCCCTCTAAGGCAGGGACTTAAAATGTACTAATACCAGCTTTCAGGAGAATGAGTCCCAGGCAATTTAGCTCCAGGGACAGGAGAGCACAATGCATAGGGAGCAGAGAAGGAGAGAGCCCATGCTCACCTGAGTGGGATGCCACTAACATCAAAGCTCAAAAACCTACAACCTTTTTTTCCCACCCCCACCTCCCCCTTTTTTTTCTCCTCAATTCCACATGAGCATGTAGAGGGGGTGGAGGCTAGGATTTCCAAAATTAAAGGCCAAAATCTATCAGTCACTGTAAATCAAACACGTCTTTCTTCAACCGTATTCTAAGACCATGTAATCCCTTTGCTTGTCTAATTGGCAAGAAAACACCTACTCCAAGAAAACACAGGGTCTGGGTTTGCACAACCAGAGCAGTGTGACTTACTTGTGTACAGTAATAAAGTTTTGTTTAGCATTTCAGCTGAAAACAGCAGGACCAGTACCACCACCAGTGTAATGGTACAAAGTTTCTAAACACAGTATCACATACTCTAGAGAAGATGTCTCTGTCGTGGAAATGCTGATCCCATGTCTTTGCCAAGATCACAGATTTGCCTGCCAAGTACTCACCCCTGCCTCTGTTTCAAAATCGTGTCATTTTAGTGCTCACTTTAGCATGAGTATGAATCAGCTTTACACCTCATTTTTATATGCTGTGCTGTTCCTGCACAGCAGATAAAACCCTGCAACTGTATGTATAGAGATTCTGTAGCAGTCAAAGTATAAAATCAACAGCTATTCCTTTCAGATCCATGCAGGACTTGAATTCTGGTCCCCCAGCAATATAACTAGATCATTACACACCATTTAGTTTCCACAAATCCATCTTTATAAGCAGAGAGTACAGCGGCACTCATGAACATTGTCAGGTTCTAGTTTTGATAGCGTTATTCTCATTTCAAACACACACAGATGCACACACACAGAGCGCATTAGCTGAATGCTAATATCGAGCACACAGCCTCTCGTTTGCAGCAGGATGAGCAGCTCTCTTCAAACGCAATGGCATTTTATGGAACAACTGAAAAGGTGGGAGAAAAGAGTCGCAGCGTGTTCTCAGGCACGATGTTTTACAGATGAAATGCACAGAAATATACCTTCCAGCTTTGACTTCTCAGCTACCAATTCTACTGAAATGAAACCATGCATTAAATAGATGCATGCCAGCCTGCACCAGCAGACCCCAAGCTCCAGCCCCTTTCCTCCAGCGGCGTGGGCAGGGGAAGCCGTTATGCACCCGAGGTCTCCTTTCATGAACCACGCTTTCATTTTATTTCACACATGCCTGTGGCTCCAAGGCTCCCTCACTAGCTCTCACCAGCTCCCCCAGATCCCAGTGCCCCTCAAAGTATCTACAATGCACTCAAGATAATACCAGCAAATCATAATTTGGAGGAAATTAGTGCTTAGAGAAATTAGCTCACAGCGAGTTTCAGTCTTCTGTATATATTCCCTAAATACACAGAAAACATAAAAGGATTTAAGGTAATAAGTATAATCTGGGATGCAGAGAGTAAAAAGGCAGAAAAAAAAGCTGCATTTGTATGCCTGCTACATCACTACTCGGTATACCGAAATAGAAGTTTCTGCCGAACTTTAATGCCCGCTGCCAAGAATGTAGCACAAATCATGCCTTTCTAGCATTTTTGCAAGCTGCCCTCTGATTTCAGACCAACAAAGTCATAATTGTGAGAAAAACTGCATTGTACATAAGAGCAAAATACTTAAACAACTAAAATTTTGCTTAGCACATTACAACATGTTCCATTTCATAAATGTATTTAAATGATATTATAATGGACTTGGAGGAAATAATCAAGTTACAGTGATAACAGCCCAGTGGAAAGTCATCTATGAGCACCAAGCGATTCATAAGGAAACAGTCTCAACACAAAGTCCCACTTTTGTAATAGATACAATGAGGCAATCGTTTAGATCACCACCAGTACAAACAACTACCTACCTCTTGGGACAGGAAGGGAATGACTTGTGCACATATAGCGTTCAGTCTCTTGACAATTTCTGCCTGCAAGAGACAAGAAGAAAGAAGTTCAATTATATAAATTCTCAGATGCGATTGTCACCTATGAACATAGAAGATACATTTGTTTTGGTTTTGTTTTTTTAATCTCTAGTCATCCTCTGACCAGGACAGATTATCAAAATAACAAAAGTATTTGGACACCAATTCAACAATACCTAGAAAGCTAATCATTTCTGGCTAAGAAGTTTTCCTTAAAAAACACAGTTTAGAGCTGACATAATGAAAAGTTAGGTCTGATTATGCAATCAAAGGCATTTAAAAAAAAAAAAAAACCCTTAAGAAGATGTAACGAGAAAAGATAAACAAAATACTGTGTAGCGAACTAAAAAAGAAGGATCATTTCAGATTACAGCAATGCCACTGTAAGCAAAGGGAACAAATAAACCAGTTACTTCTATACTAACAGTGCATATCATGAGAACATTAGCAACACAATACACAACTTTACCGATAATCATTGTACCACATATTTTAGAAAGGGATACTGCAGTCTTGTATCATATTTATGTTGTTATCAAACCCGTGGTTAATAGTAGTTACTTTCCTGTTGCAATTGTGATCAGAAATGAATAATATACAATGTTTTATTTCCATACTGGAGATCAATTCTTATTCTGTGTATTTAATCTGCAAATCTCAATAGAGACAGAGGAGATTTGGAGAGATAACACAAGAATTACAGCTCCAGAAACAGAGTATTTAAAGCCACATAAGGCTTTCTTACAATAAATCATAACTTTCTTATAATATATTGTAACCAGGATCAGTTCCTCATTATACAGTAGGACAGAATGTTCTTCCTCTTGCAAAGTCACTAATGGTATGACGAAGAGATAGAAACTTGTGCAATTTAGGCTTCCTTCTTCTACAAGCAATCCTTCCAACCTTTTAGCTCTGCTGTCTTTTAAATTGTGAACACTTAGAAAACAACCCATAGAACAGAAAGGCTCAGAACTAGCAGTAAAAAAGTCAGAAACACATACAAAATAAGTCTTGGTTCAAGAAATATTACAATTACACCACTACGTAAGCAGAAGACACAGTATGCTAGAGGTAAGGGTACATGTGAAACTAACTCTGCCCCCTTGTGCATACTGCGATACACTCGAGTTAACACTACTTTCCAATACAATTTCTTCATGTCTCTGAAATCCATCTAAACTCCCGTAGGCTACTTATACAGCAATTTCTATGTTACACTGTCCCAGTATGTTCTCACTGGCCTTCACTGTTTATGCAAGTCCTCATCTGATTAAAGTTATGCTTTTTAATACATTTTTTTACATTCACCTACTACAGCTTTTCTGTTTATTCAGCAGCACAGGTACCTTAAAGGACATTTGAGAATGTGTTCTGTTCACCACAAAGCTAAACTACCTGCTAATTTCAAAGGTCTCTATGTACCTATAATATCAGATATATCCCACAATGTAAAATTTAAATACTCCTTTATATAGATAGTGCTCACTACACCAGTTGACACAGACGTTTACGAACTGCTTGTTACACAGAGCAGTACAGGCAGCGACAAGTTGTGTGCATCTAAGCTTCAGCCAGAGAGCTCACATGATCCAACACGGCATTACTTGAGAAACAGTATTTGATTAAGGAATTGCAGACCGCAATACAATGAACAGCTGCAAAGTACCTGCGCTGTAGTGGTTCAAGCACCATTATTTAGGCTTTTCCAAATTTGGGGTCCCAGCCACCCTGCTACTTTTTTTTTCAAAGGGATCTCCCAAGTCCCTTAAAATCAAAGAAAAAAACTATATGTCCTGCTCTTAGAGGCTTTTCCACATGAAAATTCCAGAAGTGCTGCCTGACTCAAGCTGAAGCCCCTTCTGACCTGTCATTTAACGCACATACCTGCCTGAGTAAAAAAAGGCACATGATGCTTTCCTCCACTGCAAAACAACTCATCCTACCCATCTGTAAAATGCCTGTCGCAAGCGTACCCACCTCCTGTACAGCTCCTCAGGGGAGCCTTTCCCTTGGCTCTGCTCAGCAGAAGTCCACTCTTCCACCACAGCTACTACGTTAGTTGGATGCCTCTACTGCACTACTTAGGAACTGAGAATAAAGCTGGCTCGAAGGGCTATGCAGGAGCTCAGCATGTAATTTTAAAAGGCTTTTAGATTCACAGATTTTAAGGCCAGAAGGGACTGTTACAATTGTCTTATCTGACCTCCTGAGTAACACACGCTGTAAAACTTCACCGACTTCCCTACCTAACCGGTCAATTCTAGTTCAGCTAGAATATAGCTCAGTCAACAAAAGTAATTTTATTCAACTCACTTTGAGGCCTTTCTTCTCAATTAAGGCACTCAACCTCAGCTATTTCAAGCTATTTCAGCTATGATGTTTTTCTTTTGATCACTGCCCTCCCCCCTGCCCAACAGAAGAAGTATGTCTCTCTTCTACTGCTCTTCTGGCCAAAAAGCAGTTGAAACATATTTGCTCAGTATTTATACAAAAATTCACCGCCGGCAGATTCTGAGCCTGGGAAACGTTAAGCTAAAAAGCATCTTCCAAAAAGCTCGAAGTAACTGAAAACAGGTGACTGAATATGAATGGTTACACGACTGTAATAAACCTCTTGATACCAATCCCACTGGAGTGCAGAACAGCGAGTCTTTCCATAGTGTACACAAGAAAGTGAGGTGGTGGAGACAGCACCCAGCTCAACCTATGGAGAAGAAAAAGAGCTCGCAAACGACTTCAAGAGATTGCCACGACGTTCCCCAGCAGCATTTCTCAGCTAGGCAAAGGGCCCGCTAGGCCAGTCACAACAAAGCTGAGAAGCCCTCGCTATGCTGAAAGCAAGCGTTTACACTATTTCCTTATTAAAACATTCTTCACTTCCCCTAACAATGAGCATCCCCCGTGGCACAGTTGTGCGTACAGTTACGTTTCATCACCCTCAGCGCTCGGGCAGCAAGGAAACAGCCCAGCGGAGCAGCAGTGGACTGCAGAGGCACAGCGTGACCGGGGCACGGACTGCCCACCTTTGGAGGCCACAGCCAGCAGGAAGGCATGGAGGAAAACACCGTGTACGTGCACAAATGATAGGAAGGACATTGCACGTTCTGTACCAAAAAAAATCCTAGATCAGACATTTTCATGCAGTAAATACAGAGTAACCTCTGCCTTGGCACCTCAACTCTTTCTGCAATTAGCTGCGGGGGAGAACACCACAGCAACCGGCTTGACTGTTTACAAGACATACAAGAGAAGGAGTTAGCTGCTGGAAGGCAGCTAGAGTGGGTTTCTTGCAACACCACCCTAAAACTTGAAGGCGTAGGTACTGATGACATAGGTTAGCATCTCGGTAGACCTATTGCTGCTGCCATTGCCATTTGCCATTGCCAAAACTCGTTCTTCTTTGCATAAGAGTACAAAGTCAGACACAAAATAAAACAAGAGTCCACTGCACATTTGTACGCTCATACAGATTTTTAAAATCCTACGTTTAAAAACCAGTTTAGGATCTTCTCTTTTCTCTTAGACGTCAGGCCAATGGGTTTTTCATGACCAACCTAACTGGCAAGAGAAGGAAAAAGTATCATTTCATAAAATCAGGCAGCCAGTTCCTCACATGGAAAGGCAAAGTTGCCTCGGAAACACGGCTGCTTCCACGGTCATCTAATTTTGCCTCTTTTGTCCCATGGGACCAGGCTTTACAGAGGCATCATTTATTTACAAGCCTTTCCACTGGGCTTCAGTTATCGGCCAATAATACTGTGGACACACACACTTCTAATGGCCTATGTTTTGAAACCAAGTCTAATCTGATGGCACAGCGCCCAAACTCCTTTTCCAGCATAGCCATTAAAGGATGTAGGTTATTGCTGTTGTCACCATTGATATTTGTCATTGTAATGTAATTAGGGCCCTAAAATGATGCATTACAGCCCTTGGCACAGCTTCTATTAAAATCTTTTCTTCTGCTCACTGAACTGCGACCTGCTTTCTGATGAATAACAGACAGACAGCTTTAGGGTGAGGAACAGATTCATCAAAGAAGTATTTTTCAGCTGTGGAAATAAAATAAATAAATAAATAAATAAATAAATTACAGAGGACAACCTAAGAAGAAAAGCACAAGGCAGCACGGGGGGGGGGGAGGGGG
>NW_010972687.1:4358427-4385849 GCF_000737465.1 Haliaeetus leucocephalus | reverse complement strand
GGGGGGGAGGCACACAGCGCATTTGAATTTCATCTGACCACTTGAAATTCTGATTGCATCTGATGAATCTTTCTTACAACAATATATTCCCAGCCTGTGAATCACATGGTTAATCAGGGCTCTAATCTGCTATCCATCAGCCTATGCCAGCACTGTAACTTCCAATCAAATTTATAGGTTATATGGGTCACGCATCCCTGAACAACTACATTCACGGATATCCCATTTAAACCGGCACAGATTCTGAAATGCTGTTGTTAGGGTTACTGAATGTTATACTACTATTCAAAGCTTTATGAAAGCTCCTGATAAACAGCTGCTAAATTATTGCCTGTGGATACAGCGTGATGCTCTGAAATAGCATTAATGGCCCAATAAAAGGGTGATTGTTCATGCCAAAATATAAAAAGGATAGCTTTTGCTGCCACAGTTTGTCAAATATGTTAACAAACACCGACACTTCTATTACTCCTTTCCCTAAACACAAAAGATGTTTGGTTTTGCATAAAAACACACCAGCATGGAACCAGAAAAGATGAGGGAGAGGCAGGCAAGGAAGGGTCAGGCTAGAATCATCTTCTTACTTATCTAATGTAAAGCTTGTACTGTTTGCATCCTTTGGGAGACAACTACAAAAGACAGTATTTTAACAGTTTTGAGCTCTTTCCATAGCCGCTTACATGGCATCTTTTTTTTAAAAAAAGAAAAATTAAATATTTATTAACTACAATGTTAATAACTTTTTCTTTTTGTTATGCATGTAAAGAGACAATAATAAAATCACTGTGCCAGAATTTGATCCAAGGAAAGGAATGAAGACCCTTATCAGTTAACAGTCCCTCAGCGCTATTGTAGGGATAGAACACAAGAGCAACAGCTTAGGCCCCCGATTCAGCCAACAAAATCTTTTTGACCAAAGCCAACAGTTAAATGGTACTTAATTGCCTAAATATGCCTAAAAACCTGACCTTAAATTCGTAAGTGCCTATAAAGCATTCTGAAAAATGTTCAGTGATAAGCCTGTCGGCAAGGCTACACATCAGGTCCCGTGAGGTAACCCAGCCGCTGAAGGGGGCTCAGCAAAGCCGGTCCTTGGGGTACAACCGCAGCCCCGCAGCTACCAGCTGTACGCAGAGGAGAGCATGTGACGGACCATTAGACTTCTAAATCCCTTTGAGGATGGCAACACAGGGGTTTAATTCAATTTACCCTTGCCACACACAGCTAAAATAGGACATAAGCACAAGGTGAAATATGGATATGTGTTTAAGTGCCTTGATAAGTATTTTAGCATATGTCCAAATTCTTAGCAGAGATGAGGACTAAAAGAGAAGCAAGAGTCATATAAACTCCAGATATTAAAATACTCAGAAATGTTCTAATACATAGGGAGTTCAGAATAAATTTGTTGCTTAAAAATCTCCATTTGCATTCTTTTTTGGCAGAAAAAAAAGAATTGGGATTTTATTTATAGTATATAGACTTCAGGAAAATATTTCTACTATATTTCACAAAGTTCCATAGTTATTACAATTATAAAAAATTGCTGGTAAAGAATTACCACTGGAGGCTGTAGGTCTGTCAGTGGAATGGAAACAAAACTACTATATATGTATTGTTGAAATAAAACAGGATAATAAAACACTATTGGGAAACCCATTTCAGCAGCCAGTAGGAAGAAGAATATATGCAATTACACTTTCAGAAAAATAATCTGAAACAACTGTTATTTCAGGTTTAATTTGTTCTACACAATGCAGCCTTTGCCAAAAAGATCAATCTACTTTATTAAGTGCTTACCAAGAACACATGCACACACCCATAATATCTAAACAAGCATTTCACAAATTAGTGAGAACAAAACATTATTACACTGTATGAGACATATCATGATTCTGAATAAAGCAAGCAAAAAAGCTAATCTTAGTATTTCACAGAAAATTAACTCTTCTTTCATAAAGAAGAATGTGTTTTGTTTTAATCACAGACTGTTGTCTGAAAGTGCTTACTCCAGTTCTACAGAACTGGAGGAAAAACTGCAAGCCCTGAATATAAAATTTCTCTTCAGCCCTAAAGGAATGGTGTTTAGAAAGTGAGCCACAAAGAGTCTAGTCCTGTAGTCAAAGAGAGTGGACAGGAAAGTTCTCTGGTGAAAAGGATACTAAACAGAAAACTTCGACACTAAGCCAATTCCTTGAGTTTAGGAGATTTAATCTGAGCAATGCATGTACGAGTTGAACGCAAGCAGGACCACCAGACTCTACCGAATAATCACGGGTACATTCTCCACCTCACTTCCCTATCAACCTTCTTTACAAACATCCTAGCTAAGCTCATGAAGTACTGTAAACTTGATACTTACCCTTTGTAAGTTAATCTAGGTGCTTATTTTGCACAAAATGCTGCAGACAGCAACATAAGCAATAAATCGGAGCGGCTGAATTTTCAAAATCAATTTTCTAACGTACATCCCGATCCGTGGGCTGCTGAAGTGAACTGGTAAGACGTGGCTTTTATTTAATGTGTCAAGAACCACATGGAGCTCAACTGAGCAAGAAAGGATAAATATTGAATCATTCATGATTAAGACAATAAAAAGCAAGTCAAGTAAGGTGACATATAAACATGCTTCAAGCCTGTCACTTGAGGAAGTCAATGTTTTTTGTTAATATTGACTTCTACCAGCAAGTAGGGGAATAGAAACGCACAGCCTGGAGATCCCCATAGTCCTTCAGTTGTTCAGGCTGCCACCAGGTAGTAAGCTGCATCCCGCCCCGCCGTGCCACAAGCACCTGCAGAGCGTCCAGAAAAAAGGCTGCAAGTGGAACTTGAAATGGCAGAGAATGGCTTCCATTTCCCTTCCTCAAAGGCAGCAGGAAATACTTGCTGAAAAAGCAGACAGAAATGAGTAAGAAGGGGACACTGCCATGGGAGGTGCTGTTTCCAGCAGTAGAGCTTTGAAGTCCTCTACAAGGTACTATCCCTTCACCTACACAGGGATGAGAAGTTTCCACCACTCTCCACCAACTGAAGGAATCTGACTTCATAGTTTAAAAAAACAAACAAAACTTTTTTTTAAGCTTATAAACCCGTGGCATCACACTGAGACAGCTTCAGCTCCAAGTTCAGTCTTTTGTATCTGTCTCCTGGCTGCAATTAGGTCAGAATTTCCCATTTTAATCTTTCCTGTAACAGCTGAAACACAGCAGTACATGCACAATCACCAGTCTCTTACTACTCGATTCCTCCCCTCACACATCCCTCCAAAGAGTCTGACCACAGTTCTTCTGTGACTGCTGGAAATGGCACAAGCCATCCTGAGCCTGTCCTTGCAACTATATGCATACAGTGGTTTCAGCGCACAGTTCTAATTTAATTGGATGCAGAAAGTCCCCTATTTATTTACGTCACAAGTTAATACTGTGTTTCTAAGGCATAGCAGGAGAACTAGTCAGAAAGAAATACTGCGGATCAGTAGTTTCAATGTATACATCATGAAAAACTAAAAAGAAAGGTGAGAGATAGCCAAAACCTGTTTCAGTAGGCTTATGTTTAACTTGAGGTGTCCTTAACTGCCCTGGAAAAATATTAAGGAGGCAGCATTTCAGGAAAAAAGCTGAAAACCTCTAGCAGGCGAATCTAAAAGAAACCATGCTTTTAAAATTTACATATATAGTGCTTAGGAAAAGGGGTTCTGATGCTCTTTTAAAATGTTACCACAAAATAAACACTAAAATCGTTTTCCCTCTACAAAACAGAGCTGTCAGTGTCCACTTCTGATCCCCACCAGCACTTAACCTTTCATTTGCAAATACACACAAAGAAGACTCAGATGTAGCTATAGGCACCCATTACCCCACATACACTCTCTGTATTATGCCTATAGTGCTTACCCTGGAGCAGTATGCTCCAAATGTTAATCACCAAGATACTGATATGCTATCACGGTTAAGAACTGTGAAGATTGTGCCAGACTTCCAGTTACATCTACAAAGTTGTACTGTTCAGTCTTGAAGCTTGCAGAAAACACTGCAACCAACGGTAACACATAATAGTCTGACAAAAAAAGAAGGAAGAAAATTTAGTTTCTCCAGCAAGTGTTGCGTTGTTCCAGGTTTTAATGAACTACATAAAGCTGATCAATAAACTTATAAAAGCAGCAATCAGAAGTCCCCCATAAAAACAGGAAAAGCAACGTGACTGCTGAACTCAATTTATTTTCTTCCAGATTCATCTGGCAGCCAGGAATCAGCCATTCTGCATCAGGAACAAGATCACTTCTTCTCTTCCACCTCGGTTTCCTTTGCTTACCCACCTCAGCCCTACAGGTCATGAAAGGTGGAGCCCATAGCCTATCTGATTCATTGATAATCACACTTGATTACATTTGCTTCCAGAAGAGATAAGTACTAGGAATCAGCACACTGATCTATTCAGTACATTTCTTAGGTCTGGTTACAAGAATTCTTACAGCGTTTGAAAACTCTGTCATGTTTCGCCTTCAATCCCGCATCTCTTCTTCCTACCCAGCAATTTCACACCACGTTGTGAATAGCTATCAATTAGCTTAAGAAATGCAGCAAAAAAACCCTGGTATTTATTTCAAGGAAAAGTAGTCCACACAAAGGAAACAACATTTTAACTCCTTTTCCATCGCGACTTCCTGTTGTACTATGAAAACGAGCAATACTCAGATACGATTTCCATGAATTAAGGTGGCAGATTTTTGTATCTGACATAGTAGACAAAAATCCTGCCCCTTTTAATTCAGTACACAAAAGCATGATTATAACAACACCCCAAAAGAGATGAAAGAATGTGCAGTGGATATTACAGCAATGCTATAATCAAGCTTCAATTTTAGATCCTTGCAATGACACAAATTCAAATAAGGCATATTACTGTTGTAAATACTGTGATAAAGAAATTAAAATTTGATTATATAAAAGAGTTAGCTTTGATTAAGAAGTAGAAAATTGTGAAGCATAATGTATAGGAGTGTTAAGTTTGAAATGTAGTCATAGAAACTTTAGGAACTGTGTTATGTGTGACCATAGGAACCTTAGTATTGTTAAGTTTGAAATAAGCCAACCATAGAAACTTCACCAGGAACTTACTGGTTTTCTTATGTTTTGTTTCAAGAAACTAAGGAAACCATCATGGACACCAGTTTGCTGCTTGGAAACCCCCTTACCCTTCCCATCTCGATTTTAGTATTGAGGATTCCAATCAGTAGAGCTAAGTGAAATTGACCAATGATTGTTTTTAAATAAGAATATTGATATGGTGATAAAATCAAAAGGCCAATCATTACAAAGGTTAAATTTAAGAGCAAGCACAGTATGAATTTTTATATAAAGAGCATATGTAATAATGACTTGACAGAAAACATTTATAAAAACTGATTAATTTAATGTTAAGCTGGACACCTTTGGAGGAGCGATCCCCCGTGTCCCCAGTGCTGCAATAAAAGAAATGCCTGCTTCTTAACATCACATCGGTGTTAAGGAGTTTTATTCCGGATTTCAGTAACATTACTACCTCAATTTTTAAACTAGGTGGAAGTATGATACCCGTTAATTCTTTCTGAAGATAAATGTTTCATACTCCTTGGTGGTATTAATCAAGTCCCAGTTTCTGCAATAAAGTGATCATCTGAGAATCAGATTACATTTAAGGCACCTTTCTCCCTTATCTCCGTTTCCCATCTAGAGAGGGGTTTTTTTGTTTTTTAAATCAACACTCAACAAGTGAAAGTTATCTAAAATACAAAGGGCATATAAGTAAGGCACATTTTCTTTTACTCTGAACTTAAATGCAACTTTCAACTTCAGGTCCTGACTCATGATTTCCTCTCGCTTTGAGATGGCAATGCCGCATTCCTCCTGAAGCACCAGCCTTAAACTTCCATACCACAGCACCGTATGGATGGGCAAGCTAGGATGAAGCATCACCAGCCTTGTCACTCCGGGCTTACACCACACCGCATAGGATGACACAGTCAGTCAGGATCCCAATTCCTTTTCTCTGGAGCAGGTTGCCCTGAGAGTGGGAGGGACAGTACCAAGGAACTAAGTGCATTCATCCCACAAGAAAAGACTGGAAGTTCCAGCATTTCACACATCTCTGCTGCCACTCAGACGATACTGACTCATACGTGTATTTTTTAAGTAAAACACTTCCCGCAAGGACTAGCTAAACAGCAGAATGCTGCTTTCCTGAGAGCAACAACAAAAAAATAGTCTGTAGCTCTGACTCCTATTGAGGAGAAAATACTGATGTGAATTCTTATTGCTCATAATTTCAATCATTGTGGATCATAACTACCCCTGCTGAAAACAACTCTATTTGGATTTAAGCATTTCTGCAACTATGGTTTCTTGCTATTTTTCCCCTAAGTGAAGGACAAGGAAAGAACAGGTAATTTTATCCTTCAACGTGTGAATATCTAACAAGTGGTAGTTTCACTAGCGAAGTACATCTAAAATAATCAGGCAGTTTACGACTCTCTTTGTGGCCTTCCTAAGATGACCTATTTGCAAAGCAAATGCTACGACATTTGTAAGACATGCATGTTTAATACATTCAGGAAAATTCACTTGTCCTAGACAGCTGGATACTCTTAAGTACATCTTGACGTTCAATTCATTTAAATGGCACTCCCCCAGTAAAACTCCTGCCAAGACAGACTCTGAGTCAAGCAACACTAAATAGCATTTATCTTTAAATTACATCAGCATTACTGAAGTTTTCAAATACTCTTCATCCAAGAGGAATTTCAATATAAATTAACTTTTAAAACAAACACAAAGTTTAAGAAAATGCCATAAAAAAACAGAACGGGAGGCATGGAGCAAAGGAGAACTCTCTGGTTGGGAAATGTAGATTTCATGAAACCTTTTCCAGTGCTGTATTTCCCTGCGAGATCACACTTTGTGTGAGAGCTACTATGAACTGCATTGATTTCAGACAAATGCTCAAGATACACCATATGTTAAGTGCACTCTTCATCATACTGCACCTACAGACAAACATCTAGAATGTGGAAAGTAGTTAAAATGTAAGCAAATGAAAGGGGTAAATAATCAACTCTGTAAACAGATTAACCATGTGATAATAATATCAATGCACTTCTCCTTCAACGTGCTTTTCTCAGAAAAGGCATCAAACATGATTCCTTTTAAAGTTGGTCCAATTTCACACCCATGACCTCCCTACAAAGGTGCCTGGGCCAGAAATATGGATTATGCAGCCACCAATTATGCTGTATCTGCTCTTGAGACAGAAAGAAGGCTTTTGCTGTAGCTTCACGTGCACTTTAAATTGGCATAAAAACAGTCACTGAGGAGGCTCTCCCCTAATCCAGCTACTCCTGCTCACCCCACTCTTACGCTGCTAGCATTTTTGCAGGTATGTGCTGAACTAAGCAATGAACTTACTGAAGTTAAAACCCAGCCACCACCCACCCCCCCAAAATTAATTTTTTTAAATACAAACCCCATCACAGACCCAGTTTACCATGGGGTTAACCCAAATGTGGCATCACCCCTTTCATTACCAATGCCATCTTCTGCCCGCTTAAAGTGCACAGAAAACTTCAGTGTCAGACACACAAAATCTAAGCTGAGACTTTTTGTGAACACTCCTTTAACTCAGAAAACAAGAGCATGATTAAGAGAACAAACCACACAGCAGCACTCCTGGCAAGCTGCTCATCTTGTTACAGATACCGATACTTCTCTGGGCATGGGAAGGCACTCTGTTTCACTTCCTCCACTACCCTGCAACCAAGACGGACTGCTATCAACCACAGGCTAAACCTTTCACCTCTCAGGTTAGCATCACAATCTGGTTTAGCTGCAAGTTCCAACTAGTGTTTAGAGTCACCTGTTAGAACATCTGGTAAACCAAATCACCAGTACCCAATTGCACAGTGAATTCAAAACAATAAATAAATAAAAACTTAGTGGTGGCCGTACTAGCTAGGTAGTGGCCAGATGAAGAAGTCAAATACTGTGGTCGAAACTGTGAAAAAAACACACTCATAAAACAATGTATGTTTTTTCAGTTATAGCAGACAGCATGACAGACAGCAAAACCACATTTCTGTGCCTGGGGTGGTTTGGTTTGTTGGGTTTCTTTAATGCATCTCTGGCTTTTTGCCATGGAGTAATTCCATGGTTTACCAAAATGCAGGCTCTGGGCTTGTTAATTTCATATGTAGTTTGCCAGGTCTGTAATTTTGTCACACTTTTAATCAAAAATGTTTCAGGCAAGCATTTATATGTATTTTTACTTATTCAAATCCTAATATTTTTACCCACAAAAATACACAGAGGTTGTATCTATTTTGGTTTATAAGAATCTGTTTTGCACAAACTATTATAATGATTGCGTTTTGTAACAGCAGCTTCCCATGACAATCAGAGACTTAGTTGTGCTATTCTGTTTGCATTAGAAATTTGCCAGAATACAAGAAAGGAAACCTTAAAATCATTGAACTACCTACTGACTGTTTGCAAACCTCTTTGTGTATACTCTCTATCAGTTTTTCACAAAGACAACAGAGAAAGCCTGGGGGGGGGGGGGGGGGGGGGGGAGAGGGGGGGGGAAATAGGTTTGATGACTAGTGGATAGCTCAGACTGTGTTTCCTTTGTGTGAGCTTCAGTAAAGATAAAAGACTAAGTTGGAAAATACTAACCTTTAATATAAACGGAAAGCAGTTCAAAATTACCTATTTCTTTATTGAAATAACTCACTTCTCACTATTGTAACATACCATGTTGCATAGGTGCAAGCAAAGGAAAGAAGTGAGAAAAAGTTTATTTTTTAACAGTCACCAACAAGGTATACAGTGACTTTACCATCCCAAGTGTAACTTCAGCTCGTGAACACAAAACTGAAGTTGCCTTAAACTAGCTGCAGAACTGCATAAGAAGCTGGAGAAATACTCAGCACAGTAAAACCTTCCTGACTCCTCAGCGTCCTGGTTTCAGCTGGGATAGAGTTAATTTTCTTTCTAGTAGGTAGAGTGTTAAGTTTTGGGTTCAGTATGACAAGAATGTTGATAACACACTGATGTTTTCAGTTGTTGCTAAGCAGTGTTTAGACTAAGTCAAGGATTTTTCAGCTTCTCCTGCACGGTCATAACAAATCTGTGCCACTACGGGCTGGATGAGAAGGCCTTGGTCTGGGAGCTGCAGCCCCTCCTTGGTGCCCAAGGCGGGGCACGAACCCACCACCCTGATATTAAGAGTCTCATGCTCCCCTGACTGAGCTAGACAGTGTTGCAGGAAGGGCCGCAGCAACTGCCCCCAAATCTTTATACAGGGCAGTATGGAATCACGCAGTATGCAATATTCTTTTGGCCAGTTTGGGTCAGGCGCCCTGGCTGTGTCCTGTGCCAACTTCTTGTGCCCCTCCAGCTTTCTCGCTGGCTGGGCACGAGAAGCTGAAAAATCCTTGACATTAGTCTAAACACTACTGAGCAACAACTGAAAACAAAAGTGTGTTACCAACTGTTCTTCTCATGCTGAACCCAAAACACAACACTATACCAGCTACTAGAAAGAAAATTAACTCTATCCCAGCTGAAACTGGGGCACTCAGTTAGCAGGACCTGAGCCAGTCTGTTCAACAGTGGTTAAAGCACACCTGTAAGTACTTCAGTCATTCTCTTGAACATCATCCACATGCACCAAAAAGCACTTTATCTTAACTCTGTACCTGTAAAAAGTTTTAAAAATAGATGCCATTTTCCACCAATGCACCCCAAAGCAATACAAAATTACTCTCAATATCCACGGCAGAACCTGTGTGGAACTCATTTGATACAGTTGTAAATTAGGCTTTCCCCAGCTCTACTGACTAAGCTAGACTGTACACTAAGAGATATTATAGTCTTGCTAAGTTCACAGCTATTCTGCCTCCAAAAGTGGCACCCTTCTCAGGAAGGATAACCAAGAAAGGTAGCGGCAAAGCGATGCTCGGATAGAGAAAGTAAAAAACCCACTGCTTCACCGAAGTGGAAAAGCACAACAGTATTTCAGCAGAGAACACCAGATATTAAACCTTCCTCCTATATTATGCTGAAGACAGCCCGCAGACTAGTATTTCTTTTCCAAAGTCCAACTTGCATTTATGCTCAAAACTACATTTACAGCTTCTCACATGTGTGGGGTATTCATAATGCTGAGGAGTGAAGACTCAGTCCTCACTGTTGAATACTAAACTGGTTTGCCCTATCTTTTAACAACTCACATTGTCATTATCTTCCTTCAACCTCTGCAACAAATAAATCAAGAGCGAGCCTTGTACAGATTCATTGTCTAATGGGCAGGTAGAAGTTCAAATGAGATTAAAAAGAGACTGGGAAACTAGCTACTTGAGATCTACACCAAGAGCCTACCTCAAACTAACTCTGCATAGAACCAGGAGGCGCAGAAAGGTTTAACAAACCTTGTATTTTCCCTAACTTTACAATATAATTGCTTGTATCAGAGAATCAAGATCCCACTGTGCTGCAGCCACTGCATGTATAGCAACAAGCTCCACCTCTGGCATTTGACAAGGTTTGGGCATGCAGAAAGAAGGCAGGGACAGGCTACCACAAGGTAATTAAGTTTGTTTTGGTTTTCCCCTAAAAATCCCACTCAGGTAAAAAAGTAGCATTATCCCATTTTCCAGATAGAGAACAGAGGCTGAGAAGATACATTACCAAGGGCAAACTTCCTTAATACAAATCAAAGCGTTGACTGCATTACCACTGAAAGGTGCATCACTGGAGCATGCTAATTGCAGCTGGGTTGGAAAAGACAGCAGAATACACATGGCAAAACAAGGACAAAACTCTCTTGGGAAAGAGCACCCTGCCCCAAGCATCTTACAATCTAGAGAGATAAACACAGCCACTTCTAAGTGACTCCCATGTAATAATATCTCACCTCCCATTTCTTAACATACTACTCTCCAAAAACTCCTCTGTGTTAAGAGTTATGCTTCAGGAAATAATATTACTTCTGCTTCCCAGACAGAGAACTGAAACAGTAAAAGCCAGAGGTGAAGTCTCCAGAAGGTATGTAATGGGATTTTAAAAAATGCCTCAGCAGACTAGACATGTAATTTAGGTAGAAAGTCAGCAACAGACAAATGCTCAAGATTTTCAAGAATTCTTAAGCACAGGGGGGTACCTACGCATACCTATAGATATACAAAATGTACCTTTACATCTTAAAAAAAGGCACATCAAATACAAAGGCTGGAGCACAACAAGAATTTAGGCATTAAAATCCCAAACAACAATCTTCACACCCTTGCATCCCCACTCAGGAATGACACAGTGCTGAAGTCACCAGCAGTGCATAGGAGTCTCCGTCTCCAGCACTGAAGCTCCCCATTAACCCTGCTGAGTCCCCCTTCCAGGCACGTTCAGAAGAGTCTTTGCCTCGATAACACCAAGTTCTTTGGCATCCAGCTCACAACTAAGCCCTGCAAACACCCTCCTCCTGCAACATCTACAGCTCAATGCTTCTCCACCCATGTCCCCCAGGGAGCTGAGAACCACTGCCAGAATTATTCCCACATAATATACAGCAGCAGCACATTAAAAAAAAAAAAAAAAAAGGGTGGAGAACAGATAGTCTTCTGTGGAACAGCCTAGTGGTTAAAGAGTTTAATCAGAGCATTATATACATGACTTCAATTATTTCTTTACTTTTCCTTCCCACCTCCTACGAGAACACCCTGTCTAATGGGCTTCTGTGAACTCTGGGAAGTAAATACTCCCAGTTCATCCACCTGAGAAGGAAAAGTCCCTTTTCCAGTTCTTGCTCAGAATCACTGTACATGAAAAATCACCATGGGCTAAAACATGTAAATGGATTTGAGGCAGGGACTGGAACCCAGCACCACTTCCAGCTGGCCAGAGTCTTTCCGGGGCAAGAGTACGGCATGCATCTCTCCTTTTTCAGCTCTACTGAACCATTAAGGATCTCATGCAAACCAGACAACTTTCTGTTGGGTATCCCGGTCATTCTCCTGGGAGAGAAGAAACATGTGTCTCGCTAGTACACAGAATTCTACGTAGCTGAACTAAGATGAACCAAGAGCGTTGCCTTCTCCAGCTTTTTTGTTCATTTTTTAAGAAAAATCTGCACTATGCTTACACTTTATATTAAAGTTTAGGTGCCACTCTTCAAAAAGTGATTCTGAGACTACCAAGTCAAGGCGGCATGTCCTGGCAGCACCAACTGTGGTGTCTTGGCCTTCAAGCTGTGAGAGATTTAAGACACACCCGTGACCTCAACATTTCCCTATGAGCTACCCTCCATACGTGCTGGATTTCTTTGGCTCCGTGCTGAATCGCTTAACTCACCCCACACACCGCAAATGCCACTCTGCCCTTGTTCAGCTGGCCCTGCAGCACGGTGGTGCGAAGTGCCTGCAGCATCGCTCCCGCCTCGCTGCAGACAGCGGTCAAAGTGGCTTGTCCGAGGTCTCACGGGAAGCCCTTGACAGCACGGTCCAGAGACTTGCACCTGGATCCCCCCACAAGCCCCAGACCCTGGCGGCTACATCTCAACCACCTGGGAGCTTTCTGCTTTGCTTCACGTGAATACAGAGAGGTATTTCCTGTGTCTACAGATTTTCAGGCTCTCCAGTTCTGTCGCAGGTTTAAAGAAACCTCATGACCCTTAATACAGTGCATACTCACAGCAGCATTTTTCTCTGAAAATGTGTAAACTAAGATTATCCCAGAATTCTTCTCACCCACACAAAAAGACTTGTTAAAAATCAATGCTTTAGAAGAAATACACACCTGAGTTCCAGGCAGGAAACAGTAAATAGCAATGAAACAAAGGACAAAATATCACCATTTTGTACATTCACAAGGCCTGTATGTCCATTTGGCTGAAGGCATATTTGAATTAAAAAAAAAAAAATGCCGCATATGCTAACAAGCTGGACATTTGTATCTGCAAAGGAAAGTCTTACATCTTTCTACAGAGACAGGTTTTGAAAGTGTATAATAGCAAGGCTGCTAATGTTAGTTTGAAAAGCATCTTGCATACATGTTTGAAAACTCATCTTCAAGTGGAAACCTACAACCTCAGAAAAAAAACACTCCACACGTGTGCTCGTGGGGGCTCTCTTCTTGTACAATCTTGTGGTGCTGTTGCTCTCGACATCTCTATCTACTTGATCAAACCTAAGAACAATTGTCACCCTCTGTCAAGTCTGGTGTTAGAAAAAATGTCAGAAACAAACAATTCCCTAGAAATTTCCAGGATGCCACAGGCACAGAATTGTAAGACTTTCTCTTATGCTGCCAACAAGCGAAACAGGATGCGTGTCTTGGTGTCACCAGTTTGTAGAGATAAACCAGGGAACACTGTGAGGAGGAAAGTAACCCAGTGTCTTGTAGCGATGCATGGACCATGTCTTTCTCCTCGTGTTTTCTACGTTAAAGACACATTATTATCTTTGTTTTCCTTAGCAGCCATCTCTAGAAGCACATGGGAGCAGACAGATGCAAAGGAAGCAGAATGTCACTCCTGCACGAATTAAACCAAGAACTTACACGCAATTTACTTTTCAAGAATAACACCTCCATATTTATGCATGGACATATACATAACAAGTAACTCTGACATAAACAGCCCTTTGATATTTGGAGAAGTCAGAAACTCTCATCAATGCTTGGATTTTGCTGTTGTTGTTGTTGCTGTTGTTTAGGACAAGACTGAGAAAGAAAACATACAGTTTGTCCCCAGAAATTAAGACGTACTGAAAAAAAACTGTAAATGAGCAACGTGCTCAGACTGCAACAGCTTTCTGCAATTAGGACAGAAAGCCTACTGGTTAAATTGAGTATAAGAATACACAATATAGTCTTTGTTAACAACTGACACAAACATACGGGGTGTATTTTATGCACAAAGTCTTTCCAATCTTCTTGTGTTATTCAAACACTATGGACAGATATTTTAAGAAGAGGCACCTACTTTGTATCTAGTCACATGCTTTGTAAAATTACAGAAAGCAGACAGTAGTGGTGTTGTAGCTGACTCTTTTACACATCAGCACAGTGCCATCTTTCAAAGGGGGCACTGTGAAAGTGGATGATTGTCATACAGAGTGAATGGTACTGCAGGGAAATAGGAGACGTGAGAAGAAAACTAACTACCAACCTTCCTCCAATCGGTCCTTGTTCTCTGCCTCCTCCCTCAAACCAAAATCCAGCTCATGCGTTTTAGCCAGCTTTGGCCTTACTCTCTTTGCTTTCCTTCTCTAAATGTTATCACAAGACCACCCGCCCTTATTTCCAGCTTTTATCTCCAAATACAATTAACAGAGTGGCAGGCAGGAGGACAACTCAAGTATCTTTAGTGTTACCTCCTGGTAACCTCTGGGGCCTAAGAACAAAGGAAATCCCATGGCACTGCTGGAGCTCGTTACACAGACAACACAGGTTTGGAAGGAGTCTTCTTCCCGCCACAGCAAATACGTATTCATTCAATATTCTGTGATTCTCCAGACCCTCTTATCTAATAGTGGACATCAACAAATTAAATCGTAGCTCACTCGCTGTCATGTAAATATCATCACCATTTCAGAGAGGGAGACAGAGGCACAGAAATTTTAAGAGACTTCCACAAAGCGCTGCAGAGTGCGAGCTGGCAGTCAGAGAAACCACAACCGGTAACTCGTCACACGCTTTAAATTAAAAACGGCCTCTCCCCCAGAGTCGAGGCAGTCAAGCCCCTGAGTAGGCACCTGCAGGTATCCAGAGCAGGAAACAGCACAGATACTAACGCTGACTTTTCTCTGCAGACCCATGGTGCTTCACAAAGGACGAGTACTGAACTCACCCCCCTTCGTCCCGCAGCCGCCATAAAAATCCAGCAGAGCCCTGCATCCCTCTCAAAGGAAAAAACGGGACACGGCTTGGCTCAACTGCAGGATTCAGGTGCCTATGCGGAGTCCATGCTGCCACTGGCTACTTAGCTGTCAAGCAGCTAGACAGTGGCTTCTCCACCTCAAACCCAATGCAGGATCTCCCAAGGCAGACAGAAAGCCGGTCAAAGACACTGCCAGAGCTGCTGACAGAAACCCGGCCCTGAACAGCCCTCGGTGAAGCGGCTTTCATGAAAAGACGTGGACAAGCATTGCCAGGTCCAGGTGTGCCCCCTTCCCCAAGCCTTAGCTGGGCTGCACTACAGTTATTTTGTCTCCCTTGCATTTATTACTAGGAAAACTTAATAGGAAAACAGCACCGTGTTTTCAAAACGAAGTCCAGAAGTGTTTCAGCTATGAGGCATGGCTGAAAACCTCTCATTCATCCCTGTGAAAGGTTAGAAATGGGAAAAAGTGGTTGTCCAAGACAAAAAGTTTCCTCAATGATCGCTGCACTTTCCCCATGGTTTTAAAAGGTAAAATTTGAATCAAATCCTAAATAGGAGTTACTGGTTGACCACCAAACAGAAGTTACTGAGATAGACAGGTTAACTGGATATCCAAATTTTTTAACCTAGAAGCCCTCAGCTAGCTATCTGTGTCACAAAGAACGAGCAAAAATGAAGTTCCACCTCTCCTGCCAAGAAGCAAAGAGATACGAGAAAGAAAACGAGTGATCAAAATGCCTTCTCCCTCAACCCCCAGCTAAATCTCACTCCAATCTGCCTTATGATTAATTTCAAATAACACTGTCACGTTAACGTGGTAAAGGACGGCTTCAGCCATTCAGCAACTGTCAAGAAAAACATCCTGTAACCCACACCTTCCCAACACTGAGGTCTGTGGACCATCACACAAGCCTCCTCCCAGCTGCTGCAAGGGGGGGGGACCCAAGGATCACAGCACTGTGCCTGATCCGTGGGGTCTTCCCTCATCCTCTGCTGAGCCTGTCGTTATAACCCCATGGACAACCCATCATGAGTTTTGAGGAAGCTCTCTGCCTTTAGGACACAACAGACCCAGGCCAGACCTTTTTGCTGTTGTTCTTGGGTTTAAAATTATCAGTGTTAAACTTCAATAGCATTTGCTGTCACTGCCCACAAGTACCACGGTGTTTTATTAAGTATTTGCAGAGAGCACATGTTGGCCCTCCTGTGTTTCGATTTGTTGATCTGGGGTTCAAAGTCAGAAAAGACAAGGGGAAAGGGGCCCCTTTGCTTTCCGAAGTGCTCTTCTGCCATAGTAAATCTGCATCACTGACTACGCCTGTAACTGAAACCCCGGTGATGCCTTAGTAGCAGCCGCACCATGCCCTCCATACAGTGCTACTCCATCACCAGCTACTCTGTTCGAGGGCAATCACTTCTCTCTGGGCTAAGGCAGGACAGGCTCAGAGGGGGTTTTTCGCATTTGCAAATTCTCCAAACAACCGAGACACTAAGAGAAGCCAGGCACATAAGCAGACAGAGTAAATACAAGAGAAGTTTATTGTATTTAAGATGGAGGAAAAAGCAGCATTTTTAAAAATGAAATGCTCTCAGTGATCATACACAACATGCACACAGTACTCGACACGACACATGCCAAACAAAATCTAGTGGTAGGACCTACTGTTACGCAGATTCTTTATAGCATGAAGAGGACAGATTTTGACTTCTGCTCAACTGTGAGATGCTCTGCTGAGGTTTTTAAGAAAAAACAAAAGCACACATTCTCATTGCCAACGTTCCACATCCCAAACATAACAGTGAAAGGTTATTCTCCTTTGAAGATGTTGAATCTCACCCAGCAAATGTCAGAAACCTGTGGCAGTGTAAGATCCTGTAGAGACACCACTTAAGTAGACCAAAAGAGAGAGGACAAGTTAGAAGACCTCCACTCAAAACCATGTCCTGTGTTTTCTCTCCTTCTAACACAGAAAGGGGAATTGCCACCAGCATATCTGTGCCATCTTATGATATATAATCCACAAAAACTTAACAAGCTATGATATATAATCCACAAAGACGTGATATACAATTGCAAAAAGAATATGCATATATTTTTAATTAGGTATTATTTTTTTCTTAGGAGAGTACACCTCGCACATTTTCTGAGAATACAAAATCATGACAAAAGTTGCCAGCTGTATCTCATACTCAGCTCCCTTGACTTTATCATGAATCTTGGGATGTTTCACTCCTTACTTGAGAAAAACGATTATGGAAGAATACTGGAGGAAAAACTAAGAAGAACGAGCCAAGCGCAGTTTGACAGCTTAAAATTAGAAGGGAAATAAAAAGAACCCCAAATTTATTATTTTTATCTCATGATTAATTTTAAGCCAATCTTAACGATTTTCTGGGGACTGGCATGATTTAACATTTGAAGTTGGCAATAGAGCATACCATACAAATACATAACCATAAAGAGACCAATTCAAGTTTACTGTGGGGACTATAACTTTGACTTGCCTGACATTTGCACATTTAAACGTCTTGGCCATAACCCCACAGTGTTCAATACCAGAGCATTACGTACCTGTCTTGGGCTAGGGAAGATGATTCCTCGTGTCTAAATCCTATCCACACAGGCAAGAAAGCACTAATTAGAGTTCTGTTGCTATTTGTGACATAATTTAGTTATATTTTAAAAATATCATTTAAAAAAAAAAAAGCTATGGACACCTGCTTTTGACACTGTGCCAAAACGCTTCCTGCTACACTGAACTACAGAGTTTGTGTCCCCAGTAAGATAAACAGTATCAAGGGGAAAAATTTACAGCAGTACTTCAAGGTAACAGTGGAATTGTAAAAATATGATCTTGAACCAAGACAAAACCTGTAAAAACACACAGATAAACAAAGAGACAATAGGTATTCTTAAAACCACTTCATATTTTTGTATTTTAAAATAAAGATTAAATTTTAATTCGATTTCTTTCCTAGAATAGAATTTCTTGAGTATAGATAGGTTTGGCTTCAAGTATATTGTCATCTGTTAGTTAATGCAAGTATCGGTTTATACAACCTGTGTTTCACATTATCATCGTTGTTCTGCTCCCGCTGTGCCTTGTGGCTAAATAGGTTTTCTGCAAGTCAGTGGCAACAGATGTGCTCAGTCTGCAGACAGCAAAAGAAGTGACTTCTGTAACAATTATAATCACACTGTTCACAAACTGGCCCACATCTGTGATAAACCCAGTTCTTTATTACATCCACAAATAGTACATCACATCTTCTCATTAAAAAAAAAAACACTATAAAAGTAAGACCAAATTGATAACTCTGAACTCTCAACATTTGACAGCCTTGGTGTTAAGGGTGACAAAATCTGTTTCCTGCATTTAATGCACTGAGTCTACGGTATACGCTGTGACTGACCTGTATGAGCACCCCCTTCACTTTTTGTAACATAAACCAAAATCAGAATCCCCGCCTCAAGGAGCTTACAATGGCAATTATTTCACATGCCTGAATCTTTATGTTTAAAGTTATTTCAGTTGCCGAGCCAAGCAGCCAAACATTTGCAAGCCAGATTTACAATCGCCTCTGCAGCCTTAATTCCACTTTCCTAATGTCTATTTTGTGCACTCAAAGAGGTCCTTTAGGAAAACTGGTAATGAGATCAGCGAGCGTATAACTAAAACCTGCACCACGATGCACATACACAATGGGGCAGGATCAAGCTTACACAAATGCTGTAAAGCCTGGGCATCCCAGCACCCTGATACCTCACTCTGCAGCCCATCTGCTAATTAATGTTTTTTCATGTGCTGAACAACCTCGGCACTTCTTTTTTGGCCCCAAAAGGAAGGCAAAGCTCACTGCATGAAATGCTGCAAAAGTTATTATATACAAAATGGTGACACAGCTTCCCCCTCCTGATGGGCAGTAAGTTCTGACTGTTCAGCTGCCCCAAAGGGGCTGGGTGTTCTCACCAGAACGGTGTCCCTTACGGCAAACAGCAAAGGTGCTGGAGTTTCTTGCATTACCAAAAAAAAAAAAAAATTTGCAAGAATTTTTTTATAGGGTAAGGTGTTAGGCAACCCTTACCACAGGGTCACCGCTGGCCCCCTCTGTAATTACAAGTGGACCCATAAACTAACATAGTCAGTGAGGCGGCATCACAGCAATTAGCGTATTTCAAAGACAGAAAAATGCTTTTATGTTTAAGCACTGTAGAGCACAGCCTTTTGCCAGTAAAACAGAGCGTATGTCTTAATTTAAAAGTTTGCTCAGCATGTTTTGTGCTACTTCCTGTGTCTTAAGGATCTGTCTGAATTGCCAAAACAAGTGGGAGGAAAATGACACTTTCCTTTGCTTATGAACAGCAAAAACAGGGTGAAATGGAAGTTCTTGTCCTTATGCATACTATTCTGCAATTGCAGGGGGAATGGTTATTTCAACAGTAACTCACAGAGAAGTGGTAACAACAAACTTCCCAGTAATTAACAGGACCTCTCCACAGAAAGGCTGTTTAACATCTGTATCATGAGGAAAAGAAAGCAGAGAATCTTGTTTCAGAACTTAGCAGTTATTACCAAGTAAAAGGTTTCTGATTTAACTGTAGAATAATACATTTTCTAACTTTTCATAAGCTTCTAAGCTTTTCTGCTGGCTTCAGAGGCTAAATAACCTAAAACTGGGACAAACAAGCCTCAGTTGTCAAACTGATTTGACAGCCTATTTTTTACATTTTGTGACTTCGATGGAGAAGCCACTTGTTTTTCTCTTCCTCCTTAATAGTCCTGTGTGAGCTGCAGTCTTCAGAATTTCACTTCTAATCTCTCTCGTTTTGAAGTTTTCCAGTTCAGTTCTGACTACCCACTGCCTGTATTTCTATTAAATCTTTCCTACTGTTTATAATGGAGAACAAATTCAGCTGGTATAATTTTAGCTGGCTCTCTAGCAATTCCTCAAATGGAAGACAATATACACTCAATTACTGCATGTGTTAAAAAAAAAAAAAAGTGCACACATGCATGCACACACATTCACTCCAAGCCCAGAACACTGCCAAAAAAAAAAGATAAAAAAAGAGTGTTTTTCTGTTACACAGGTAGCGCATATACAAACCACTTCTCTGTGATATATGCATTTTATGGCCATGAAGATGAAAAACGGCCAAAACTCTGCCCTAAATTAAACAAATTGATTCCCATCTTTACCCCTTTACCAAAATAATTTACTAAGGCTTAAGAAGCAAGCAGACTCAAGACTGGGATGTCATACAGCCTATATATTAACTCAGTCAGCAATAAATCTCCCCCTACTCTCCATACTACCTTCTTAAATAGCTCACTATAAAGCCCCAACCTAATTAAAAACAGCTTTCTCTGCAACAGTGGCCTTGATTTCACTTATTTACACATTAACTGCAGCCTCCATTTGGCCAATCCAGTCTATTCCCTGTACCACGCAGGGCCTTTTATCTGCCCTGGACAGCATTTTCTCCAGCAGATGAAGTAGATGCCGATTGATTTGCTGTCGAGCATGGTAAATTAATAGCAACAAATTGCTGAGGGCCCCATCTCACTGCTTCACCATGCTTCGGCAGTTTTGCTTTATTTGCTCCATGATGGGCAGCAGTCAGGCCTCTTCAAGTCAATTTCTTCTTAACAACCTGCAATACTTTTCAATGGTGAAAATAGAGCCGTTCCTTGTAAGTCAGAAATCAATATCCTATTGCCCTTAGAAAATGCTAAACAAGCAGTATTGGCAATCCACTTGGTACTAGAGGGTATCAGATATAATGCAAATCCATACTGCTTCCCTCCTCATAGTTATTACAGTTTGCTAAAAGGTTCCTAATGCCATTTATCATCATTTACCATCGACTACTGCAGCTATGATTATGATATCCTATCAGCTAGCAGAGCCCTTTCATTTCTATCCAATTAATATTTTAGCAGCACTCAAACGGTTGTTGCCCAAGTCTTGTAATAAAATTTACATGGATTGGACTGAATTTTTTTTTTTTTTACTGTGATCTTAAAAAGTCATTTCATTTATTTTTTAATACCCAGCTTCTGAAAAGACCTGAATTTTCTTTCAAAAATGCTGAAATCCAACATTCTAGCATGTGAATTAGTTCAGAGATGGAGGTCTAACCAGAAAGCGTGACTCAGAATTTACGTATTGCCACCTTCAAAAAACACAATCAAAGTAGAAAGTGAATGCTGTATTCTATTTATGCTTTCCATCAGTCCCATTCACAAATATCTGTTGTCTGTAGCCAAATACAGACATTTATTTTAAGTGATAATTACAATTCTGAATTAAAACCTTCAGCAAGCATGTTTGATTACAGCAATTTAAATAAACTGTTTACCATAACATTAAAACAGCCTAATTTCAGAAATTAAACCAAATGACCACCACCACGTAGCAACAGTATGTTAGAAACACAGAGCAACACATCAACTATTCATTCAGGAACTATCGGCTGAGCCTCTAAAAAAAAATATTAAAAAAGCAACTTAGTAAGAAGTGGGCATCTTCAGACCACACTCAAACATTCATAATTATGCTAATATGGAAATTCTAAACTATAGGGAAGTATATGTTCATACTGTGACCCACAAACCCCCCAATTCAATGCCTTTTTTTTTCAGAATGTGTCTGTTTTGAAGCTCTGTTGATCCTACTACAGAATATCAAAAATTAGCTTAGTATTTTAGGCTATAACACCACATGTCACAACATACCCCACACTTGTCTTTAAAAAAAAATACAAATGACTAATTCTACCAGTCTAATGCTATTTACTCAGTTACCAAAATTTAAATTAATTATGTTCTCAAACATAATTGTTAAAAATTGGCAACATTATGCAGGCTTAATTAAGATTAAATCCAATTTACTAAATGTACTTTAATTGGTACTAATTACATTAGCTTTCCTTTCAGAATGACAAATTCCCCATAGGTTTCACTTTAATAGTCTTCTATCAAAATCAACACAGGATGACTGATGATGAGCATCACACAAGGGGTGGGAAAAGAGATGCTCTTCCCTCCTCTTCCCTCCCCCCCGCCCCCGACACAGAGGCACACTCACTACTGCTGCTGTCTGCACGTTTATCCTTTTATCAATTTGCTAAGTCACAGAGTCATGACTCCATCACAGCCATCATTTTCTGTTCCAGTGAAAAATTTCTCTAAAAATAAATACTCTGTGGCTGGGAGCAGCCAAGAAGAACAGAAGCTTTAACAGAAAAATACACAAAGGTTTCAAATATCAGGGCCACCAATTACTAGGGTACTTCCAAGGACTCCAGGGAGTCCTGCTCTTGAACCCTTTGAGACGCAAATCTAATAAGTGAATAAGCCTAACCTGATCTTGAGAACTAGGCCCAATTACGCCGAAGGGCAACTCCACTGCATTATTGCCTGCTGTCCATTACAAGGGCATCCAGCGAGTACATCTGGAAAAGAACCTGAGAGGAACCAAGGCTGTCTGCCCAGAAAAACAAATAAAGACAGATATGCCTCTGTGCTAAAGTGAAAAAAAGAAAGAAAATATAATAAGTAGGTGGTTTGCAGGGCTGTCTGTATTTCATAATGTGATAAACTGCCCTCAGGATTTTTGATATGATTGAATTTAGAAAGCTGGGGAGAGGAGGGGGGGAGAAAAAAACAAAACGGTGAATCGCTCAATTTCAGCCGAGTAAAATTCAAAAATGGGCGAGGAGGAGAATGGAATTTAAGGTGGAAGACTAAAAAAGCTTCGCACACATGGAGTAATCAACACTATCTATACAATATACCAAATTGGACCCTAACGCTGGGATCATAAAGCAAGATGGGAAATATTTTGCAGTTGCTGAAGCAAGAGGAGAAAGGGAAGAAAAAAAAACAAACCCCGACACTGTGGCCATAGCAGGAGAGACATGAGAGATACGAAATTGATACCAGATTTAAGAATGATAGCGAACAAGTTTCTTAGCCGCAGCTCATGTGAATCAACATCTGACAAAATATTTACGTGTTTTGCATGAGAGTACGATACTTAAACTACTAATTTGAACAGACTGAACAGTAATGCAAAAAAAGGTGTTTAATTAAAACCCACTCCTTTGTAATCCCCACACTTAGTTGTAACTAAATATTTAATTTCTCCAGAATATCACTGACGACTCCATCACCATAACTGTACACAATTTCTGAAGTGAAGCTGTTAGAAATCAAAAGGACTTTCGCTGTGGGGTTTTTTCCCCCGCTTAAAACAATTTAATTACACATTGCACTCGCAAGATGATTTCGTCCCACAGAATTTTGTGCAGTGTAAGTCTACACAGAACTAACTGCTGTAGAAACAGGGTACCCAGAAATATAAACCAGTCTGACTGCAATGCTTGCTTTCAAACGCCTGTAAGAATTTGCTACGTAGGTGGCCTGTAAGGGCTCTGGTCTTTGTGAACTGTTTCCGTATCTACTACTTTACTGATTGGGGGGGGGGGGGGGGGGGGGGGGTGTTTGGGGTTTTTTTTGTTGTTGTTGTTGTTTTTGTTGGGTTGGTTAGGTTTTTTTAAATGGGATCTGGAACAATCTGGCTATTCATTTGAGAACAGACCCAACACTTCTGAGAGTCAGTGACCAGTCTTTCCACCAGCACCCACAACCTGAATCAGGTCCAGAGAGTCACCACGTATGTACAATCTGATCAGCTGCAATCACAGCCTTTTCCTCTCAACTGTTTGTTAAATGCACTTGTTGAGTCTTCATGGTACCTGTGAGGAGGACATCTGAATTCCACAGGTCTATGTGTATGTCTGTAAAATAACATGTATGTACAAGCTCCCGTAAGTTTGGAGCTGCGGATGCAAAACGCTTTGAGGCAGGAAATCCCACCATCTTTTTATTTGTAGGTCATCTAGCGCAAATGGCCCTGATCAGTACTGTGGCATGGGGATGCTAATGGAATACAAAATACAATAAATAATAAATAACATGAAAAAAACATTTGACTTGTATGTCTGCTCTCAGCAAGATAAAGAAATCCTATTTCCACAACCCAGAGAAGTTCCAAATCCCCAACTTTGAACAGAAATGTGTACAAACCAATTTTCAGATGGTCTTCCTTCTCCCATTCAACCATTTCCTTATTTCTGCAGTTTACACTCCCCAGCAATGCTGGCGAATTGCTCAACCATTTTGTAAAATGAGTTGTCAGTATTAAACTCCACCGTATAAAAAGTTCCCTCACTGGAAAAGAGGTCAGATGTTTAATTCATTCTCCTCTAGAGAAGGTTAAAAACACACATCACCGAATAAGAAACTCTGATTTACGCTACCATGCTCCATCTGACTAATCTCCTGTTAATCTTGGCCTAAGTGCTAGACTTCAAGGCACAAAACCCAGCATGCTAACATCCTCGCAGAAAGCTTATTTACTCGTTTGTGTTTGAGATGCTAAGACACTGGTTTTGGACAAAGGTCCAAGTAAGCAGCCTGAGGGAAAAAGGAACATGGCTGTGCATCAATTGCTTTCGTAGCTCCTGCTTAAATCAGCCCAGGTTGACCAAAGAGAACAGTCTCTTCCACGCGCAAATACAAATCCCTCGACACCTAATATGCATTTGTGATGTAGCTATCATCCCAAAAGGTAAACCCTGAATGTTCGAGGTCAGACAGATCTGAAGATACAACCCACATACCCATCCCCACATCCCATACACCCTCCCTGTGCAGTACAGGACAAGTTGCACATGCGGAGACTGCAAGTGGAAAGTCAACCAAATAATGCACAACTGATAGCCAAGACCGTAACCTATGCAGAGCCCATATACCATACACAAGATGGAAGTTTCAGGGCCAGGTTAAGTACAAAAAAATTTCCAGTGTGCTTAAGCATGCAAGTAAAGCAAGTCACACAGAATACACATCTGCTTTAAGACTGATGGGAGATATTACACAGAGAATTCTTACACAGAACAAATTCTCTACCTACCTGTTTATGCATCTCTATATTCAGCCCATAGGACATCTCATAATACTAAAAAAGAAGAAAATTATTCTATTAGACCTTGCAATTGTGAAAACTATTCCAAAATTTCCTTTGACCCAAGCATCATCTGTACAAAGACATACAGATCTAAAAACATTTATTGGTCTTGAAGAACTCCTGGAATTTGAAACAGCATTTCACAGCAACTTTTTTTTTTTTTTTTTTTTTTTGCTGCTTTATCTACATTGCTTCATGTCAAATTTACAAAGAACGGACACAAAACAAGGAAAAAAACAGATGACAAAAAAATCACAAAAAGTAATCACAAATGGAGTTAAAGATCAGAAGCAGAAAAAAAGCCACACAGAAAATGCTCAAAATTTTATTCCTTAGCCCCCATAAAAGATGCCAAAAAACCCACCCGAAGTGCTTGAAGCCAGACACACATATAAATCAGCAGTGTCTAACAGACCGGTTATTCAATATTTTAAAATAAAAACACAAAAAAGTTGCAATTAAATTGCAGGGATGCGAAAAAAACAAAAGAGCACGGAAATTCAGAGCCAAAGCAGATACACCAATCTAAGTATGTCCAGTTGTGCCCAAGTGATGTGGAAAACTCAGTTCAGTGTGCAATGTTAGTACCAAACAATCCCCAAGACTTAGGCATATCAGGCGTGAAAACGACAACTGCGAGCCTTAACATTTGCTTGTGCTCTTGGTTAAGAATTTTTCAAGGTTATTTACTCTTTTTGTGAATACAAGAGTGTTACTTGTTACGTACATACGGAAAACGGCTAATCCTCCATAGATGTACAAGAGAACAGATAGCAAGAGCTCCTCTAAAGTTATCACGATCCATCACACAATTACTTATTTAGAGATGTCTTCCTATGCATGTTATTTAACTAGGCAGATCACAACCACTGAAGAAATGGCTTTCGCAGCTGAGATGCCTGACATTCTGAATTTAGCAAAACAATGAACCAGCTGGCCAGGTGCAACAGTTCTTCTAGGAAGCAGGCTTCGGGTTTGTATGTGTACATGTTCAATTTTGGCTTACTCCCATCACAGAAAAAAATATTATTCCGAATCGTTTTACGGAGATACGATCGTTGCGAAAAGTCAGCAAAAGTGAAAACATCATTCCCAGGTACGCTACTAAAGTTGTACACGGCTTTAAAGGGCTGACAAGTAATCTGCTAACATTTGGAAGAAATATCCCCAATTGCTTAAAAGGTTAAAAAGCAGGTTTTGCACGGAAACTAACTGCTGCAAACAAGTTATAAACCCCTGAACCTAAGGATTTATAATGGGAGCACTGACGCAACCTCAACAACAGCAGCGCTAGTATAATCTTTCTGTTCGCCTCCAGCAATCCGAATGTATTTCGGTCTCAGTATACCACGCTAATAGACATTCTGAATTTGTTATGCAGCTTGCTTACCATGACATAATGTCGCTGCATCTCTGTCTTCTCACTGGCCAGTTTTTCACATTCTAGCTTTAAACTGTTCAAGACATGAAAAGGAAAAAGCATGGGTACTTCGTAACACAAAACTGACATTCTTCCGAGCACAGGTTACTCCCCTTTTCAAGCATTTCTCCAACACACAAACAGAAATGTGCATTCCAGCTCTTGCTTGAGAGTTCAGGGTGGGGTTTGTACTTTTCCTCTTTCAAGAGATACTGTGCAACATCCTCATCTCCTAAGCGAACTGCATACAGCGCACGGGAGAGTATTTGTCTCTGACAAAAAAAAAACCCCAACACTGGTTCACAGAAGAAGCACACAGGGGCTCACACTTACAATACTTAGGTTTGAGAAGGCACTTACAAATCCGCAATTCAGGTTTTGGTGTTTTTATTTAGAAGAGTTTTAGAAACACCTCTTGCTTTCACTCAACCCAGAGAGGAATCAAACACGTATCCCCACTTCAAGGAGCAAAAAGTTGCTGGTGTTTTTTGGTTTTGTTTAGGTTTTTTTTGTTTGGGGTTTGTGGTGGTTTTGGGGTTGGTTTTTTTTTTGCTGTTACTGATGACAGAACTGCAAGAAAACTGCAGGTAATTTATGGAACAGGGTGGTAAACATGAACACCTCCGCTGGTTTTTTTTGTTTTCAGAAGCCCGCTAAGCAATCCTGCCAGAAGTCACTTGTCACTTTGAGGACACGGCGCTCTTCCACCTAAGGATAATGAAATAGCTCGCCGCCTCACTTCCAGGTTATCAGCACTTGACATGTCAATGAAAGGCGTGAGGGGGCCGAGCCAAGACAAGATGCGTGTCCCGAGCGGCATTTTGAAGAAAAGCAGAGGACGAGCCCAGCCAGCCACACGTTTTTCCATCCACCCCCACCCCACCCCCCAGAAGAAAAAAACAAAAAAACTCAAACCGGAGGGTGGGGAAAACAATAAAATCCGCTCGCACCCTTCGGCTCGGGGCCCCCAAGAGAGCCCCGCGCCCCGAGGGCCGGCACCGGCGGCGGGGTGCGGAGGAGCGCCCGGCGGCCGTGGGTCCGCCCCGCGCCCGGGCTCCGC
>NW_010972687.1:4358173-4358377 GCF_000737465.1 Haliaeetus leucocephalus | reverse complement strand
CGGCGAGAGGCGAGCCCGCGCGGGGCTCGGGCAAAGTAGGCAGCGTTACCTGTGGTACTGAGCCTGCAAAAACTGAAACTCCTCCTTAATCCGATCGCAGGACTCGGAAATGGTGAATTTAAAGGGCTGCGCTGGCTGGTGAGGAGCCTGCAAGCAAGCAACAGCGGGTCTTTCAATCGCCCCCTTTCTCCCGCCCGCCCGCCC
>NW_010972687.1:4189459-4355423 GCF_000737465.1 Haliaeetus leucocephalus | reverse complement strand
CAGCAGCTGCGGTCCGCGGGCGGGGCAGCGGGCTCCGGAAAGAGTCTTCCCGCTCTGCTGCCGCTGGCAAGCTGTAAGGCGAAGGCCTGACTTCCCCCTAAAACCCAATCCTGCACCTAGTGGTGCCGTGTCCCAAAAAGACCCCAGAACAGTTTTTCCGCAGACAATGCCATGCGGCGATGCGCACGTGGAGGATAGGCTCAGACTGGGTTAGGGGGTTGGTTTTGGGGTTTTTTTTCTGGCTGCGCCTGTCATGTTCAGATGCGCCTTCCAGCAGTTTGTATTCCTGATGAGTTGCAGTTTAAACCTGCGCGCAAAACAGATGCGGTTTAGTCACGTCGTTTTCAATGCCTGTATCCCAAATCTATAGTTTCAAAACTTGCACTCGGCGATTAGTGCCTTAACAGTGGTAGCTAAATTATGTATACTTAGATTCTTGGTCATATGTTCTCTTTACTGCCCGCAGATCTCTGGCTAAGGCCTTGCAGTCGCTGGGCACCTTGAGGCCTTGATGGGACGTGCCACCCAGGTTTTGCCTTGCTGACGTGACCTCCGAGGACTGGTCCAGTAGTCGGGAGCTCAGGAGTCTGAAGCAGAGTGGTGCTGACAAAGGTAGTCATGGCATCCATCTTCCACCACTGCCTAGGGCTGAGAGCTGCAGGAGGCACGGGGTGGAAATTCCTGCTCTTTCTGACGTAGAGTTTGTAACCACAGTCTGCTTCCTCCATGGTGAGTGCTGTAACTGCTATCACCTGGAGCAGTTTGTGGCAACTGATTCTGAATCCTTTTGAAGCAATCTTTTGCCTAAAATGGCAGGTGGTCCGCTGGGAAATGGACGAAAAGATGTCCCTCTCGCCTTCTGTTTTTATACCACCAAAAATGTCTACATGTTAGGTATTGCAATACTCGGCCTTCAGCCGACTTGCATATTTCTTTTCTGCTGGAATTTTCGTATTTACCAGGTTCATAATCAGTGTTCCAGTGGGATTTAGACCTGTAAATATTGTTTAAAGATTTGGAGATAAAACACCTGCCTAATTACGAAAACACTGCTTCTCATGTGTCTAAATCTTCCAGCACCAAAAATGGTTTTAAAAGATTAGTCATGAGTACCCTTCACTAGGCGGCAGAGTGCTTCCAACTCCTCTGAAATAGAGGACATTCACCGTGTGCCAGGGTCAAGTCTTGACATTCAGACGTATGGCTGTCAAATCTGCAAATGCTTAAATGCCTGTCACCCAAGTGCTTGAAAGCTGTGCAAGAAGAGAACAGAACAACTCACTCTGCAGAGCCACAGGCATCTCTGGAAACGTGATGGGTGAGCTCAGCAGATTTTACCATCAAATCTGCAACCTGGAGAAGGATGAATCCAGTTGTAAAATAAACAGTATATCTGAAGAAGTTGAATTCTGAAAATAATAGCAGGATTCGTTGTTCCTTGTCACCCTGCATGAGTTTGGCATGAGGTACAGAGCTCCAAATGGAAAGCTATTCAGCGCCTTAGAAGGCAAACACGTACAGCTTTTTGGCCAAAGCAGTCCCTCTTCTTCTTTTGGAGGGCAATTTACCAGCGGTGTTCATCGAAGCTTCTGTACTGTTCGCCCTTGCTTGCCCATCAGTCTTCAGTGAGTTTGTGTGGCTAGAAGTAGGGCAGAGTTTAGTTTGCTAAGCTTTAGCAAGGTGTATATGTTTATATACTTAACTCTTTATGTTACTAATCGCTGTGTATTTTTGCACAGTTTTGCAGCATTCTGGCAAGATCCGTGAAAGCCAGACGTTTAAGAGAAAGTGCACTATAACTTGCCACTTTTAAATTATGTGAATTAAGATCAGAATGTCAATGTCATTCTGTTTTCTTATCTTGTGTCACTTCTGACACAGCCTTGATGGGTCTTTAAATACAGGCTGTTTTGTATTTAAAGTTCCTTGTTTTTTCCTTCTTTTATGAAAAATCTTTTATGGTAGGTTATATAACCTGTACTATTATCTAGGATGTGGAGAAGGTAGTTTTTAAATGTTTTACACATCTTGCTTAAGATTTCTCATAAGTGAATCGACTGCAAGAAATATTTAGGCAGTTTTATATGCACAGTAAGTGTGCTGAGTTTTGACTGGTGTAGAAGAACCCTTACAAAATATCACAGGGGAGCCAGGGGTTGCAAAACATCCCATCCATTCTTTTACTCCTGTTGCCAAGAAAAGCAACTTTTTATTTCAGTCCTATTAATTCAGAACTAGTCTGCTTTTGAGTACATTTGAAGTTTAAGGTCTAAAATAAACAGAACAGTGCATGTTTATATATTTATTGTACAGGATAGGTGAAAAAGGAACTGTGTTTTCCAGCTAAGATTTTCTAACCCACTTTCAGAGTCTGTGCCAGAGGACCTTTAATAAAGGGTCCGATCCTGAGGCCATTTTGTATGTAACCCCACAGATTTCCTATCTGGGATGACTGTAACTGAAGACCAAGAAAGTTGTGCCTAGCACTGCAACTTATTACGGTTTATTTTGGGACCAAGTTACTAGGTCACCATGCTTTGTCAACTGTGTACTCGCGTGCACACGCACACAAAAATAAAGGTGTTAAACTGACAAATCAATCAGTTCAAAATGCCTCAGAGTAAATCTTACATCAGTACGCATATGTAAGTGCACTATGTAACAAGTGCTTTTCTTATCTTTCAAAAAGATAAACTCAGTGAATTTTTTCAGTTGAATTGGCACCAAGTTCTCTCTGCTTAAGACTTTTAATTATGTTGTTAAGCCAGGTTTTACTGGTAGGAGAATGTAACAGCATGACACGTTTTATGTTCTTGTGCTTTATAAGTGCTATGAAGTGACCCTGTCTCGGTATGTTTTTACAACACTCCCTACCTACAACTTTCTAAATTAGTCATTAGTGACCTTAGGAATATGTTGTAGCTAGTAAGCACATTAAGAGAATTTATGACACTATGTATAAGATAATGATTTATACGGAGCTCTCTCACAAAACAAGAGTTTTGTGTGTTCCAGACTATTTTTCAATGAAGTCTTTACATTCTTTAACATTGCCAAAGTCCCATTTTATTTAGTTATTTTCTAGGCATTGGTGTTTTGGATTCATGGTCTTACTTGGTTTATTTCCACTTGATTTATTACATGCAAAATTCTTGCAGTAACACAGTTCCTCTTATAAGAAACTCGCTCGGGATGTGGCAAGAAAACTTCTGTTAAAGTCCACAGAAGTTTTTTTTCTGCAGGAAGGATAACAGTTTAGGGCCTGTCATGTACTGGAAGCTGGATTTGTAAACTTACGCAGTGCAGAATGGCTTAGGCAGATATTTGAAATTAAAGTAATTTTTCCTAGACAGTGCTCCCTTTCTCATTGAAATCTATGAACTAGCAGTAAGGAATATTTCTTTCCATGGCAAACCCATGACAAATTCTTCAACAAGAAAACACAAGTCCCTCGGAGAAGTCTCGTAAAGTCTTATGCCATCATTAAGTTGCATTTATGCCTTTTTATCATGTTTGAGATATGAGTGCTACCTAGTCACCCTTCACTTTCTGCAAGGGAGTGGCTTGGTCTTGAGGCCCACCTGCAACATTCTCTACATGGATGCAGCCATAAGGCTGTTTATCCCACATCTTGTGGCAATGTCCTAGCTTGCAATAAACACAGAATGAGTGCAGTACAGCTTGAACTGACAAAGCTGGACCTGAACAAACCATTTTCACACAATTACAACTTATAGTCACTTTGCAGCTAGATAACAAGTTATACCTCTGATGAGAATATAGTATTTCTTAGTGCATTTTATTTGTAAGGAACCATGTTAAACTCAGTTACTTGAAGTTCACCAGTTTATTTGCAGCATTGGATCCAAAGCTTTCTTAGCTTCCAAAAAATTAATAGACAGCTTCACAAGAAAATGTATGGGCTCATCTAAGTGCTGATGTAACGAGGAAGAAGTCACCCGCTCACACGACACAGCCTCCCTTGCGTTTACGCCCAGTGTAAGAAGAACAAGGATTTCCCTCTCAGGAGCAATGACTGTATGAAAACACACAGCTTACCATTTCACCCGCTTTCAACTTCTCTAACCAGGTTTCAGTGCTTACTGCAATGTTAGGAGTCTGCTGGGAATATTAGAAGATAAGGAGAATGGATTTAGCATGCCTTCTTGCTACCCAGGATGCAGTCCAAGCCCCTGAAGGCAAAGAAAGTTCTCCCAGCCCTTGCAGCACCATTAATGAAAGTCACTGTTTAGCCTCTGGCACATATTAATTACTAAATATATCCAATTCTTTGAGTTAATTCTTTGACTCAAGATTTCTTAGGTGCAATAAATACTATTCCACATTTTTCAAAACTTTAGCTTTTCAAAAGGAAATATTAAGTTGAAAAGGGGTTTTAAGTCATGTAATTTTGATAAAAGAGAAAGTATCACTGTTTGGAAATTAACATTGTCAAATGATTTATATTTTGTCATGCAAGAAAGCTATATAAACCAATTTAATTTTGCAAGTTCAAAGTGCATTAAGTAGGATGAGGAAAGCTGTACTGAAGGGTTAGAGGCCAAAAGAAAGAAAAATAACTTAAACTGAGTGTAATATATCTTTAATGTTCTTTATATTGACCTTATTAATGTTTCTGTACATTGGCAGAAGTGAGTAAACTGAGCAGCACAAAAATATTAACTAGGGCAAAAACTCAAAAAAGATTTTTAACTTATTTTCAGAGTGTAAATAAGATTTCAAACTTCTCTTTTTCGCATCATATACTGCAAATTTCCTGGTTGCTCTGAAAGGGTAAAGACACCATTTCTCTTTTAATCTTCAATTATATGTTGAAGTTGACTTGCATGCTGTCATTGTACTGCAGACTCAGCAAGCACAGGGAATCAGAAGTTTAGATACTGCGTATTGTGAAACAGTTTTATTTTCTTTACACCTTTCTTAGGAGCAACACTTATGAGTAAGATGTACACACCTCTTTTAGTAGCTATGGAATTACTATGTAAAAAGATTAAGGTGTTTAGCAGAGACTGATTTCAACAAATAGCTGCTGCATATATATATATTTATTCTTCTAAAACGATGGAAAACTCTAATTTGACGGCAGTGTGTTTTCATCTGATGAACAACCAGGGTTTTCATCTAAATACACTTTTCCTTCCTAAGGAATGGGAAGAATAATTCCTCTATGGTTATTATTCACAATAGAAATAGTTGAGACGATGTGCTTCAAGTAAATTTGTTAGTTGCACTGTAAACTTCCTGCTGTCTTACAGGAGTCTGGGCAGTTTTGAACTTTTACTGTATTCCAGCATTGAAACTTTTAAACAGTAAATGGATTTTGAGAACCGCTTAATGCATTCTGCTTCTGGTTTTGTGTTTGATGGATTAACATACAGTGACCCTATATATGGACATGGACATATCCATGGAGTCAGCAATCCTTTCTTCAGAAAATGGTCAACATTAGGCTTTTGTGGATTATATGCATATTTTGGGGTGATGTGAAAAATACTGCCAAGTCACCAGATTATGTCAAAGCAGCATGTGAAGTTACTTTTCTGTTATCCCTGTTCACCTGTGTCTGGAGAGCTGAGAGTTCATGCTCTCCTAGCATGAATTACATCATCAAGTCGCAGCCTTGCCTTTCCTGTCCTTGACACATTTTTGTTTCCCGCCCCCAATACCAGAAAGGAGCCCAATGGGGAGTCCAGGGTATCTTCCATGGGATGGAGAGCTGCCATCAGTCTCCTGGCGTGGAGCAAAATGGATTCTGGAAGTGGTGAGACTCTGTCCTGTGTTCTAGGTATGATTTATATTAGGGGTCACAGTCTGGTCTCAGTGAAAACTGAGTGTAAAGAAATGCAATGTCACTGGGTGCTGGCAAATGGACCTTCACAATCCACAGTTAAAGAAAGTAAAGGGGAAATGATTGTTATTTGAAGGACTGTTTCTATCTGTGTAAATGGGTATACATGCAGTGATTCTTACTCCAGGTATCAGCCAGTCCTTTAACCCACACCTGTCTCAAAGATAAACAGTGATGTTTTTTTCCTGGTAACTAATGCTTTTGATGAGGCAATCTCACAAACCTCTGTAAAATTTACTTAAGAAAATAGCAAATGGGGACTTACTCCCTGATTTCTTGTAGCTCAAGTGACTTCATTGGGTTTAATGGCACTGCTTTGGATGAACACTGGCATAAAAGAGAGAAAGGATACAACCCACAGGGTCAAACTGATTTGGAAACAAACTTTAGGGGCAATCAAATCACTTATTTTCTGAACAACCTGCAAGATATTTTGGGTTGAACTTGATGTGAGCTGGCTGAAAACAAAACAGGGAGTAATTTACTAAACAGACTTTGTTTTTTCCTTTTTTTTTTTTTTTTTACTACTTCTAAGTATTGAAACGGTGCCTGCCATAGCAGAGTCTGTATCAGAAAAAGGAGGGGTATAGTAAAGCTGAAGATAGCAAATGAATAGTACCCTCTCTAACAACAGTCTGTCACTTCCTGCAATCAAAACCATGCTAGCATGTGGCCTGTTCAAATAAAAATTACTGGACCAGAGCCAAACACGAAAAAGTAATTGATAATGTGGTTTTTCAGAACCCACCCATCCATCAAATGTGTCACTCCTCCATAATACTTTATTGCCCCTTCTGAAGAAAGATCTTTAAAATTCATTGTGTGCACTTAAAAACAAAGTGTCCTTGTCCTGGTTTATAATGATTCTCTTTTAGTTTGGGTCTGTTTTGTTATTTAATTACATTCTCTTCTATCGTGCATTTTTGTACAGATAGTTGCTGGAAATTTCTGCTGCTTTTAAACAAAGAATCTTTTGTGCTGTATCAGCTTGCATTTTCCTTGGATTGCGTTGTGCTGGTGTCTTTTCACTGACTTCAGCACTGGAGTATTGTAGTCATAGCTTCACTAAGTAGACTGTAACAAACAGATTCATTGGCCCTTTCTTTGTGCTGCATCTTATTAGCCGATCTGTGGGAAATGCTCTTTGCATTGTTAAGGCATATGTGCTAATACAAACAATAAAATAACCTTAACTGGAGGAAGCTTTGAGACTTCTAATACAGTAACCTAGCAGAAACCGGAGTTTATAAAAGCTTTCTACCTACCAAATTTCATGGATATTTTTGTTAAAATGTGCTGTACCTCTTTTCTACGCCAACCTTTTACTATTGCCTTTACCAAACATATTATGAATAATGCTCTGTAATTTCTTAATACGAGATAGCAAGGGAGAGATAACTACTAGATTCATTCAATTGAATTGATATATTTCTTTTTCCCCACAGTTAAAGAACAACAGTGAACACAATTGTAGGAAGATTATTACTCTGAGTTGGAGGGCAGTGTTCACAAACCTATTGTACCAGTTTTATAGGGGCTGCTAATGATAACCCTAGAATTACAGACCGCAATCTAGTTAAGAGGTCACGTACTGTGGTGCTAATTAATTCATAAAGAAGTGCTTTGGTTTCTAATGTTTAGACTGATTTTTCATATTATAAAGTGTTAGAGCTCACAACTTGTGTACTGAGAAGGATGTACGTACTCATGACGACGCAGGAGTAACAGCATCTTGAGCAGGCAGAGATGAGGATGGATGTGCAGTTCTGGTAATGGAGAGGAACTAGGGACACGCTTGAATGAAAAGAGTCCCTCCCCACCCCTCTGAAATGAGATGTGCATGGTCTCTGGATCTGCGAGGGAGGAGTTTGTACTCACAACACTGTCTCTAACACATCCTTTCACTTTAGGGAATTCTTTAGCTATAAATTTACACTGAGTATGTTTCTAAATGAAAAAGAAGTGCATCACCTACTCCCCTCCCTGGAACTAAAGGCCAAAAAAAAAGAAAAGAATTTTACAGCTCCTCCACCTAGGACTGATTAGCTTAAATGTGATAACCTCAGCCCAGAGTCTGATTTGTCAAACAGAGTGTCTAGATCTTTGAATCAGATATCAAATCAAAGTAGGGAGCAAATAAATGGGTATTAGAAGTGTGTTACCAGCTCTGCCACTCAACATCTGGCTTTGGACAATTTATTTTCAGTTTTGCTAAGGAAGTGTGATAAGACTCACTGTAATTAATATTTGTACAGAGCTATGGAATTTGTAAATTATTTATTATATTTCAGGAAGAGGCTCCAAGGTTAGTACATGTAAATCCAGGAATCCCTGCAAAGACATGCAATTCATGTGCCCCTTGGCTTTTACAGAATTGCAGGGCTTGCTTTGACGTCAACACTTGTTCTAGTCTCACCCTAACTACAAGACTGACAGTGTCTCAGAAGCAGCCCAAAGACGCTCTGATCTAGTAGTTGTAACTGAGTCAATAAAATGCTTTAAGCATTTGCTTAACTTTGAGCCCACAAGTTGTGCTATTAATTCAGTGGAGCTAGTGACTAGATTAAAATTAAGCTTATGCCTAAATGCCTTGCTGGACTTCTACCAGATTGTTAGGTTTACGATTTAGGTATCTTTCTTAAACTTGCTGAGATCAAATCTCCTGATTTAAGAATTTATGGTTTAGCTGAAAGTGGTGGTGGACTTAGATTTCTATGAAAGTCAGTTTGGGGCAAGAGATCTCTATTCACAGGTACTTTTACTTATCTAAACATTGACTAATTTCTGTTTAGTTATCTCAACTTTCCAAATGCTACTGTGTATGACTCATACTCTGGTAGCTCACATTTAGTAATTTTAATTCTCTCAACACAAGGCTAAAACATATAATGCTGTAAACCATCATGCCTCAGGCAACTGCAATAAGGCTACTGCAGTTTACGTTGTTTGAAGATCTGGCTCCTGCTCGATACTGCTTTTGATGTCAGTGTTACCATTTGTAGTATAGTATGTAAGTAATGCATGTAGAAATATACATTGCATCTTCAACTTATGGAGAAGTCTCAATTAATAGCAAGGACCCTATTACAGATAATAGGCACTACTGAACAGTGCATATTGCCTTGCAGTATCAGGCTTCTAATCTGTATTTTAAAGCTGAAAAATAAGGCTTTACTTTAAAGTAAGTATTTGGGGGCTTATCTCCATGAAAACAAATCTCTGCATAGCTATAAGATTCCAAGGTGTAATTTAAAACGATGTAAGGTAATAAGTAGCAAGAAGTGTTTTTTTAGGTAAAAACAGTCCTCTGGTGTTTTACTCAGCACCATTCCAAGCAGTGGTCTGAAATTTACTATCACAGGTCAATATTCAAAAGATGAGTGATTCATTTGCACTATGGGTTGCTTTGTTTCCTATTGAATAGGTAAAAATGTAGATCACAGAACGTCTGTGATACAGGATTATTTGTACTGGAAAGGTGCTGCTTCTTTTAATTGCCACATTAAAATATTGATTACTCAATATGCTGTAAGCAATTTCTACTTCTTTCTGATTAGCTTATGGGAATATGTTATTTACATTTGATATGACAATTTAGTTTTTAAGAAATGTGCAATATGGCAGCAATGAATAAAAAATTGTTTCAGTCTTTTGGGATAAAGGGTTTTATTATTATCTTAAACAATAGAACGTCAGTTAAAAACAGAATAGATTTTTTTCCAATAGTAATCTCATTTGAATGTTTTGATTTATCAAACCATTTCATGTTTGCTTAAAAAACACATTTTCTGCTCCCTGGAGAAGTCCATAATGCACTCAGTAAAGACTGAGCATCAGAAAAAATGTACTCAAATGACAGAGTAAAATTCAGGAAAAACTGTCCTGGTTTTGCTTTGGTAGATATGCATGTTGTTGAACATTAGTGATACACATTTTATGCATAAGTTACACATTTCCTTTTGTGGTCATCTGAATAATGTACCTTAATTTATTCAAAATATAGCATTTATACTCTCTCATTCAAAGATACTACTGCTGTGTATTGTAATATTAAAATCTTAGATATTTCAACTGAAGAAAAGAAGTACAACTTTGGAGAACTGTAATTCTTTTCACAAGTGAAACTACCTGAGAATTTACTAAACTGGAGTTACAGCATTTGATAAAATCCAGATAGTTTATGTATGACTTAAGCTTTGCCTGACTGGAAAATGGCATTGTTCATTAATGAATAGCAAATCGACACAACAGCTTAGGACAGGAATTGAAGAATTCTCTACTTATATGAAATTACAGAGGGAATTTAGAGAGCTAAAATGCAATTATTAGAATTGGAACATGGCCAAGATCCTTGGGTTAACTTCCCTGTTCTTATTAGGAGCTATATATTAGATCCCATTTCTTATCTGTCTTTGCTGTACATTTGCTGTATTTTTTTCAGAAAATTCTGAAATGTTTTTTATTTTCTCTTTTCATTTAAAGAGATTGCCAGTTTCAGTGGCTGGCCATAAATATTTAAAAACATGTAGGTGTGCTTGGTCTTCAGCAGTTAAGCAACCTGTATTTAAACAGTGGTGCCAGTTTAAAAACAGTATCATTGAGAAGTTTCCAGGGCTCTAGTAGACAGGCTGAAATGAACAGATATGGTCAAGACTTCAATAGTTTTATATTGCCTGTAAAAACATAGCATGAAGTCCTTAGCCTGTCAGGTCCTCAGTAAAATTCTCACTGACCTTGGTGAAGGGAGGATTTCAGCATGACACTGTCAGTACTTACAATTTTAGCACCAGTCTTGCAGTACTTGCTATTTTTATTATATTCTCAGCTCTGAGTCTTGTTTGTCATGAACCTTTGAACTTCATTTTTGTTCAACTTCATTGTGCTAGGGCCAAATCGACCAAATAATGTTGGCCCCAGATTCAACAGAAAGGTTTGGTGCCCTGTGAAGATGTATTTGTGGATCTTGATTTTAAACAACCACACCTTGTATCTTGCTCCCCTGTTAGCCTCTGAGACCACAGTTGCAATTAACTGAGCACTTGCCCAGCTAAAGCAGGAGGTGGCTGAGGTCCCCGGGTCGCTCTGGCCGTGGTACACACACTCCATCTGCTCGTCACTTTGCCCCAGATGCACCAAGCAATACCTCTGTAATGGCAGATCTAGACAACCTGACATGCACTCTCCACCTAAACCTTAAAGTTTCTAAAGTAACTGGAGCTGTAAATTACCAAAAGAACCAATATTTAGGACATTTTGGGCATTTCTCACTAGTTCTTTTTAGACAGCTTTGTCGTACTGGCTGTTGTGAACATCATCATGGCCAAAACACATCTCTACTGTAGGCACAGAAACAGCCACCTTGCCAAGCCAGAACTAGAAATACAAGGGAACATAGTACAAATTCAGCTCTGATAGCGGTTTGGAAGAGTGCTGAACAGTGCCAAGTACAGTTGCAAGTGGGGGTTGGTGTGAACTCAGGATCTCAGACTCATGCTCCTTTCCTTTAACCCTCTCCACATGCTGGAGACTAGGGAACAGATCCAGAGCTGTGGATCTGCTAAGATGTGTACGAATTTTTTATGGATAAACCTTTGATTGTCTAGTTGCAGAGAAAAAGTTTGCACACAACTTCTTAAGGAATATGCTCACAGGGCACATGAAAAGAACCTAAAATGTTCATTTAAACAAAGGCCAAAAAAAATTCTCATTATTTTTAACACAAGTAGGTAACTTTTTGGCCCAAGTCATGATTTTTCAGTGCTTAGCCTGCAAAGTATGGAAGATAGTTATCTCCGTGAGACTGTTCCTTCTCCCTGAGCCCAAGGTAGAGGTGTTCCAGTGCAAACTAGCTATCATGAATATCATCAGCAGTAAGCACTCCTAAAAAGTTTTCCATCTTAGTACAAACCATATTATGAGATTTGATAGGATCAGGAAAAAGTTGGTACAATATGTCTGGTGTCTGTATGTTTATTGCATCAAACTCTACTTTTGGCACTTCTGGACACTAGGAGATTTTACATCATTATGGCAAGTCCTTTAAAAAAAGAAAGTTCCTTTTATCTTGATGCATTATTGTGTAGCCCAGTCCTATAGCAGAAGAGCACAAGCCTATATAATAATGTGTACCTCTACCCACTAATGAAAGCCCAGAATATGTACAGGAATTACATTACAAGCTCAGTTCACTAGGCCCAAATTAGTTGCTTCCATTTAATCCAGTTATCTGTATATGTATTTTTCCTGCACTAATCACTAGACCGCTAAGTCTGAGTGTTTCTGTGATAACTGAGACTATCTCCCTGCAGTGCAATCAGGTTCCTACTGTTGATATGCATATCTGAAAGGTCCAGAAGTTTTTAGCTTTCTGGTAGTAAATAGTTTACTTTTAATTGATAAACATCTTAGCCATGAGAACACTCAAGGTTTTTTGTTTAAAGAACAGACAAAAAAGAAGGACTGAAAACTAAAGAAAAATAGAAGCACAGATTTCTTTATACCTTATTTGAGTGAATGTGTATGGTTCTTTGATCATATCAAAAGAAAACTGTTGATGACATGTGCTGAAAAATAAAACAACATAACATATGGCTGAAAGCATATTATCATAGTACTTCTGGTTTTGCACCAATTCTACTGAATTTCCCCAAAGCACATTTGCTAATATTTTACAAAATATATTGAACTGTTCATATCTTTGCTATTTGCCATTATGACAGCTTTGGAAAGAACTAATTCTTTTAAGTAGTCTGCTGTTGTCATACAATTTTTTAAACTTCTTTGACACTGAACTGCTTGCTGGGTTAATTGCAGAAAGTACTAATTACAAACTAACATTTGTAAAATACAATGTATGAGTTTTAAACATGGTGTATGTCCTATACCATATTCCCAGGAGTGGCTGACTACAAAAGTACAAGATAAATTCAGACAGAGTGATATTCCTTTCTATGCAATCTTTAGAAAGGTTTATGGGATAAACACCCTATGATGAGCTGGGGAGTTTCACACTCTGATGCTGGAAGTACTAATTGCTATGGAAGTGAGAAAAAGTAGACTGTTCCCAGTCACTGTGGTTAAGGACATCTTTAGCTGTTCAAGTTGAAAGACATAGCAGAAATATCCAAACTCTGTATGTGATAGTCTGGTCTATGACTCTTTTAAAGGCTATAGTTTTTTCATTTTTATATCGTTCTCCCTTGTCTAAAGACCTTAATAAATAATAATGTGCAGGGTAAAGATCACAAACATACTATATTAACAGGCACTTTTTAGAATCCATCACCATGCTAGCAGAATTTCAAAGATATGTAGCTTTTGAGAACAGGAATATGTTTAGATGATGACTTCATTTGGCTTTATTGTTGACTTTAAATAAACTTATGTAGTATAAGTCTTTTATACACTTAAGGGGAAGTGCTGATCTAAATAAATTGCACATAATTGTGTGCATTTAAATTCTTATTAGCAGTAATATTTATTATTATGAATTATCTTCCAGTAGAAGTAGTCTTACTCTTGAATTTCAGAATCAGTCTAAGTTTTTGACAAGTAAATCCAAGTTTATTTCCTCAGAAGATTTTAAAACATGGATGAGAGTTGTTGTTTCTATTTGCATAGCAGGGAACCAGCAGTAGCCAAATGGAATGACTTGCTTGTGGCAGCACATGGAGCTGATGGCATAGCCTGGAAAAGAAATGGAGCATCCTAAAGATCCATATCCTGCCCTGTGGACTCTGCTGCCTTTCATTGTTATATTTTCCATCTGTAGAAACTATTCTTTTTTGTGATTGTTGGGTTAAGTAGTAGTTGGGAGTTATTAAAGAAGCAAGGACATTAAAAAGAGGGAGAGTTTAAATTTTGCAATGGCTGTGCTTAAAGGCTGTATGTGGAGGAAACACATCTATTTCATACTCTGCATTTTAAAAAGCCACTATACAATGACAGCTTGTACCTTTGTGCAATGCAAGAAAACTAATAATTGAAAACCTCTGAAGGGCTCATGTCATGTTTTTAATGTATTCCTGTTCAGTGTTCTGAGTAGAAGTTTTGTTGTTGCTATGGGTTGGGGATAGATTGAACTGATTACATACTGTGTTATAAATAAGTGTATTTTGTTCCCTGAGAAATGATTCTTCCTTCAGTAATAGGAAAAATAAACAAAGGAAAAAGGGTACATTTAAGGTTGCTGTCAAGTCTTAGCTATTCATAGACTTTCAGATCTCTGTTCTCAGCTACAACATTCTAACTATAAAATATTTTCCTTTTAGTTTTAAATCCAATTTCTAAATGATTTAAGAAGAGGCTTCTCCAAGTTAACCTGCAGCTATACAATTGCTGGATAAGCCCTTTGTCTGCCTGAGCTGCAAGGAAAGGTGGGAAAAATGTGGCCTGAATCTACATTTGCACTCCTGTGATTTTGGGACTGGCAGGAGCCAGATTGGGTTTGGCATAAATTAGAGCCATCTAAAACTGTTCTGTCATTGCTGACTACCTGAGACTCTGTGGGATCACTCGTAACTGAAGGTCAGGTATAGTGGGCCATGCTCTGGAAAGGTGCTTTAACAAACGGGGAATCCTCAGCAAGCCAGCTAGATTAGTTTTCCAGATGGTTTGTATCACTTGAACAGAGGCAAAAAATGTCACACTCCAGGTGTGACAGCAGCATTTGCGGAAACGTACAGTTCTGCTTTGAATAAACTTGCTTGGGGAAGAAATAGTGTTGCAGTGGCTCTCCGGAGTTCAGTGCAAGGTGCAAACCACGGGCAAATGAATCTGGTTGATGCCTTTAACCTGTTAAAGTTCATGTTGCTGCAGCTACACTGCCATTAAGATCAGAGTTAATTTGAGTTTAACTTAACCATGTTGACACAAATTGCAGTCACATCTTGTACTGCGGTGTAGACTCAGCCCTGGTCATGCAATATCCACTGTCTTTCAATTTTTTTTTTTTTTTTTTTTTTGCTAGACCATCTTGTCTCTTCAGTTGAAATGAGCAATTGATCTTTTTATCTCTTCTGCCACTAAGAGATACATCACAACTCGCAGAGTGGCTGGTAATGCCCATATCAATTTGTGTGACAACCTTACAGTTAAATCTTAGCTGCAGTCTTCACTAATTATCAGGGGAATTTCTTGGTGTCTTTTCTCTCATTCAGAATTTTTAGCCTTGCTTTCTATGTAAACAGCATCTTCATGTTGCAGGTAATGATAACGAGTAAGAGAAAGTTGAATTTTTACAGCCCTGTTATCTCAATGGGCTTTTAAAGGTGCACAACACTTCAGGAAAAAAACAAAACAAAACAAAACAAAGCCAGAAAAACATGGAGGGATATTATTAATCTTTAATTTCTCCACTGAAATGCAGCCACATATAGCACAAGACAAAATGTGATCATTATTAGGCCACACAGAGGTGCACTACATGGCCAGCCAGGAGAGGAAAGGAAGCAGGGAACAGCATCAGGCAAACCACACGGGGAAGTTTAGGTAGACCTCGATACCCAAGCTGCAATTTAGCCGTGACACTGACATTCACAAACATCTCCTTGGAAAGTACCATAATGTCTTTAGTGACCACAAATACATATATATTTTCTCTCAGCTAAAAGTCAGTGTACCCAAAGCAACTGTTAAGAAGTTGAACAAAGGAACTGTTTCCATGACCAGAAATACCATTTCCTGCAGCATCTCAGTTTCTATTGATAGCTTTTTAAAGGGTTATGTGTATCAAGATGAAAAATGGTAGTTACATTATTTCATTACAAAGAGGTAAACTTCTGTATCTGAGCTCATATTGACATGTTCCTGGGAGAAGAGAAAGAGATACCACTTATTGTCTGCTACGTAGTCATTACATATGCTCTCACATATACTATGGCAATGAACAACACATCCAGTTCAGGCATAAAAGATAAAGAAAGATTGTGCAATATTCACAGACAGCATGAAACTAAATGCTCATTTTTCAATCATTTAGGCATTTCCTTCGTAGTGTTTTCCTCAGTGGATCTTCTGTGGCATTAATATGATGCGTTCTCTGCCTGTGTCTTTTCCTCTCTTTTGAACATTGTGTACTTTCTTACGTGCATTGCCAAAATTGCCTAGTTCTAATGCAGGATCATACTTTGCTTCCTCACTTGCCTGTTTGTCCACTTTGGGCTAATGTTAGTAAACATCCCTTAAAGACAATCACTTTTAATCTTGTCAGAGATGCCTGTGTTGTGAGGGTGAAAATTAGTTAGCTTAGCTTTTCATCCATGCATAATAGGATGTTAAAATCAGAGATGTTTGCCTGGGGCCATGAGAAGCATCCCACCCTGAGCTTACAAGTTCTGAATTTATAAAATGCAACATATTTAAAATAAACAAGCAGAAGGCAAATGCCAGTTTAAAATGAGAAAAAGTCTGTGTTGTGTATATTAGTCTTTGTGTAAGGAGTTTAAGGCATCTTCTTGACTGCAGTAAAAGAAGAAAAATACACTGAACCTTTGCTGATTCTTATCGCTCCCACCCCCCGTTTGCTATAGCAGCTGATAAACACAAAAAACTATGCCATGCTGTTCTTACAGTGAGGTCTTTCCCCCTGAATGGCGTTGTCATCAGCTTGGTCCCTGCAGCATGAAGCATCCTCAGTCCTCATGCTGTACCTTATGAAATTAAGGCCTGGGAACAAACAATACCAAGACAAAGCCAGCCCCTAGAAAACCCCAAATGAAACTGGTCCCTCACAAAATAGTGGCAAAGCCTCACTTTGCACTTGTATTGCAAGGTAAAGCTGATGTCATTTAGAGAACACACAGCCTAAAGGGCCCTCTCTTCTTTATGCACTGGAGCATCTGGGGCAGGAAGGGGAGCCAGGATCTCTCTCTGCAAATACCCACAGAGCAGTGACAACTTCCCATTTTCCTTCACTCTTATTCTACTTTAGTTAAATCAGCCAGAGCAAAGGATGTAGAGTAGGTGATAGTTCCCTTGGGAATTTCTATGTTAGAATCATGGTAATTGGCAATGAAAGCAATCAGTGAGTTCAAACACTTTCAGAGAGACCTCTGAATGTCTCAATGCTCTCCTTTGTCATCCCCAGTACATGCATAATAAAAATGGCTACTGAAGAAACACAGGTAGGCATCCTGGCTCTAAATGCGTGTATAATGTAAAATGCAGAGTTGTACACCAGTCTGCTGGATGACAGGCTTGAGTGCTTGGATTGCCTACCAAGTGTTGATGAAAAGCCACACAGATTCTTAATTCAGAAACTCCAATTTTTCCTCTGTTCCTGTATTCATTTTCTTTATCAGCAGGGGATGACTTACACTTTCAAAACTGATTAACATTTTAAAACTGTGGGAGCACTTTGTGTGGCATTTCAAATTATTTTAACCCTTTAGCTCTTTGCTGGAGCTCCTCCTAGTTTTTTTTCTCTTTTTCCTTTTTTTTCCTCTTTAGAGGAAATGTTTTCTCCTCAATCTCTTTTTTCTGTTAGGCCCTCTCTCACATGCTTGAACACATTGATGTACGGGCAAAGCAGGGACTTGCCAGTACCCAAAGATCTATCTTCCAACCATGCTCAGCTTTGCTCTCAGGCAGTCGAAGCTCATTCTAAAGCATGGCTGAGGAATACTATTCACTTAAAAATAAATACTGTACTTGAAGGCATTTTTCCATGTCCATCGACAAATGTGTAACTGCAACATACACAGGATCATTTGCAGCTGCAGAAAACTATTAAGCAATGCCTACAGACTTGTCTTTAGTCCACTCACAAGTGCTGCCCCCTGTGAATTAAAAAGGTCAACATCTGTTCAAGTCCACTAATTGGGTTGATAACCTGACTAAAGATACGTAGAAAGGATCCTGTTCCAATGTAGTTTGAGTAAGGACAATCCCCACTGACCTTGGTGGGACTTGCATTTGAGGACCCACTTTGTCTCATGACTCCGAATATGAACGAAGACTCTGGTCACCAGCTGCTGTTCTGCAGTGCTCAGCGGTGACACTTAACACTGTAAATGTTAGTTTATTTTGCTTCTTACTGTTTTTCAGCAAACAGAAGTCCAGTAACAGGAGAGTTTCCCTGCTCTCTTATACTTAAGAATGCAGGAACAAAACTACATTTCTGTTTTTCTACAAGATACAGTGATAAAAAAGCTGGGCACAGGTCTCCTCTTTTCTAGCTTACCAGTTTTAGGAATTCAGAAAAGTTGTGCATGATCCAGTGGTCAAAGACAGGAAAGAAGGAAAGACAAGAAAGGCACATTACATCTGCATCTGTAGATGAAGTATCCGTTTCTCAACCTACCTGTCTTCTAACCTTTCCCTCTTTCACTTTCCAATGCTGCTTTAGCTGAGCTCGACTCCCTGATGCCCAGATTCTCCCTCAGGATTCCTTGCTTTGGAGATTGCTCTTAGCCCTGTCCCTGGATTTGGTGATGGAGATGTTGGGTTTAGGATGTATTTTTGTAACTCACTTGGTAATGACCTGCTACCATACTTCAGCATATGTTAACCAACAGATATGGTTGTATTGGCTTTGTGTGGCAAGGTTTTGGTAGCGGGGGAGGTTACAGGGGTGGCTTCTGTAAGAAGCTGCTGGAAGCTTCCCCTGTGTTCGAGAGAGCCCATACCAGCCGGCTCTAAGACGGACCCACTGCCGGCCAAGGCCGAGCCCATCCGCGATAGTGGTAACGCCTCTGTGATAACATTTTTAAGAAGGAAAAAAAGTTGGGGCAGACGGAAAACGGCAGCCGGAGAGAGGAGTGAGAACATGTAAGAGAAACAACCCTGCAGACACCAAGGTCAGTGAAGAAGGAGGGGGAGGAGGTGCTCCAAACTCTGGAGCAGAGATTCCCCTGCAGCCCGTGGGGAAGACCATGGTGAGGCAGGTTGTCCTTCTGCAGCCCATGGAGGTCCACGGTGGAGCAGATATCCACCTGCAGCCCAGGGAGGACCCCACGCTGGAGCAGGTGGGTGCCTGAAGGAGGCTGTAACCCCATGGGAACCCCGCGCTGGAGCAGGCTCCTGGCAGGACCTGCGGATCTGTGGAGAGAGGAGCCCACGCTGGAGCAGGTTTTCTGGCAGGACTTGTGACCCCACAGGGGACCCACGCTGGAGCAGTGTGCTCCTGAAGGACTGCACGCTGTTGAAAGGACCCATGCTGGAGCAGTTCATGAAGAACTGCAGCCCGTGGGAAGGACCCACGTTGGAGAAGTTCATGGAGGACTGTCTCCCATGGGTGGGACCCCACACTGGAGCAGGGGAAGAGTGTGATGAGTCCTGCCCCTGAGGAGGATGAAGTGGCAGAGATAATGTGTGATGAACTGACTGTAAACCCCATTCCCCATTCCCCATCCCCCTGTGCCGCTGGGGGGGTTGGTAGAGCATCTGGGAATGAAGTTGTGCCCGGGAAGAAGGGAGGGGTGGGGGGAAGGTGTTCTGAGATTTGGTTTTATTTCTCATTACCCTACTCTGGTTGATTGGTAATAAATTGAGTTCATTTTCCCCAAGCTGAGTCTGTTTTGCCCATGAATGGTAATTGGTGAGTGATCTCTCCTGTCCTTATCTGGACCCACAAGCTCTTTGTTATATTTTCTCTCCCCTGTCCAGCTGAGGAGGGGGAGTGATAGAACAGCTTTGGTGGGCACCTGGCGTTCAGCCAGGGTCAACCCACCACAATGGTAAACAGAAATTCTTTACAGTTGTGCCAATAGAACAAAGAAAAATGGACGATGCAAAACACTGGGGAGAACCAATCAGGGATGGTCTTAGCATTCTCAAAAATTCACATATACTTTCTGAAAATGTAACTATTTTGACAGTCAGTTTTAAAAAGAAAACTCCTTCAGTTTTACTCTTTTCCCTGTAAGAATATACAGCACATGATGTTTCAATCAGTTTATCCTTGTTTCATTAAATAGGATCAGGCAGGAATGAGTAGAAGTAGAAAATCATGTTTGTGGGATTGGAAAAGCTAGTGCCTTAAAAATTCTTCCAAAATATGAAAACTTTGAGCATTTCTTAAAAGGCTTGCTATTTATTATTTTAGCACATAACTAGTATTCTGAAATATTAATAACTTTGCAAAAATTAGTAGCTTTTTTTGACATTTGATTAACAGGTGTGAGCAGCACTTTTTCAGGTTTGGAGGCAGGTAATTTAGAGCTTATTGTAGGGGAAATGGAACAAAAGGAAAGAAAAATAGGGATAGTTCATCTACATTTCTTCCCCCTTTCTTTGAAAAGTTTCATGTTAATATTCAGGAACAATTTCCCCTTTTCTAATGTTCTTCCACTAGTCACATGTTAGTTAATTATCTTGGTTGTCCATTGTAAATAAAAAGTGAGAAATCTGCCATTTCACTTTGATCATGGTTCTGTTCCTTCCCCCCAATGAAACTCACACACAGAGTTTTTTCTTTTCCTTTCCTTCAGAGGTGAAAACCGTTCCTCATTAGGAAAAGCAGATGTGTCCTATCATAGAGAGCTGAGGGTTATAGTTTCTTTCAAGCAGTTTCCTTTCTCTCCAGGTACAAATTGTTTAATTCCCAAGAATTGTCAGTGTTCTGAGTATCCACATATATAGAATACGATGTCATTGGAAGCTTGAGGCAAACCATGTGTAAGAATAAAAAAAAAAAGTATTAAAGCATAAAAGCTAATGAGGACGTAGTGCAAATACTCTTCATAACTGCTGCCCAGCCAACTTCCTCAGGGGAGTTAGACTACAGTAGTCACACCAGGAAAACAGGCACACTACAGGTGGGTGCCAGTACTCTCCCTTCGCCCCTGCATAAAATAGTTGAGAAGAGAAATATAAAACCCAACAAAATTTCTTCCTGCACCTTTTTGATAATTTTAATTTATTTGAAAGTAGGTATGAACCCATATTCCTTTTCACACTCGTTCATATTTTGGAAGTTTGTTCTAAAGTACTTTTTCTCTTCAAATTAAACACATTTCCTGGGGATATACATATCAATTATTTTGTAACTCTACAAAAGCCAACAGTACAAATATTGCAGGCATTTAATAAACACAGGGCTGAAATGATACACCAAAATTACTTGTCATACAAGGTCTTGAAACAGGGAAGAGTTATATTCTATTCAGAAAACATTCTCTTGAAGTTTGCATATATCCCCTTTTATTTCCTTGTGAAGTTTTAAAGTTCCCCACACACATACACTTGCTTGGAGCCTTATGAAACTGAAATGTCAAGTGAGAGTTGCTTTATATCATGTTCTGTCAATCAAAGTAAGCGAGGCTTTATGCATCTGTTGCTAGTATATTGGCACTTTTTGAAGAGTGTTTCGGAGGGAGCGAGAATAAATAAAGATCCTTCAGGCACTTTCTCATTTATGGATGAGGAATCAAAGCAGTCTGAAACTTCATTTTCAGCCTGATACCCTGAAGATTGTTGGCTGATAATTCTGGATGGAACAGCTTATCTGGGAGGATTAGGGAGAACATGGGCTTCCTATTACTGCTGGCTTCAGTCTATTCAGCTGGGCAGACTCTGTCACACATTATCTGTGCCTTTACATATGTCACTAATCTTATCTGTATCTTTTCAGCTCCTTCTGTTGGAGCTGTGGTTTCCTGTACCTAAACCTCCCATTTCTTCATTACACCAGCTGTATAGGCATTAGCCTTCTCTAACAGCCTTTCTGCACTGTGTCATTCAGTAATAGCTAGTAATGCAAAGGTATGAGAAGGTAATGGTAGTGCTTTATCTCAGATCTTACAGGCCTCACATCAATATATTAAATGCATACCTCCCTTCCCACCAGCATCCTACATCCTCCCCCCACCATTTTTGGCCAAATGCGCTTAACAAAATAAAATCACCTCAACAATAGAGTATCTCTGGAATCATTAAAAATAACGGAAGCAGGCGATTTGGGGACAAGTATATATGCTGGAAGGGCCGAAGTAGTTTTTAACCAGCAGAAGAAAAACATCAGCACCAGAATTAATCTGGAGCTTCTGCCATTCTCTCCTGAATTGCTAATTGGTGTTGCAAATTTAGTGGTGGTGGTCACTAGGACAAAGTAGCTCATAAGAAAGAAAGATTAAACCTTCTAAGAGTACCTGCCCTTTTTAAATTTTAGAGGGAAGCCCCTTCCCCACACCTACTCTCAAATATTTCCCTAGCTCCAGCTGGCTCCCTGCCTGCCGAGCTAAGCTCCATCCTTTCACTCCTGTTCTGCCTTTGCCTTTCAGTCTTCCTGCCACACCACCACTCTGATGTCCTCTTTCCTTCCTAACTAATTTTCTGCTGTTTCTTCACCTCCTTCAGCCATTTTCAACTTGCCTCATTCCCTGTTACTGTAATAAAAATAACAATAAATGAATTTGTAAAAGTGAAGGAAATGGAGCCAATGAGATACACTTTGACCATTTATTTTCTCTCTAAGACTGTTTTTGACTGTAAGGTCTTTTGGGCAGGGGCTGCTTTTCTTGTGTGTTTTCATTGTGCCTAGTACCATACACATCAGAAAAAAAAGAAGAATGATCACTCAGTCCTTATCTTGATGGCTTTTTTGGGTACCACCAGAGTGCAAACTAGAAAAACACATCACTGATTTCTGACTAATAACTCACTCAATAGTACTATCTGGCAGTTTATTTGCAATTAGTAATTCAGCCAGTTCTATATATGATTGATTTTAAATACAATTTAAATAATTTTAAAGCAGGGAAATTTTCCTTCCTGTTTTTACTGCCTTCACATTTTGTTTTACTTTAAATTGCCAAGTTATTAGGGATCTGTATCTTGTCTGTTCTCTCAAGGTTGAAACAATAAGCTTTATCTGAACCTGACAAACATAATTTCTCTTCTTCGTAAATGAATGCCTTGAATGTCATGGTTTCCCCACCCTGCAACCACAAGCCCAGTCAGGGCCATGTCATTTAACACAGACCCATTTTTTATTCTGTGACAAGCAGAAGCAACAAGAAGTCTAACCTATATCCCAAAGCTATACAAATGCTGCTGAATTATATAGGCAAGACAGCCACAGAGAGTTGTGTTTGCTCCAGCAGTGCTGGCAACTGCAAGAAATAATGTGTTGCATCAATGGAAGATTTCCTTGTCTACGTGCAGTCTTTCAGAGATTTGGAAAAGGTTCTTGCTGTGGACACTGCAAGAACTGCTGTTTTTCAGCATAAACAGGACATTCATGGTCACTCAAGGATGTAAGGAAGAACTTAATTTCAGATGGTCCCAGGGAAGTTGTCTTCCCTTTTTGAATCTGGTTGATTTGTTCTTCCCTAGGCTCTTGTACATGGACTTTTTCAACAAGCATTGGGATAAACTCAGGTTTGGTATAGACTTCACTTTGCCCATGCAATTTGGCCAGCTATGCATGTCACTGACTAAAAAGTATAGACCTAAAGAGGGGAAGGCTAATTCTCAACACCAGAGCAGAATCTAATGTTTCATCAGGTGTACCTGAACCCCTTTATGATACGTACAGTATGAAGAGATATATAAAGAATCTCTTAAATACTTAATTTATAGTCAGCCCTTGTCTGAGTATGTGTCATTTATGAAAGGATAACACGTGGCATGTGGACTCATCATTAGCCCAAGGTAACAGAGGTTATGACTTCTAATTCTGTTCTCAGCCCTGCTACAGAGTTACTACATGACCTTGCACAAATCACTTAACCTTTATGTGACTAATTTTATCCATCTATAAAATGGGGATAATAAAATTTTTAGCTACACACAGCAGGATGATGAGAATTAATTAATGCTGTAAAACTCCCTGAGAAAGAAAGCTTAATATACAGGGCCTAATTCCACTAGTATTCACTCTCTGGCTCTCTGTCTTGAGCAGTTACTTCTAGCTGAGCAAAATTAGTGTAAAAAGCTACCATCTGGATTTGTTAGCATTGTTCAGATTCGCTGAGCTTAGATATGGAGCTCACACAAAGCACTCTGGAGAATCAACCCAAGAGAAATCTCAAGCCATTCATTATTAATATTAGTTGTATATCCATGTACACAGAGAACAATCAAAAGCTCTTGAACATTCAGAATTTCATAGTACATAGAGTCAGCCTATGTAAAACTAGACATGTGATTAAAAGTGCCTGTCTGTTACTGAAGCTGCAAGCACTGATCAGGTGGCCATACACCCACGTGCATATGGCGAGAAGAGTGTGCATTGCTCATGTGGTTCTTCAACCTCTGTTTTTTTTAATTTGATGCTAAAACTTCACTTCTTCTGGATTGTGCAGCAATTTTCTAAAATAAAAGCAATATAATTTTCATTAGAATATTCAAGTTTGAAATGTAGTACCATGTCACCTACTAATATATTGGAAGTTTATGGGATGTGACTATTGTAAAATACACGGCATGAAAAGCTAGCTAATATCTATGTCTAGTAGTTGGTATGAGGGGGGAATGGTAGACTGAAGATGACCATGCTCTCTTCACTCTGCTACTGACATGCTGTTTTACAGTGGGCAGTCCAAATCAGTCCTAATCCAATTCCCATTTCCATATATTGACATATAAAGAAATCCCCACATGGTATAGAACAACCAGTCTTCAGTATCCTAATCTGTTGTTTTACCTGAAGTATGCATGGATTTATGCTCAAAACAATCACTTCATTTCTTTTTACTACTAAGGCAGAATTTTCAGGTTACTATGATTATTGCAAACTGCATCAAATAAACAATATATTTGCACTCAAACCAGAAGATCGGCCAAAGTTATAAAACTGCCAAGAAAGCAGAAAGCACCAGTCTTGTCTGTAGGTATCAGTAATACAATTGCCTTACCCTAGACTAGCAGCAAACCAACTGATTAATGGTTCAAGATCATGTCTGATGTAACTTGAAGTACTCCATGGCAGGCCCTAACTCAAGTGCCCTTTCAAATTAACCTCAGAAGATTCTTCATCATAAGGAAAAATTAATTCTTTATGCAATGGAAGTGATTAACCTTGAACCTTCAAAGTCAAGATGATTGGAAGGGGGGGTGTGTGTGTAGAGGGATTCTGCAATCTCCAAGATGTTTTAAAACTGATACATTGGGGAGAAAACAAACACAATAAATACGTCTCTCTCCTTAGTTTGCCGTTGCAAAGCATTCCAGCATATTTTGCTGTAAAAACCTTTTCTCTTTTAAATGATCAAAGCAGCATGTGATCCAATCAGGTAAACAACTGCAACAAGCCAGAACAACACAAATACACTTAAATGTCCTGTTTACTGAAGATGTTCATTGAAGATAATGATGCACAGGTGCCAAGAGATTTGGAGAAAAATAAGTAAACAGCAAGTAAACCCAGCTTGATGAAGTCTATGATAAAATGTGTGGGGTGGAGGAGGGTGGTGGTGACATTTTTGTGTTTTATTAGGACTAAGAAATTGGGGCGGGGGGGCACTTTTTGTTCTAAATTTTCTACTTATAAGGGCTGACTTGCTGTTATGAAAGTCTGAGGACTTGGTTAGTTGCAATTGTAGAAATCTTTATTGTGAGCTGAGAAAACTTTACTTGCAGACTACTAAAATCCTTTTGCATCTTACACACTTATGTTAATATCAGCAGAGCAGAAGAATATAACAGAGAGGGCTAGACATTGCCAAAATAGATTACCTCTAAGCATACTTCCTCCTGGCTCAGACAAAATAAATGTGCCATTCCTGGAAAAATAAAATCATAATAATAAACTAGTAGTAATAATAATGCAGCACAGACTATTTCTATAAGAAAAAAGCAAAGATAACCCATAAAGAACTAAATGTAAGTAGTTTTTAGGATGATTTGGTTTTGTATGTTTGTTTTGGTAAAATAACCAAAGCATATAATTGCATTGTATAATTTCTCTTCTGGCTTCTCCATTTATGCTCTCTCTGGCATCCTTTATTCCCCATATCCCTTGACCCATTTCAAGAGAGAATTTAGGGAGGTGCTGATTCTTAAAGCAGATGAATTTTCCCACTGACTCACATAAAACATACACAAAAGGTTTTCTGTTGCAGGGCATATCATCTGTGAGGCCACCCCAAGGAGGCACCCACCTTCTGGCCTCCCATTAAATTCTCCTGCTCCCACTCTATCATGCCACAGCCTGAGTCAGTCTTCTCAGTCATTCATACTGATTCACTCGAGCTCAGTGAAGCGGCTACTTTTAGGTCTTTGTGTGGTAATACCCTCAAGCTGTACTGGCTCCAAGCAAAGTCCTGCAGCTCTAGAAATTCCCCTTTTCTCCAAAATGCAGAGAAAGCAGTCCATCTCTTCTTAGCCTTCCCCTTCTCAGGCTGATTTGCAGTCCCACCCACTGCATTAACCAGATTTCAACAACGTGGCCTTTAAAATGGCAGGGAACACAAAAACTTTGTTCATGCAGGCAGTGATCAAGAGCCTTATCACATCATGCAGCCTATAGCATGGACATGGCTTACCTCTCCTAGGGTTAGGCTCATTTTTAAAACTTCATTTTTTAAACCTTTAATCATTTTAAGGGCATTTTCCTGTTCACTTTGGTCCTGATGTAGTCTTAGCAACAAGCCTTTTGTAGCACACTGAAATGCAATTGATGGGAGGATATGTTGTTTGTAATACCCTGAGGTGTATTGCAACGTGCTTGCCACTTTATGTGGTGAGCCAGAGAACACAGGTGGTGCTGAGTGTGCCATTCAGTTTTTTATTTTTATCTTAAACCAACATTTTCTTAAGTTACTACCAGCCAGCCTTAGTGAAAATGAGTCTATCTGAAATGATTATTCGTATATATACATGTGCCTCGAATCCAAAATCAGTAAGACACATTTCTGTATCATTAGATACCTATTTTCAAATGCTTCATAATGGGGGCTTATTTTTGTTATCATGAGTCAAATAACAGAATCACTGAAGGTGGAACAGGGTAAAAGTGACTCATCCTACCTGAGGTCTCCACATGCACTTGGTAAGCACTTGGGGTTTATAGATGACAGTAATGAAATAAATACATCATCTAGATGCGTGGGTGAGTAAAAGACCAATCCACTCTGTGCTCAAGTGCCTGGAAACACTGCGGCTGGCAGCGGCACTTAACCATGATCCCTAGGAAAGGTGCCTTTTCACCAGTTAGAGATCCTGGATGTATCTAGGAATGTGGCCTGCATCTGTCCTAGTAAATGCAAACGCTGCTGGAGTGATCCCAGATGCCAGGATGCTGTTGTCATTGTCAGTAAAATGTTAGAACATCTTCGACAGACACAAGTGAGGGAATAACAAAACACCCAACACAACAGATCAAACCTTACAAGGTGTCTTCTAGTATCTCCATCTGCTAAGTTACTTACTGTTGCTTTAAGGTTTGTGTCACACTACCAGTGTCTTTCCAAAAATTTAGGTAGAGGGTTTTTTCCTGCCTCTTCTTAATGTGTAGATTTCAGCAGTCACATTTCTGAAGATTTGGGAGGGAAAGGGGGCTGTGTCGGAAAAATTCTGAGTATTCACAATGGATTGCTTTAAAAATATATTTCCATATTCTGTAGCATATTTTATTTACTATTCACTAATATTGGAGGACAAAAAGTACAATTCTTTGCATGTTTTACAAAAAAAGGGTGATATTATTCTGTTGAATACATGCTGTATTCACTGTCAATGTTTCACCATGTGCAGGATTTCTTCTTAAAGAAGTAATCTTTAAAACGATCTGCTGGACTTCTTCTCTAAAGAAACTCATCTAAGAAGGCTATCTAACCCCCCATAAACCCTTTTCTAGCCTATCATAAACTACAATCACTTCCTACAAAGAGCTCAGGAAATTATGTACCGAGACTTTTTGTGGTGAAACTTCTGTTGTGGAAAACAATCTAACTGAGTGCTGGTTTAGATCTGAAACATCAACAACTGTATATTCCACTATTTAGATAGAAAAAAATCACCAAAACTAGGTATTCTACTTATTACAATGCACCCAAGTTGCTTGCAGTAGGGATTACCTGTGTAGCTGAGTCTTTATGCTATTAGATTCCATAGGAAAGTTCCCAGCTGTCTTTACATATTTAAATTATAGCAACTTGGGTAAAGTTTTGCCTGAAACAAATAGGCAAATACACTGTATGAGCACAGTGCATACCCTCAAATGAGGACTTAGTAGAATTAACAAAACTTCTATGTGTGCCTTGGAATTGTCTTCTGTCAAATAAAAGAGCAAATTAATCCTAAACTAATACTTATATAACATTTCCTCCTATTTGCATTTTTTTACTGAATACCAGAAGAGCTGGATAGTTTTCTCCTTTGCTATTGGAAAGATGTGTGTTGGGAAGAAATTAAGCTATGTGTTCTGGGAAGTATTAAGCTCTGTGCAACACTAATATGTCTTTGAAGTGAAGCAATAAAACAGAAGAGCACAGATCTATTGGTAATACAGATTTGCTTTAACTGCTGAATAATTGTTAATTCAGAAAGTAAACATAAAGTGTGTAGAATCTTTCAAATTCATGAATAAATTTTCATAGGCAGAAATGCCATGACCAAAAAAAAAAGATGTAGCAGGCTTGGTGAATTTTGTTGAATGCTTGTTGAGTTTACAAATCTTTTATCTTAACACTTACTACAGTTTGAGACTGGTGAATAATTCACAATGAATATTTCATCAGACACATGTTGCCTTCTTTTTGCAAACAGTATATCTGCAAACAGCTCATAGTTTTCCAGATTCATTTGTTATTTGAAATTATTTTTTTAAAAACGTAACCATACAGATTAATCCGAAACCATTATCTGCAAATATTTGACAACTCAGTTGGGCTGGTTAGTTGTGATGAGCCAGATAAGTCACAAGGTAGTCTTTCTATTCGTGCACTGGAACAACAAGCATATACTCTGGAAGAAATATTTACACATGCGAATATGACATTTAGTTTCAGTGAATACCCCTGCATGTGATAGGGGAGCATGTGTTCTATGACCATTTGTGCCAGTAAAAGGCAATCACTCAAATGTCTGTAGAAAGCAAACACAAAAGGGGATTGTGATTATCACGTAGCCAACACAAAATACAATCTCATTTTTAAGCAGGAGAATGAATTAACAATATGCTGTTGGTAGGGCAGATAAGTGACACTGAGGACACAAAGACAGTCCCAGTGGCACATATTTGCATACTATTTGTCCATCTCCCCTTTTTGTAATTGTTTGATGCTCTCAGGCACCTATTGTTAACATGAAAAATAGTTCCTAGGCAGTAACAAACTAGGCCGATGACAGTAGCAACAGATATCCAATAGTCATCCTCAAAATTGATTTTGTTCCACGCTGTGCTGGCTAACCATTGTCCTCAGGGTTGCTTGAGGAGGCAGAAATCACTTCTCACTTTGTAATATACTTCTTCTATGACAAAGGCTGGAAGGAGCTGGGTCAGAGAAGCTGTTGTGGGGGCCTTAAGTAAGTGAAGGATCCTTCTAACCAAGGAAATCTCCCATGAGTGGATCCAATAAATTTATAACTATTTAACCTATTAGGTGCAAAATGACTGTATTCCAGCTTCGAAGCTGGCATCTGTTTTCACAGAACTATAAAATAGAAACCTGTACAAGATTAGAAATTTCTCCCTGCCTGCCACACGTACTTTTTCCAAGTAACTTGTCCGAAATGGGCAATCCCCATTGTTGTCTTCTCTTTACACAGACTGGCTTCTGACTCAAACTGTCATACCTAACACCTAACAGCTAGCATGTTTTGTCTGTGATGGAAATGGTGAACCCCACAGAGTATGCCGTAATGCACCAGCTGTGCATAAGAAGAGATTAGGAAGACAGAGATACCACAGTCAGCTGTGCCTAAGTTTTATCTAGAGACTCATCAAAACTGGTTTTGCTAGTGCTACTTTCCTCCACATTATACTAAAAAGCATGTGACTTGTCACATATGTTCAGTCCAGACAGAGAATAAAGGTATGATAATAGCTGGTACTAGTATTAACACATTTCAAAAATCCATTGTAGACAGAAGTACAAGCATCTTGATTTACAGAGGTGTTTGAACTACTGTCATTCGATTTCGGTGGGAATTAAGTACCTGACCTGTTTTGGCATTTAGGTAAATCTTACTAAACACCCATCTTCAACTCTAGGCAGCTAAATACCTCTGTGTATTTGATTTATAGCATTTAAAAGAGGTTGTTGAGGCTTTAACTCCACTCTGACAGCATTTTAAAGACAGACTCTAGTCTGCATAAGACTCTGCAAAATAGTTAGTTAGGAAGTATTAGCTAACAGGGCCTATTACCTTAAATCTTTTCCTCCAGGGGTTCTTGGAGGGCAAAAGAATTTGCCCCCTCAATAATCATGGCAAAACAATACTTTAGATTGTCCAGGAGAAAGAAACAAAAACCACAAAATCTTTTCACAGCCACACCAAAACCAATGATTCTCTTGCCTGTAACTGAATTCCACTATAAAGCATGTGGTTGAATAAACCTCAGCCAAACTTGAGCATGTAATGCTTATTTGGGGATTTCTTGTTAATGACTATTGTGCAGACCACCCAGCTGCATAGACAAAGTTGCAGATCTGAAAATATTCCTGTGTATAGTGAAATAGCAGTCATTAGGACCACAAGAGAATACCATTTCCCTTGCACTGACAACGCTCCCAGTGAGTCCTCTCATTCGCCCTGGTAAAGAAAATGGCTTTCAATGAATTCCTTAAAAAGAAAAAAAAAAAAAAAAGAGAGAAAATTTAAAAAGCAGCTGCAGTGCGCACATGGCATAAGCAGTTTACTAAGGCATTACAGTACAGTGTCATGCAGGCTGTTAAAGAAAATCTGGTACTCCGGTGATAATGTGTATATTCATTCAGTATAAATGACTAAGTTCAAAAAACCATACAATGAATCATGGTTGCAAGGCCAGACTTGCTTTGATTAACTACACTGGTATAATGAAATCCAACAGAGCAATCACTGAAACATTTAGCTCCAAATGTAAATCTTCTTGAACTCTGAAAAAAGCATGTTAGGCAATGAGAGGTGGTATATAATACAGCCATATTTCATATAATGAAAGTGGAAGCAGTTGTAAAGAAAAGGGAATGTTAAAAAGTTGTTATGCTGTGTTTGGCAAGAATGAGTCATTCTGAATGTGTCAATCATGATAATCCAACATATTTTTAATCTAAAGGTCAATAGAAGCAGTTTCTATAGTGGTACAATAGTTATGCCAAATATGAAAGCAAGCATTTATAAGGCGATTTCAAGTATTAATACAGTACCATAATGTGTCTTGGAGAATTAATCTCAGCTTTAAATTGAAGGGCATAGATTGATCAAGGTAAGAGAATTTTATTAAAAATGTACTGTTATAACCCATGACACTTTCATTTCAGCAAGACTGTCGTGTTGAATTCCCATATCTCAGGCATGTCTTAACTGTATAGATGAAAGGTATCTTTTCTACCAAAAGGCAGAACTTGGTCTGTCTAGGGGAAACCTGGGATCTACTGTTAAACTATAGAACATGAAGATTTCCTCATATGGTAACTGGTCATGCATCTGGGCACGACGCACAACAAAAGGTATGTATTTTTTCCTAGGAAGCACATCTGCCTAAGTGCCATTAAAGTTAATAGAAGATTACCTGCACCAGGGGAAATCTAGTCCTGAGGAATTCTTCTCAATACACACTTCAACTCAAACATTACAGGTTTTCCTTATGTCATCATTTCCCTGCTGTTCTGTCCCTTTTGTCTCTGCAGTTGACTACAGTCCTAGAGGACAGTTTTTTTCAGTGGTCAGTAGAATTGTTATGAGTACAAAATACAGAGCATGGACAAAAAAGCCCAGCCAAGCCAAACAACTCTTGACTTTGGGTTGTCCAAACAACACAACCAGAAGGAAAGTCTTTCCCTTCCACTGTTGCTTGCCCAGAGGATAGAGAACAAAAAGTATGGTAAAGAACTCTGCTCTCATAGTGAGGGAAACTAAGGTTGAGGGCAGCACTGCTGGTGTTGGGATGTTATCCACCAAGCTGTGTGTTGCCAGGGGGTGAGAGACCCTGGAGGACAGGCCACAGAAACACGGAAGTGGGGAAGCATCTTAATGGTTGTCTTCAGTGTTAAGTGAGGGAAAGGAGAGAGTTCCTCTACACGTCTCTGCCAGCCTTTCCACTACCAATTTAAAACATTGTGCTTGCCATAGAATAAAAGAGCTTATTACATACAGATTACATATAGAGATCTGCTGTTACCACTACAGACTGTTGTCAGATCTGGTGCGAGTAGAAGCAATTTCCTCCAAGTCAGTGTAGCTCTACCCACTCACACTGGACCTAAATAGGTACTACAGGATTCACCAGTCCAGTACTTAAAATAATGTTGAGCTTGATAGACTGAAAATGCTTACGTAAAGCAGTCACACCAAACATTACAATAGTCACTGCAAAATCCATACAGTAAACCTTGGTGTTTCAGACTGCTTTTGTAGAATATTACAGCACTTGCTTTAAAACAGGACTTATAACCTACACAAGAATTCTTTTTCAGAATTATTCCATTTGAAGAAGTAAAGGCCTGAATAAAAATGTGCTTTCATCAATAAAATGCAGTGTTTCATGCAACAACCCATAACTGTCACAGCTGTTCTAAGACTGCAAGGGAGTCAATTAATTTGAAGATGGATGTGCAGACTAACTTCTAAGATTCAATAGCCTTTGTGTTGGCCCAAAGGCCAACATTGATGTAACATGAACAGGAGGCTTCACACACTGAGTAGAATATGATTTGGGACAGAGTGAAAATTGCTAACACCTTGCAGTGCTTAAGGGGGGATGAGACTCTACTGGAAAAGAAAGGAAATTTTTTAGGATTATTGTTTTCCTAACACTAAATCATCTTTTTACAATGAAATATCATAATGGACTCAAGGCACAAAGAACACGTTTTAGCCTGTTTGCAGATCACAGTCAACTTCCAAGCCCTAGTGTCCACAGATAGCCACTAAAATCCATATTCCGACACCAACGTAAGTGTCGTGATCAAAGCTGTTTGTTCACTGTTGCCATCAATTCTTTTCAAAACACTGAGTAGTAAATGGAAAACATGCCACTTAGTGCTACTAAAATATTTTCTATTATGCCTGTAAACTTCTCATTGGGTTTTTCTTCTCATCAATTCTCCTAGTCAATAGGGAGCTTGAGACTGAAGAGAACTGAACAGCTCTTTGATTTCCTCATCTTTTCTCCCAAACCTCTACAGAGAGACCTGCACAACTTAAAGGAGATTTAAAAGGAGAAAAATGAGCTTCATTTGAAAATATCTTTTCCTTAAACAAATTTTGTAAAATGACAATGGCTACAAAATGACCTGCAGACCTGCATCTACATGCAAAATTCAACCCTGTCACTGATTGCAAAATATGACGGAAAAATTAAACACAAATAGGTTTGTTACACACATTGAAGGCCAGATATTCTATATCGTATGGAGTTTGTGTCTTTATAGGGTATACACTCTGGAGCTCCACTCACAAGATATGAGTTTCCTTGACTGTCACAAACCCCACTCTGACTTGTGGGAGTGCTGTGTGCATGTGGAGCCTTCCCACGAGCAGGGAAATGGTGGGAGCAGATTCCCCAGGACTCAGAAAATAAGATAATCAAGGAATCCTCCTTACACAGACTGAGTGACGTCCAGCTCTGCTCAATAAAATATTTAGGCATGTGTATAGGTAAGAGATTAAAGCACAGGTCTAAGTGCCCTGCATAATTAGGAAATACTACGAATGAGAACCCTAGGAAGACAGGCTTCTTTTTGTTTCACTCAACTGTTTCTTGGGGTATGTGATTCTTGCTTACTAGATATAAAGGAAACCAATTCAGCCATCCTGTCTTAACAATGTGATGATTCTGTTTCTAAACACCAAAGGATTTCTTCACCCGCCTCTAATTTGTATAAATGGTAACGTGATGAAACTGAGCTACCTACAAGCTAGAGATAGAGTTGATTTGGAACATACGTCATGGGCGTGCTGTGCTTTTCCCCCTCTGGCCTAGGACAGAGGGAAAGGCTGGGACCACACAAAGGGGGTCTGCCCTGCACCTCCTGCAGTAGTGGGTCCTGCAGAGACCTCTCCTGGCAGAGCTCCGAAAGTCATGCCAGGCTCACTCCTCACCTTGCCCAAGGCAAGCCTTTGCAGACTCACTCTTCTGCTTCCTGAAAGACAGATGAACCTGAAAACCTCTTTTCTGTTTGTTGTTGTTGTTGTTTTTGCTTTCTTTTTAAATGTCTTCTTTCCCCGGCTCTCTTGTGGAGCTATTTCTACAACCATCCCGATGGTTGCTTTAGCTGTGATGGTAGCTGCTGATAATGGACAACTCCAGACTGCAAGTTTCAACAAACCACGTGCTGCAGTGTGGGGTAGGTAGGTAAATTACACCTATTATACGTATGTACCCTGATCAGTGAACAGTGGAAATGTGTCAACATTTGAAAATTAAAAGAAATACATTAAGAAGTTTAGCTCGGAGGATTGCAGCAGTATTGAGGTAGAGCACAGTCAAGTGAATTACTGCTTTCCTGTTTTATAGTGACAGCAGATTAAAGCAGTGGGAAAAAAAAAATCCCAGCAGAATAACATATCTGTGATAAACCTCCAAGAGCCCCAATGGTGGAATAATCTCAGATCAGGCACCAATTTATGGGGTAAGTTTGAGAAGCCTTAGAATCCGTAATAGGGGAAAAAAATCAGCATGAGAAAGATTTAAGTAGGTAACACTGTTTTCTGCCAGTATTACTGCTGTGTGTATGTCCCTCAGGTCCCTTGAGTGATTATGCCAATATCTGCAGCATTAGGATTGGACGCCTATTAATCAGGATGAGCAAACCTTCACATTTCTTCTGTGAAGAATCATGAACTGGGGGACTAAATACAGGCAAACAGATCCAATAACTTTATCCTTACAGCAGAGTGACATAAGCAAATATAAATCCCACTAGTGTTATTATAACGCCTGCTAAGCTAATTGAGAACATATTCGTTTCTTCAACTAAATAAATTACTCTTACAATTATATGACCCCTAGGTCATCTCCTTTAGGAGATGCCTAGCACTTGAATTAACTATTCAACTCTTCACAGTAAGTGGCCTCAGCCAATCAATGCCAAATAAATACTGCTGAAATATGCATTTAATTATCCTAACACTTTAGCTTCTAAAACCTTTTCTTTGCCGGCAGTTTTTTTGTTTGCTAATTTATTCTCGAAGGGTGAGAGATTTCTGAGTCTAGTCTGAGCCTAGCCTTTGTAGACTCTGGTCCCAAAACAGATCACAGCCAACCCTCACAGTCAAAACTGGTTACAAGCAGACCATTTCTTTGATACCTTGAAGCAATGATTTTTTTATCCATATTCTTTATTTTGTTGATTGCAAGAAGCAAACATAGCCAGCTAACTTTTATGAAGTTTCAAAAGTATGCCCTTCCAATCTGCTTTGCCAGGTTAGCTAAGGACAAAATGCCTCCTCTAATGAAAAATCCTTGTTCTGCCAAACTCAGAGTTACTACTGCTGAATTAAAACTGACATGTAAAATGTCAGTGAGCTCACTACAAATTGCTTTATTTTAGAAATTATGTGGTTCAATTTACACATCAACTAAAACATGCTACAAAAACATTAAAATATAAGTTCTTCTGAAAGCTAAAAGCTGCTTTGCAGCCTCCTGACTTGCTAAAATTAATCCTAATGAATCTAGATGTTGTAAAGCCTATGCCCCATACCTATAAACCCAGTTTAAGCCCTGTGCATAGGTGTTGCGTGGGACTCCTGCACTGGAGCACATCTTCCCTTGAGGAGCACACAGTAAGTTATAATTTAGGATATTCACATTATGTATTAGTCCCTAGAAGTAAGAAAGCTCCTAACCACTCTGCTGTAAATTGGAATAGGATTAAATTTGCCATTTACTTGCACCAGTGTAAATAAGACCACAACTTGGGCCTGAGTACAAAATAATTCCTGCATAACTAAAAATGACTCTTTTATTCTTGTACCCTTTTTTGGATTTGCGTGATTTTCCATCTAAATAAACAAACATACCTAAATTGCAGTATAAAAAACACTCTAATTTTCCAATTATTTGGAATATAATTTTCATGAATATTAATTCTTTTAAAGAGGAAAATGAAAGTGATGACACCCTGTGGACTAGTAGACTTCATACCTTCAGAAAAAAATGTTTCATTAATTTTTAAACAAGAGACATTCATTATTATGCTTTCTGTGACAAGACTGATTTTTTTGTAAATGATGACCATAATTAAGCTTCTCATAATGAACACTGCTATTACTAAACAGTACAATTTATACAATGTCTCCACTCTAGGAGACTTTGCTTTTTTATTGAGGAGAAAAATCAGATAATGACTGAGATTATAGTATAATACTATTATTTTTAAGGATATTGCACAAAACATATATAGAGTATATTAATCTTTAAGCAAAACTTAATCAGACCATGGCTGTTTAGCCAGAAAAAGAACTGATGGATTTGTCATGACTCTAAAGCAATGTTGATGTTTCTCCTAGTTCTAGAGAAATGTACAAATTAAGTTAAACTCAAGTGACGTTTTTACACAGTGCAAAACATTTCCACGTCATTCATGTACTTAATCTAGGGGTGGCAGAACTCTGTATAGATAAAAACTATTTGAATCTGCTACTAGCCAAACAAGGAACATCTTCACAATTATTTGTAGTTCTGTGAAGCCTTATATTCAACTGCAAATGCAGACTGTTTTCAGCTTTGCCTGTGGAGATCTTTGGAGATGGCCTAATCTGGCAGTCAAACACCCACTTGTTATAAAAGAAAGGTATTTAATCAATATATGCTCTTGTTTTTCCACGCAGAGGAAAAAAACCCAAATGTGAAGTTGGTGACCACTTTCAAAACTTGAATTCTAAACACCAAAACCTGAGACTTCATGGGAGAAAGCACCTAGAGAGTGCTGATAATTTGCTTATAATATTTCTTGAATATTTTCAGCTGGGTTCAGAAGTGCTTCATGAAACAAAGAGAGGCGAATTTTGATGAGTTTAAATACTGCTCAGCCAATGACAGTTCCTAGGAAAATGCTGATTTAGCCACAATTCACACATGTGGCACATTCTCTTGCTGTTTCTCTGATTAAATATGTGGCTGCGTATTCCTATTTATATTGTAAAATGTGTTGCAGAGTTACACAAATTTAGGGTTTTTTGTAGTGCCTAAGTGACTTTGGAACAGAAGTGTTTCTCGTATTGAAGGAATCTATCCTCCTAAGCTACCTTAGAGGTAAGGATTTTGGAAATCCTGCTGAAGACATTTGTACTGCAGCTTTATGATTTTTTCCTACTGCAATTTTAGTGAAGAGCAACACTATTATCAAGCCTGTTTTGAAGAACAAAGCAGTGTGATTTGGGGAGGACCTTTTGGTACATGGATTTGATTCAAAGTGGCATTTTAAAGTTATACCCGAGGCCTACTGAGCTTTTGGTCAAGCTGTGCAGGTCAGATTATGTTTTGTGGCATCAGGAAGTCAGAGAGGGCAGAGGAGAGGGCTTTCCATCGTCTCCAGATTTCCATCGTTTGCAGTCTAAACATATGTCTTATGAGATGATGTTAGTCAGAGATTTCAACAATTAAAAAACTGGAGGTGGCCAGGCATTTCCTGTCTAACAGGCTCTTTGCAGGTGATAGACAACAGGCTCGATAAATGTCCATAACAAACAGCCCCAGAAGTTACTGTGGAAGGAGGAGAGATTGTTTGTTTTTGAATGACAAAAATTAGAACAGAATGTTTTGTTTCAGGCCAGCTCAGCCCAAATCAAAAAGTCATGATCTGACAAACTGAAAAGAAGCTTTTCATTTCACATCAGTTTGACATTAATTGACATTTGTCTGAAGTGCTGTTACATGGCCATGAGATTTGTGGTGCTTTGTGCTGGGGACCTGAAAGCATGTTTCAGCTGCCAAATCCAAGTACATGTCCTAGCCCTGTCCTAATAAAGCTTGGCTGTACATCAGCCACCTCCCACATTTTTCCCCTCTTTGCCATGCTTTCTCTAGGAAAGAAATCGAAGTCATGGAGAGAAAACTGTGACACAAAACCCATCAGTCCTCTCATCTTGCCAGCTGTGGGAATAGGACTGCAGACTGTGCTATGGAGAAAACGTGCCCTTTGGTCAGAGCCATAACCTCACCAGCTGAGCAGTACTTTGCTTTGCCCTATCTCCATTAAACAAAAAGGATCTCTTTGGGAAACAGGATCATTTTCAACATACCAGAATGTGACCTACTTGTTTGTAAAGGATCGTATTCTGATGTTCATTTTTTAACCTGTAAGTAACTTTGAAGAAGTTTGTGGGACTACTGTGGGACAGGAGGTTCATGAACTGTGTAATGACAGAAGAATAGGCTTCACCATTTTCTAATCTCTCTCAATGATGCATTTTGTATGTTAACTGCTGAATTTATAGTACATCTTTGCCATACCTAAAGCACTTTTTAAGTCAAATCACTAATTCAAAAAGACAGTTCCCTGCAACTATGAAAATAGTTACTGCTACAAGATATTTGGATAAGTGCACCTAAAGAGTCTGAAAAGAGATGAACTGGCATTGCTGGCAACGCATTTTTGCATTATCTGTGTTTGCATTAAAACACACACTCAGCTAGAATGAAAGATTTTTCTTGAAAAAATATTTTCTAAAATGTTTTACATTTTGTGTAACAGACACAGTTTTACAGGAAGTCTAAGGAGGCTGTAGATCTTCTGCAACTAGTGTCCCTTGTTATGGAGCATGCATGCCAAGTTACTTTGATGAAAATGAACATGCAGCCTCACAGCCCCTGAATCCTGCTTGTGGCTGCATTTTTGTACATGTTTCCTGATAAACCTTGGTTCAACTCAACACATCTTGCTTGTCTCCTGCAGGATAAAATAAGTTAAACATCTTTTATTATCACCTAGACACATCCAAAATATACTCTTGTGTGTATTATAAAATTATGAGAGTGTGTGACAGTATTTTAGGTGAAAAAAAGATCTAGCATGCATTATATATCATACTGAATACTTGCTGCTCCTTGCCAATGAAATATGAGCACACTTTGCAGGAGCTGTCCTCTGTTAGGATTTAAAGCCAGGCAGAGCGCTACAGCCCGGACAAGCTGTAGACTATTTCCCTCTTGATAGGAAGCAAACTTGTGCCAAGGTAGGGTAGGGCCCTTGCTGAGGGCTATAGTATTCGTGGAGGCAGGCTAGCTGTAAGCACAGGTCAAAAATACAGCAGATGCAGGTGGAAAAGCTCTGCATTGGTGCCATGTATCTTTGACTCAAGTCACGTATCTATGGGCTTTCACAGGAAAGTAGGATGCCCTAAGAAGTCCTCTTATTCCTCTGGCAATTAGGAACCAGTGGAGAGAAGAGCCCTTCTGGGGTTACCTTTTCCCAAGGGATGAGTAGGGAGAGTTGACAGGGCTTCCCACAGCAGTACATGTAGGTGGGCCAGGGCTGCACAAGCTGTGTGCTTCATGTGCTGTGCTTACCCTGAACCGGGGACAAACAACAAAATGTAGAGTGACTCCTGTATGCACTGACCCTTTTTTATGGCTGATGGCAAAGTCACGGTTTTCCCCTTTGGGCTCCGTAGCACTGTGGACACTGTTGTTTTGTAATTGTTCTGCCAAGGAAACCGAAGATGGTTCATTTGAAAAGGCAGAAAACATGATAGAAGTAAGAAAGAGCTGCTGTAATCAGACAAAGAACCCTTGGCAATGTTTTTTCAGTAGGAAGATGGGAGCCTTTGTAATTTGCAGAACACAATGTTCTGGAGGTAGTTCAGGGTTGGAAAAAGAAAAAAAGAAAATATTTTAAAATTTGGGTCCATTGATTAAAAACTAAATAAAAAGCTTAGATAGACATAAGGACCAAAAGCAAAAGAGTACCTTCCTTGTATTCACCCAGAAGTGCTCAGCAATCTTTTTTACACTTGCTGGGCATGATTGCCACATTAGCAACAGCTGAAGTCAAACATTTAGAATGAAATAAAAGACAAGCAAAACCATTCTTTTATAGTCTCATTATGGACAATACACTCAGGAACAGCATTGAAGACCACACTTGTTCATGGCTTGAAAACCAGGACATGTATGCTGGCAGCACTCTTTCTCTATTTTTATGGAAAAAAGTCCTAGATGAAAGTTCCAGTCTCAAACTTCTTTTGCTATATTTTCTCTGGTGGCATCACAACCATTCACTCTACAACATTAACTCTGGGGGAAAATAGCCATTGCTGAAATTCTAATATTTTTGGCATTCTAGAAGATGTTTATTTGGCGATGGAATAACAATGAGATTTTACTTGCATACAAAACCCAGCCAGTTGTTGGAAAACCATTAATACAAAAATCAGCCACCAGTGTTCTGCTATCCTGGTATGGATATGTTGTATTACCCCAAAAAGAACAGTCTGAACCACTTCCAACAGATATGCACTTGAAGTTCGATATAGAAATAACAGACAGTTATGTGTGATGCTACAAGATATATTGATACAAAGATCAAATTAAGGCATCCCAAAATGAATGAGAACACTGGTGGCCAAGATACTGAAAATACTGTTTGTCGTAGCGGATGATCTGTCTTGAATGACATTATTTTGGAAAAACTTCACAGACTCAATTATGTTTTACAGTTGATAATGTTCACATTGTTGTGGCAGCCCATGGTGAACAGAACAACAAATTGGTATTAGGAAGAGATATTGTTAGGAGAGAATCCCAAATTTAATGTTCAAAATACTTCTATAAGAAGGAAATACAACATTCTCACTTCATACCACCTGAGAAGCCGGGCTTTGCTTTGGGGGACTAATGGTGAGGATGAAAACTGCAATTCCAAATTCTGTAAGGCTTTGTATAAAGGTTCCCCTGAAATAGCTCCAAGCAATTCATTCAAGGCTTAGGGCACACTGATAAAAACCTACTGTCCTCTTTACCTCCTACTCCTTCTTGCTGTTACCCTCAAATCCTTGCACAAAACTGTGTTTGAGGGCAGCACATCAGCATCAAATATGATGAAACATTTCATTAGCAAAACAGCTTTTCAGTGGAAAAATACCCAATACACACAAGAAGACCTTTCAAAGAGCGTAGTGGTTTCAGCACTGCTTTCCACCAGATAGGTCACTCAGGTTTGATACAGAATTTCTGATAAAAAACAGGGAGCTAGCCATGATTTAATGTACCTCTCTAGATCAAACGGAGAAGGCATTTAGAGCTACTGATACACATACCAACAGCCAGCCTAAGAATTCTAGATATGACCCTTGTCTTGTATTCATATCATTACAGAGGATGTATTCTGCAGCCCAGTATTAGGGAAAATCTGGGAGATAAAGGCTATAAGCATGTGTCCTGTGTGTTCAGAAAATCCTTGCTGACTTTGGGCTACTTATCCTTGAAATAAACAGACCATCAAAGATGCTAGTGTTACTCTGGTAAAGAACAGAAGATACTGCTACTGTCTCAGTAAGATGCGCAGGAGGGAAAATTGTTTCCAGTCTGGTTTACTTGCAAAGTTTTCCATACATTGCAGGCTTCCACATCTTTTTAGATGTTCAGACTTATCCCTTCACTAAAAGGTATGTGGGGGTTTTGTGGAGACATCAGGGGTGAACATCACTAAATAGAACAATGATGAACACTTTAAAACTAAGCAAAAGAATAGCCAGGAATCTTCCAGTAGAAAAGCCACACCACTAGACAGAAGTGTTTAGAAAACCTAACCTTTTACATGACTGAAGATAAAATAAACTGATGTGGGTTTAGCTGTTTCCTTTGTTTCAGATGAGAAGGAGAAAATGCCAACGGTGTCAAAATTTACTTTGAATTCTTACAACACAGAGGGAGGTATAGTAGCTTTTAAAACCTATGCTTTCCAAACAATGGGCTTTCATTTCAAATGCCTGTGTTGCTATGCAGGCTACGAAGCGCACTTTGTTGAATAGCAGGATTATTATCTTTTGGTGGGTTGGAAAGTCCTTCACACAGAACCTACCTATTCAAGCTGTGATATCAGAAGATCCCAAACAACAGCTAATATACAAAGACAAGATGAAAACCTACCAGATAACTTTCTGGCTGAGTAGAGGGATTGTTTGGAGAAATGAGAATTACTGCTAGCCCCAGATCTGAATGCCTCACTGATGCAGCACTTCCAGCAGCCTCCTCCCAGGGAGTCTACAGTAGTTCAAGGGGAGCAAATGCCAGAAGCAATGGTCAGAGAGAAAGGCATAGGGAATTATAGTGCTGTAAGGCTTGCTATAGAGCAAGCTACTTTCTTCTCTCTCGGCCCCCAAATACCTCTTCTTAACTTCTAAGTTTTCATCACTGGCTTCTCAGTGATCTTTTTTTTTCTGGCTCAAAGGTCATTGCAGAGCCTTTTCCTGACAATTCCCTGCCTTTTTCCCCCCCTTTTACTTCTCTTTCCTCCCTCAAACTTTTCTTCCTCAAACTTGTCCTTATGCTCACTGGAAAGGGCAGGAGGAGGACTGACCACTCCTGGACTGGTGCCCTTCATTTGGGTCAGGTGGAGACTGGTCAGAAATTTTCCCAGGACCCCAGCTCTCTGCCTAGGAAGTGCAGGCTGTGTGTAAGGGAAGGGGAAAGGTACTGTGAAAAGCTCCAGAAAAATTCCTTCTCGGCCTCTGACTTCTTCCTTTCACCATTTCATGCTTTTCCTCTACCTTTTTTTGACGAGGCACACATAGAAGTGTACTATGTATTTTGAGCAATGGGAAATGGGGGTAAACAGTCACAGGCCCAGGTGTGGCTCGAGGTGTGCTCTGCGTGTGCAAGAGCCCTGGCTGTATAAGCCAAGCTTGCACCCCCTCTCCTGCACAACAGCATCCAAGGGCTGAGCTGGGGTGGGAAAGAGGGGAGGAAGGTGATGGGTAATCACCTTCATGGAGGCAAGGATGTGCTGCCCCTTCCAACAGAAGCCCCTGTTCATGGGGAGGAATGGCTACACCAGGGAAGTTGGTGCCAGTGGGAAAGACTGGAGCTGGGGTTGGGGAGGGCTCTGGGAGCACCAGGATGTGGAGCAGGGCATCACACAGGGAGTTCTGAACAAAAGGTCTAAGAGGCGAGGGGACACTGAGGGGTTTCAGGTGTCCATGCTGGAAGCCAGGTACAGGATTTGGGAAGGGAGAAGTGTGCAGGGCTCTGAGGTCACCTTTGCTACAGCAAGATTTATTTCAAGTGGAAATAGGTATATTGAAGAGGGAGTGGGGACTAGGCTTTGGACTAGACCATGGGTTGGAAAGAAATGAGTATTACAGAGAAGAAAGGGTATTTTTGGAAGAAAATCTGGAGGTTTGAGAAATAGAATAACTGCCTGGTTGCTGAGGGTTAAGGAAGGAAAGGAAGCAGAGGTAACATTGTAGCTATCTCCTTGACCCTTACAAACAAGTTTGTTGGAGGCCAAGGGGAATAATACAGAATATTTTGCACTGAATAACCTCAGGCACTTCCTTTGCTGTTTTTTAGCCCTCCAAGGATTAAAAGGAGAAAGTATATACCAAACAAGCATTTAGAATCAGAGAATCGTAGAATATCTAACGTTGGAAGGGACCCATAAGGATCACCAAGTCCAACTCCCTCCTCCTTGCATGACTACCTATAACTAAACCATATGACTAAATCATTTAATGCTTGCCAATGAAGCTTGAGAAATCTCAGCACTTAGCCTCGTGGCAACCATAAACATACATAGCTCTCAGCTTTCCAAGGTCCAAATGAGAAAAACAAGATTTGTAAAAAACTTTGATGGGCACAAGATTGAAACACACTTTTCACTAAGAAGTGTGAAGTTATGGCTAAAGACATCAAAGACTGCCATTTACTTTCAAGGCTAAAAGCTATGAGCTGCTTTCAGTGGAAGGCTCTGGTTGCTTTTGTGTTATGAAGTATGTAACAATGAAATTATTTAAATGTTAAATACAAACTGCTTGTGTGTTAAAAAAACCACGGCAGACAAAAGTATCCACTGAGGAAAGTTACAGTATTGTTAGAATGATACCTTTAGTGCAAATTGTTCTCCAAAATTAGTCTCACATTTAATTACTTTAAAAGTACTTAAAAAATAAAGAATGGGACTATGATACTTGTGTGTCCATGGCCTATAAAATAGCTACTTTTTTTTTATTCAGGTAGGCTTGCATTTTCCAATTGGTGCCTTTTTTAATGTTATTTTTCACACACTAAGTCAACATCACAGTCAAGCCAATAGATGCATATCCTTCAGGAGAATGCTTACCCCCTTCATAAGAGAAGTTAACTATGAAGAGAATCCAATGCTGATGTTAAATTAAGGCTTCATCCACTGAGCATTCAATTACTGAGTAAATATGCACTAGGCGTATGTTTTGAATACTGAAGCAGTGAATTGCTTCCTAAGGTGAGATACTTCTGTGCTCTTTCTATTAGCATATTGTTTGGTTTTGTGTATTCTGCTACTTCAAGCTCTTTTTCAAAGAATGTTATAAAAAGCTCAGAAGACCTGGGTTGTATATAGAATCTTTTAATGAAGAAATAACTTTAAACTCTCCTGACATATATTTCAGGAACTACTTTTGGAAAAGTCCTCTTAGATAAAATATGCTAAAGACACTATCCAAAATTGGAGAAACATCAATGGATGAAGAAATAACTCACAGGGTTGGCAATTTTCAATGTATCAGACAGAAAATTATAATCAGAGGCCTGCAGACACAGCCCAATACAGTACTAAGGAAACTCCATGTCCCAAGTCATTAGTCTACACTCCAGCAAAACTTACTGCCTCAGTAAAAATGGGATTGTAGGCTCGGACCCATGCCATGATTAGGCAAACCCTGCCCAGAAAAGGTCCTCTATTTATTTTGCATCATTTGTGAATTTGGCTTTGTGGCAATCTGTACCAAGACATGTTAATTTCTCAGGTCATGTAACCATTCTCCTATGGAAAGAAATCAGGCATTTATGAATTTATTCAAGTCATTAAAGCTAAAACTCTTGCTTTTACACTGAGAGAAAAAATGTATTTTACTGGCTACAGGTTAGAGTGCTGTGGTTCTCAAACAATGGTACTTGCACAGCTCATGATTCACAATTGCTAATCCCCAGAATGATATGTGTAGCAAAAAATAAACAGCAGAGAGTTTGGGGTTAGGAAGGTAGCCATTCTACCACCATCTCCTATTAAAATTCTGTCAGACTAGAGAAAAAAGGGTCAATTAGAAAAAAACATAACCTCAGTATCAAATTTGGTGCTGAAAATAAACAAAAAAGGACAGTAGTGTATGTGAAGTGTTTATTAAACTAATATTAGACATAGTTTATTTGTTTATGGTTTATTATGAAATGTAGCATACTATTAGTTTGTTAAAACTAAAGTTTTGTGGGGCACTGTAGCATTCTGAACCAATTGCAGCTTTCAGGTATCAGTCTGGACTTGTTTAAAAGCTTGCACCATGATCATGATACAAATAGACAGAAACCTTCAGTCAAAACCTTGGTTCTTTCTTTAAAAGTTCCTGAATCTTTGGGATTCAGATACCAGATTATCCCTTCAAACAGCCACAGTAGAGAAGAATGACAAAGGATGAAACAACTGACAGAAGAATCTATTCCAAAGACACGATTATGTACTTCAAGTAAGTAAGGACAACTATTACTTCCTTTTCTCCCTTCCCTCCTCCTTCCTTGTCTTTCTTTTTCTTCTGTTCCTCCTTCCCTCCTTCCTTCCTTCTCTCTCTCTTCCTTTCTCTCTCTCTTTTTCTTTTTTTCTCTCCTCTCCTTCTCTCCTTCTTCCTTATTCCTCTCTTTCTCTTTCTTTTTTTCTTTCTGTCTCTTTCTTCCTTTTTTCCCATTTCTTTCTTTCTCTCTCTGTCTTTCCAAAGGAAGGAATGAAGGAAGAAAACAATATGTTAGTAAACAGGGAATGGAAAGATCAAGAGGGCATGAAAAAAATAGGCTGTCTCTGTAGCTATTGCTTACCATTTAGATACAAAAAATAGGAGTCCTCAAGAGAGAAGCCGTATGCATTTAATTTGAAGACACTGAAATGTTTCAGGCTCTTCTGAAAAAAATGTGATCTGATTCTGCTGACTTCTGCCTTCCTAAAACTTATGTAGGTAAGGACCTATGCTGCTGGAGGAGCTGTCAATATGAAACTTGCACAGGGAGAATTAGGCTTGCTTTCCATTCTTACACAACAAGATAGACAATTTTATTAATGGCAGCTCTCTTTCCTGATAGAGCACACCAGATTCTGCCCCTGCTTGCACACACAGATCTATACTGCTGTCAGCAAGCTTATTAAGTGAATGAATTTGACCCAATGTTTTCAGTTCTGCTTTCAGTTACCTTACAGAAAAAAAAAAAAGATCCTTCTGAATTGTATGAGTAACTGTTCACTCGTTTTCCTTATTCTGCTCTTGAGATAACTTGTTAAATTAATCCTGTCTTCATTTATTTTATGGTGTCTTCATGTTTAAATGCTGATTTTGTGAACATCTGTTTCAATCACAGTTGCAAACCCATTACTTTTATGAGCCTTACATATTTTAGATAGATTTACTGTTGACCTTCATTGGGAAATTGAATGTTTTTGTTGTTACTAACATTTCTATAATTGATACTGTTGTTAGTGCCACCAGGATACTTCCTTTAAATGAAATAGTGTGTCTTGGCTGATAATCTTGCTTAACTATACTAAATCAGATAAATGTTATTTAACTTTCCTTGGCTTTGAAACAAAAAGTATTATTAAACCCTTCAGTACTAGACAACTATATATTGCCACTCAATTCAAATATACCACTGGCATAGTTTTTAAGTTTTGTATTTTCTTATTTCCTGTTGTTTTCTGACTTTCACTTGCCATCAAATAACAAAAATCAGACAATTATGCTGCTTAAGTAACTGCTATGTGACTCCTGAGAAATCCAACACTTAGTCTAAGCTGAATGAGGAACTATTTTCTATACCCTGAAACAAAAATGCTTTCTGGTACAGGAAAGCAGTATGGATGAATTTTATTTCCAGTGTGCAGAGAAATTACCTGGATCAGAGGAAGTGTCTACTAAAAAGTTTTTCTCCATGGCGTATACAGCCTGGCATACTGACTGTGGGGAACTCCTTAGTTCTCTCTAAAGCACAAACTACTCTTACTAGGCTTGCATCAGCCATTTTGTTGTAAATGCAGGTTCAAGTGCATAGCTTCAGTGAAACAGTATGACACTGACAATTTTCACCTTGAGGCTGAGTTCATCTCTATCATCCTTAGATGCATAAACTAAATGTCCTTTGAAAGTGGAGAATATTTTAAAGCCTTTGGTTTAATAAGCATTTGGGATGAATTAACTTTGCATCCTGCAGCAGGCAATCCTAGTTTAACACATAGGCTAGTGCATCCCTTTGGTGGCCAGTGGAGGCTGCTCCATTTAAATCATGTCAGACAATACAGAGCAAATGCCAGCCTGGTGAATGAAAGGGTGCCTTTTAACCAACTGCCTCTTCCTTCCTGTTTCTTTCAGTAAATTTATGGGAAGAATCACATCACAGGGATGAGATTAAAAGGGCTCTTATTACAATTTCCTATTGTTAGAGTTGCTTAACACTTCTGACTATAAAATCATGTTGATAATATCGTCCAACTTGGGGCTGAAGTTGTACCTTGTCATTAACCACCTCATGATGAATTTGCTGGCAAGCAAGTTTAGAAAAAATGCTTTGGGTGCTTCTGAAAAAGTTTTTTGCTTGTGTTAAAAACACCAGCAGTTCTTATTTTAAGAAACTCTGAAACACCAATGCTTTGAGCCAGGTACTTGAAATATGGCAGGTGGAAGCGTCTGCACTGAAAACACACTTTCTAGCATCCACAGAGAAATTTATCTAATATATCTAGTCAACATACAAGCCTTTGAAAAACTGATGTTAAATGTGCACAGAAAAGATTTTTTTCAGTATCAGAAGTTAAGATTCCCCAAACCCAGGGATGTTTGAGGCATTTTCCATTTACTCAGGATGCTAGAGGCTCTCACAGTTCAATCTCCTAGGACCAAGAAACAGAGTCAAGGAAAATAGAGATGGAGACTTTATGGAGAATTATGGAAAGGGGGTCAGCACTGCTAGCTGGCCAGGATGGAGCAGAAGGGACATCAATAGTACAGGTAAGAAAAGAGTTTTGGCTGAAAAAATGCAAGACGGTCATTAGAGACCATTTGGAGAAAAAGACTGTGACTAAAACAATGAGTATGATGGGGAAGCACAGGCCTGCAAAGAGGAGAAGCATCCACCGGATTTGAGAGAAACTAGCCACGAAGGAGAATGTGGCAGTGACAGTTAAGTGGTAGGACTGAAAGAAACAAGCTGGAGTGGCTGTGACAGGACTCAGCAAGCCAAGGAGGTTGCAGATGTACCTGCTCATGCTTTCTGAAGCCCGAAGCAGACTCAAGATACCCTCGCTGCCAGCAAGTGCAATGGGTGTGATGGTTATTGTTGTCACTTGGCTCCAGTGATGAAGGTCCAAAAAGGCAATGCCCTTCATGCCTCACTTTGATACCATCTGATTTTTAAGGATTGAAAGGACAGAGAAGTCAACGTTTTAGGATGCTTCTTAAAACTTCAGAAAATTGCATATAAAGTACTCTCTTAAAGAATAATTGGTGGGATTATGAGCACTCAGAAGTAAAGAAACACCAATATTAAGGTTACCAGAGTAATTTCAATTTAGGTCACTCAAGCATAGTTATTAAATGACCATACATTCATTTTTCACCTCATTCTCACTCAGTATAAAGAAAAAGCTCAATCTGGGCATATCACTCAAGTTGTCAAGTAACGAAGGGGATGCCAATCAGACCTCTGTCTCACCTGTTGCAGGAGTTTGAGGGTGCCACTGAATGGAGTATAGGGCTCTAGTGCTTTGGCAGTATCTATATTTCCAACGTGTCCTGTCGCTGCTGCAGCATCTTTGCTGTTCCAGACAAGTTATAAACCAAAGTTTTTATAGGCAGCACTAATTGTGCATTGCTATTTTATGGGTGGCAATTTAAGACTACACTGAATAAACTGCAAAGTGCTGATCATTCACAGCTGTGAGTGAGGTCAGTGATCCAATCCTCTGAATCTATTAAATGATAGAAAATGCTAATTATGCTGAAAAAGCTAGCCATATAGCTTTAAATGGGATACCTAAGATGAGTGTACATTTTATACCAGGATTCCCATTCCTCAGTTGGACATCTTAGAGTAGGATTGATAACATTTCCAGATGAGGAAGTCAGAAGTGAAGCCTGCACACTTACACCCTTCAGGCCATTTTGAAACGGTCAGCATACAAGTGGTTGACCTGGTGGTGTAGAAAGTTTTTCTGTGACTATTTCAAAAGTTAAGTCTGCAATAATATAGAAAATTAGAAGCATGGGCAGAGGTGCCCGAACTGAAGTCTGCAGGGTGCTTGTCTCTACAGCCAAAACTTGTCCAATTATACGGGGTAACTTTCCCAACTGCCTCAAATTACACTAAAGACAGGTAAAGCCACAGCCTTTACCATGCTGATTATCAGTGTTTTACATAAGCAATTGCTGCACTTGTCACCATGAATGTGAGTGTGCAGGTATAGAAAGAGACGTGTCAGACCTGTCTCTCTAGTAAACCAAGGTTCCTTTTTTACAAAATGCTTTGAGAACTTTTGATTCTCTGGGTTCAAGCCTGAGAAATGCTGAACAGCCTCTGCTGTAGAATATGTAATTCAAGCTTACAATTTACTTTGCGTCCTTAAAATGAAATACATGCCCTGAAAGAATTTTCTCTCACTTCTAGAAATTGCATGAGAATTTATTTTTGAAACATATAGACCAAATGAAAACCACCGTGCTACCAAGAGCTTTCTGTGGACAGGGAAGGCACTGGAAATGTGACGGAGCTCTACCAGTATAGAGCGCTTTGCTGCATCTGAATATATTGGCACATCATAAAGTATTCTGCCAATTAATTCTGACTGCAAGCGGGATTTCTTTGTAAGCTACCTACAAATGTCTTCATTTCTTCAATTACTTTTTCTGTTAGAAAAAGACAACAAAGTTTTTATATAATATACATCAATCTGACTTTTATTGCTTTAGTTTTATTAAGTCAAAATATATTACTGTTAGAATGAGTTCCTTTATACTTTCAAGTAATGGCCGAGCTGCATACCTGCAATAATGATAACACTAGAGAGAAAACACATGCAAGCATTCTCCAGTTAATATTGCAGTGCTGAAACTTCCTATCTGATCAATACATCAACATAGCTTTAAGAAATGAAACTAGGACTAGCAGCAATATTGCCCTTTAAAGACACACACACACACACACAAAAACCCAAACAGAGAAAAAGATAATATCCATCTGCCTTCAGTAGTTTCAGTAGATTGGGTGTTCAATACCTGAATCAAATGCCTGTATACAGCTCTGCACAGGCAAGCCCTACCTGATCACACTAGAAATAATACTCAAAATGGCCAAACAACCACTATTTTTCACTGATAACTTCATTATGGATTTCAATGGGGCACAGTAATCTTCATATAGTGATTTGTCTATACTCATAATAGAGCTTTTTGACAAATTGGTTAATTTACAGAAAGCTCTTTTTAGCTTTAAGAATAAAAGTTGCTGCATCTCTTCAATTAAACAAAGGTACAAAAATTCTTCATTATTTTGTTTCCCTCTTGACTTTGGAAATAGTGGACCATCGCCCAGCAGAGACATTTTCTCTGCAAAGTACTTAAGTGTGTTTTTGAAATTCAAGAGACATTCTCTTGTGCTCATTATGCTAGTGCCTGTAGTTAAATATCCAGGCAGAGCTGTAGGAAGAAGAGGTAAGAACGTCTCCCACAGTAGAGAAAATACATCTGTGAAGCCTTAACACAGTTGCTTCCAGAGAGAATAGAAAGGTAAACACAGTGTAGAAGAAAGGAGAAAGTATGGTTATAGTCTGATATGTTTACAACCCCACCTACAGGAGGAGAGGAAACTATGTGCTAAGGACCAGAATACCTTGCTATGGTTTTGCTGAGATATTTATTTTGATTCAAGATCCAGTTTCTTCTGGTTGGTGCCTCTGACTCCAAATACATGAACGTTCCAAGATACATTTAAAGTCTCTTCTGTTTAAGTGGGATCCATTCATGGATTTTAATGGCCTACTGCGGAGGGAATGGGGGTGAAGGTGTTGACCATCTGACCCAGAGCTGAAAGAAAGTTCAGTATGGGTTTACTATTACTGCAAACAAAATAGTGTCAAAAAAGAATGATAAATTACTTTTTTCATTTTTTATTACTATCAGAGAAATTGTCAAAGTTACAGTGTTTGAAAGAACACACAGATAGGTCAATGAGGTTTTGTCTACTACAAAGAATAAATAAGTCACTATTTACTTTGTCCTTATTGCAGGAAGGATGCCTGCAGTATATTTTCTAGTATTTTGTCCTAACTAGTTTTAAAAATCTTATGATAAATGGTTGAATCTCCATTGGAGAGGGTAATAAGGTTTTATAGCTGAGCTATATCTCATTGTCTGAAGAAAAAATAATAAAAATCCCTGTTTTTCTGTTTTGAATATCATCATCTTATTCCTCATTACAGATTTAGTCCATCTTGATGTTTCCATCTAGTATTTATCATCATATGTGAGAATATAGACTGTTCTTATATCTTATTCTGGTCATTGTTTATCCAACTCACTTCAGAAAATTTGATTAAGTTTTTCAAATACTGCAGGGAGTTTATCCACAGAAGCCCCATTAAAACTCTCCCCAAATCAATTTTTTAAATGCACTGTACTGCTTTGAAAATTTCAGTCTTGATTATTATCAGTTTCTGTGACTTGACTAGTTTATCCCTTCTCTGGGTTCTCTATAATGTCTCAATGCATATGATGCTCATACAAGACTTTCCAGATCTATTTCCATAATTTCCACTGTTTCCACCTACTTCCTCACTCCATGGGATCAGGCTTTGTTCACACATATTAGAGATTTGGGACACCTTATATTTTTCATTTTCACTAATCTGAAGTTTCCTGCTGAATGGCTTATTTGACTGACCAAGTCAACCTACTTATAACTACCTCCTTCCCCTATGATGGTCTTCAAACCTGATTGTCCTGGTTTTGTCTGGGATAGAGTTAACTTTCTTCCTAATAGCTGGTATAGTGCTGTGTTTTGGGTTCAGTATGAGAAGAATGTTGATAACACTGATGTTTTCAGTTGTTGCTAAGTAGTGTTTAGACTAAGTCAAGGATTTTTCAGCTTCTCATACCCAGCCAGCAAGAAGGAGGGGACAGCCAGGGCAGCTGACCCAAACTGGCCAAAGGGGTATTCCATACCATATGATGTCATGTCCAGTATATAAACTGGGGGGAGTGGGGCTGGGAGGAATCACTGCTCGGGAACTAACTGGGCATCGGTCAGCGAGTGGTGAGAAATTGCATTGTGCATCCCTTGTTTTGTATATGCCAATCCTTTTATTATTATTGTTGTCATTTTACTAGAGTTATTATTATCATTATTAGTTTCTTCCTTTCCATTCTGTTAAACTGTTCTTATCTCAACCCATGAGTTTTACTTTTTTTCCAATTCTCTCTCCCCACCCCACTGGGTGGGGTGGAGTGAGTGAGCAGCTACATGGTACTTAGTTGCTGGCTGGGGTTAAACTACAATTAAAATGGGGACCAGGTCCTCACATGGTGTCTAATTTACTATTGATGTGGGCTAAGTTGCACTTAATGACAATCTGATGCTAGAAGACAAGATGAATCTTTCATCTTCACATTAGTTTTTATTACCTTCTGAAGAGGATGCAAGAACAAAAGTAATGTCCAAATTGTATGTTAGTCTAAAATGCATACATTTTTCTGAAGGCATTGATCATCAGTTTAATGATTAAAGACACCTTTAACAAAAACATGAGGATAAAGTACGTTAGGTTACATTCTTGACTTCCTATTAAATAAGTTAAAAATGCTGTGACATCAGTTGCTCAGTTGAGCCTTGTGGAAAGCGTGTCAATAGGCTACCATTCAGCATCCAGAATGATATAAATGTATAAACTATGCAGTCTGAAAAATTTCTATTCCAGAATAGTGCTTTATCCCTTGGAAGCAAAAATATAAAAGCAGTATTAAGAGAAATAAAAATATTATGTCTGTATAATGGACAATTTACATCTAACACCAGGTATTTTCAAGCAGTTATAGCACATCAGAATGTCACTAGAAATAACATGTATCATGATGCCAAAGCATTTTAAAAACTAGTAGAAAAATAATTTCCAGTTGTGTTTTAGTCCATGTACAACAAGGTACTGTGAGTGGGGCTCATAGGAACATAGCACTGTCATAACAGTTTCTAAAATAGTCCACATTTAGTTTTGCATAAGCAGAGGAGGTAGAAATAGGTGGGAGGAAGAGCCTGGATTTCATTACCCCCTGATGAGATACAGCTCCAGAGGATGGAGAACCAGCTGAGTTTTTACAAAGCTGAGTTTCAGACCACCTCACCTCATCCTGTGGCAGATATTACAGTAGGCAGAGAAGGGATAGTGTAATCAGCATTGATACCATCTCAGAATTACAGAAAAAGAGGAACATTTGTAATTTGTAATTTTCATGGTAACTCAAGGAAAAGCCCAGTCCTGAAAGACATCAAGGACTTCCTGAGAAGTACTAAGAACCTTCTTCCACTCTGTGGCTTTAAAAAAAAAATCTACATTTTTCAGGTTTGTCTCTTTGTAAGGGGAGTACAGAGGACAGGAGTTGAAATAATACATATTTTCCTGATAAAACCAACATTAAAATCCCACATTGAATCAAAGTTCTCTATATCAATTGCCCTGGGTTTAATCTTGGTATATTGCAAAGGCATAAGCTCCTCCCACCGTCCCCAACAAATAAATCCCCAACTCCAAATCTCACCTCAATTTCTGCTTCATCGGAGGTATTGGGAGAAGCTGTTTCTGATAACCATGTTGATAAAACAAGACTTGGTCATAAAGAACCAATATCAGCAAGTTAGATTAACACCAAAGTACTGAAAATATCTCTCTCATTCAGAGAAACTCCATTTCCCACTTAATAACTTACAATTACTTCAAACCAGCAGGGATAGAGGAGAACTAAGACAGAAGTTTCTTTTTTTTAAGTAAAGTACATTATAAGATCGCACAATCAATAATACTTAGCTCCCTGAGCAGCATCCAATGGATGTGCATTAAAATTTAAAGAGGGCAGTGAAGGAGCACACTTACAAAGATCAAGTCACCCCCATGGCCTTAAAGACTCTGACCAAAGAGCATAAAGGTAAGTGAGGAAAATCCGTTAGAAAATGTGTTGAATGAGTGATGACAGAGAGGTGATAAAGACTCCAAGAACATCAGGCATAAAGATTGACCCTTCCTGGGCACCTGAATGAGAGAAAATGGAAAGCATCCAGAATTAGATAAGAACATCTGTGGCTGAATGCATAAGAAACCAAGGCTGGCATTTTTAGAGCTGCTTTGAAAGATATAAATGCCTTATTCCCATTCAGTTTAATTAGGTGACTGACTCCCTCACTGCTGCTTGAAAATCCCAGCCTCTGAACACACTCACTCCTGATTGCTTCCATACCCAAAGTGTTGGCAGTTGATTAGAAGGTTTTCCAGGAGTATATTTTCTTAAGTATCAGTGAATTATGTAACAATTATAGCTAATAAATGTCCAATTTAAGAAAGCTAGAATGTGTGGGACATGGAAAATATTTTCTAAAATAGAGCGTATCCCCTAAAGAAAACCAATTGCACCTTCACCACTGTGATTTTTAGTTTACAAGTGCTTTAGGATACCTCAAGACTTCCTTGAAATGAAAATGCTCCACATTAACTCCAAGGAGCCAGGCACACATTAGTTACAAGCCATGCAACCCTCTTCACCAGGAAGGAGCCATCACCAGGCAGGGGTACACAACAGTTCCTCCCATCCTTAAAAAGGTAAAGAAAAAATAAAAGGAAGTCATTTCTCCAGGAGCACCAGACAGCTGTAAGAACTTCACAACAGTGATATGAGCTTGTCTGAAGGAACAGGGCACTGAACTCCTTTTCCACACTAATTCTGTGATTAACATGTGTTCCAACCTGCCCTTTAGGATGAGAGGTGTTTGGGATAGAGAGGAAAATAGCCTTGAGTTTCTTTTTTCCCCATAAACAGTAACTAGGCAGAGAAACCCAGCTTTCCAAGGAGGCTTTGCTTTCAAGTTAGGAGCATGCTGATCCCAGCTTCTCTGTAATCAGTAGGGGCATATGGACAATCCAGCCACTTACCACACTCTGTAGATGCTTATCTTTTCCCACTAACTAACAAGGACCTCCACAGCATGCAGGCTCCTACTTGAAACATTCAGCTTGAAAGTCTAAAATTAAGAAACAGCTCATCTAGACCCATGTCCCCTTTTCAGTCTTCACTGGCCTTTCACTGGTAACAGTCCGCTGAGAATTAGTATGATTTTTACCTTAAATTATTTGCTGTCTCAGCTCACTCTCTGTGATGATGTTCACATTATATTCCCTGAATTTACTTCCTTTAAGGATATTCACTCCCTTTAAGGATATTCACTCAAGATTAAGGACTTCCTCTTCCTCATCCATTTTGTCTACAAAAATGTATGAAGTAGCAGGAATCAAGAGAACAAACTAGAATAGAAAAGTTCTTTTTCTTAGACGTATCATAGAGTTTGGAGTTTTGCATTCTGCCAGTGTTTACAGACTAAACGTGTGCATGGGTGTGTGTGTATTTTCCATATTAAAGTTGAAGAATCAGTCAAAAGTGAGAAAATGCCAGAATTAAGGTTTTCTCTTTTGTTGCCCCTGTGTTCATCTGCATTACAGTATTTATGTGATCCTCAGAAAGATTTCTAGGGTCCAGCAGTGCTATTTATTAATAAAACAGTGCTAGTTTTAAATTCTATTTAGGAACAAAACCTAGACATTTTGAAATAAAAGCAGGGAGAGAAAGAGTAAGAGAAGGAACAGATTTCCAATGCTTGAACCATCTCAGGTCTCCTCTGGAAGGTGGAAAGCAGGATGGGAAGTCTCAAGAAAGTGCACACGTAACTTCAGCTCTGCCTGTAATAAATAGGACAAAACAAGAGAGGTATGTGATGCATAAGATGGATGAGGGCTGTTGCCAGATGCGTGACCTCCAACCATCATATACTTGTGCTAGACAGCTGCATTCTCCTACAGCGGCAATTTAATGTTGCCTAACAACTAAGCTGGTGGCCACTCTGGAGTGGGTCTGCCTCTGTGGGTTTATCGCTCTCCAACTTAGCTTTTGACAAGAAAATCTCCTCTGGGCAGTGGAAGTCCTTCTGAGAAAAACAGCACTCAGATGAACGTGTTTCCATAAAAAGTTACAGTTTTGAGAAACTGGTATTTTCTGATAAAACAAAGAAACAAACAAAAAGTTTTTGTCAAAGGAAATTCCCATGTAGCTCCTTTTTTTTTTTCTACACAGACCACAGCCTTACTCAATGTATAGATAGATGAGGGCTTGCAGAGCAAGCAACTATTCAGTATTTTGCTTTATCTTCATTCTGCAGTGTGCGGTCCGAAGGTTTGTTTATTTTCCACTAGTCAAACTTTACTCTAAAGCCAGACTCATTAATTTCTTCATGTGCTTTTTATGTAGTTCATGAAAGCAGTTGACAAACAGGAATTTATTTTTCCTGCATTGTGCTGACAGAGGGTTGAGACAGGGGGATTAAGGTCAAAGGTGCCATTCATGTTGGGTGCTTGATCTCATATCCTGAAAACTGGATCTTGTACGCTGCTTATTGTTACGCATGGCTTTTTCTATTTGCAGCTCCCTCCCTTCTGATTGCAGGTGGAGTGGTCAGCAGTCAGGACTTCCCAGCTCATACCCCTCTTTGGGCACCCTGCAAATAAGGAGCACAATTAAGGACTATCCGTGGAAGGTACTTAACCTGGACAAGGGACACAGTGGCAGTCGCCAGGATAGAGGGCTGGTTACCCTGGGTGGCCTGAGGCCATCCTCCTGCAGCCTCCTTGCCTGCACGGTACTGGTTCTTTCGCAGGGCACAGCCCATTTGCAGCAGTGTGTGAAGCCTTGTTGTGATCCCCTGCCAGGGGACTTTTAAAGACTAGGTCTACTGTATTTCCATCTAATCTTTCCTGACCTTTGGAGAAGTGAAACTGTGTAAGGATCTTGTAATTTGACCAACCTTACCTTTTTTTCATGAAAAAAGGTGCAAAACACTGCTGTGTCATGTGGACCATCTATTTTGCTTAGCTTAAACGGTCTTTGCCTGTAAGCACTAAAAGTTCTCACTGAAGCAGCTACAAGTATCACAATTTATAGCATGTGCAAAAGAATATGTTTTGTTAGTTGTTTTTTTGCTCTCCCCTGAAGCAGCAAACTCATTTTTCCTAGAAATTTCTGAAAACAAGATTATTTTATTTAAGTCTACTTAATATATGAAAAAAATGTACCAAAAAAGCCAAAGTTTAACAAAGTTTTAAACCAATGTAGATAAGGTGTTAAGATAGCACGTACCAGGGGAAGATTTGTTCTGGCTATAACAAATAGAACTTGAGAGCAGAGGGACGTGGGACAGAAGGGAAAAGGACTGTCACCAAACTGTCATTGATTTGTTACTTCAAATCCTTTCATGCACACCTATTAAGCGGCTGCACTCCTATGCTACTGCTGTGATGTGCTTACAGAGCGGCACCAGCTAATCATAATTACACAATGTCATTTCCCCCACTTCTCTCACCTTGCCGAGGCTCTGAGTGCAGAGAGCATGCCCTTTGCCAGCAACAGAGAACCTGAAAATCGTATCCTCACCTGCCTTTTGTATTTGGCACCGAGGTCAGCTAATGGCTCAGCTCCATGCTCCTGTAATTGCACTGTTCCTTATCAGCCCCACATCTTTCACATCTAGAAGGATGGATTCATAGGTAGAAGACACATTGGCATCTCTCTACCCAGCAATACTATCTACCTAAATTGTTTCTACAATTTTGTTTTATCTATGGGCCACACAACAGCTGTATGCATTGCAAGATATCAGACTTATCTCTCTTATAGATAAGAATAACGTAGATGTTAAGACCCTCTTGACTGCATTTATAATGTTGAACAGTTTCTCCTTTTGAGACACGGATAACCTTTTCTGCTTCCTGTTAGCAATTTCTTGTTTCCCCCCCTTATCCTTTAAATGGAAACACAAGTCTGCCATTTAATAAAACCCCAATAATGATCCTACTTTAAAGGACAAGGGCTAATCACTTGCTGCTTAACATTCCAGACACATGACAGTGGAGGAGAATAAATCAGTTAAACAGCAAGATGCAGCACAACTAATTTTCATGTAAAAGGGGGTGATTGCCTTTTTTTTTTTTTAACCATTGTGATTTTTTTTTAAGCTGTTAAAGCCCAAACATTCTCGTCTATCAGTTTATGAATTATTAATAAAAAAAGAGAGAAAAGAGGCTTTCTTTTTCTAAATATCATCTGCTAAGCCACCACAGACTGAAGTGCCTCACACTGATTCCTGATTTACATAGTCCCAGTTGGAAGTTAATGAAGACTGCTGAGCCACCTTTCAACATGCAGATAAACCTTCATGTATTTAAAAGCAGGGAATATGTGCTTGTTGCTGGCAAATTATTCATCTAAGATCTGAAGTTTCTGACACCGCCTGCGTCAGATAAACTGTCACCCAAATTGCAAACTAATTAGTGATTCAAACATTTTCGAGCTGATTGATGACAGAATAATTTACGCTTGTTTCTCAGTTTCCAGCTGGCATAGGCTGCTGACTGGAGCCCTAATTAACGCTAGTACATCAGTCATGTTCTGCCAAGGCAGCACATACAATTAAAAGGCAGTTTAAATGGAATATCACATTAAAAAGGCTGGTAGATGCAAATGTGAGGAAACAGCACTTTAGGATAAAATGACAACAGAACCCCACAAACCAAAACAGAATGGAACAGGGATTTTTTTTTTTTAATGGAGAAGTAAATTGTATTCCACATAGGCTACTTAGCAAAATAAAACAAGTGTGGAGGCAAAACATGCGCACTAAATTCTTCATTATTATTATTCTAACAAGTTTTAACTAGTTGCTTTTCCCTTAATATTTGTTAGAAATTTGATGTATACTTGCATTTTGGATTTCAGCTATTTAAAAATGAAATAGAGGCCATCAGTGATAGCTGTGAAATTGTTTACAGTGATAGCATAAGACAAAAAAAAATCAATGTGGGTACTTGTGAGGAGTGTATACTGGAGGAGCCTTCAAAACTAGTTTTAAATAACAAAAGATCTACTTGAAAACTCACCGAAGTCAAGGAAAAGTGGTCATGGGATGTGTAGGAGAGTACTGCAAATATCCAGACAGCCTTGATTCTTATTTTCAGGCGAAACTGCTAAATTTTGAAAACAGCAGTACTATATGGTAAATGTACAATGGTTTCTAGTGGCATTCCCCTGATCAAGTCATAAAATACTTGGGGAAAAATAGTTATTGTATGGATTTTATAAATGATTGTTATTGCTGTGAGTGCAAATATAACCTGTGACCTGATTATCAGACACACATTGCAGCCTGCAACTATGGAAAGACAGTCCTCTGCAATGCTGCTGTCAGGCGGTTCTTTTATTTTATTAGGCCCATTTTATTATATCCATATTATAACTATGATATCTGTATATCTGTTGCTCTCTAGCTATCAAGCAGTCAGGTAGGAGAAAATGCATTTTGTCATCTCAGTAATGAGAAATGAGGATAGTTGTAACCCAGGTTCTCATTTACATTTGAACTACAAAAGCGTTGGCCGTTTGAAACTGATGATCAAGCTAAGGACAAAAACAGCCCTCCTTGATGCAACTCAGAAAAGGTGTTAAGCCTGCAGTGCCAGACCCCTGTTGCAATGTATGCTGCATATTTGATGACACTGGTTTATCTTACTCAATGTGACCTCTGTGGGGGGAAAAGTTTTCATGAATATAAACAGCCCTGGGGTTCGTACCTTGTCTGCTAAGGTGTTTTTGAGATTATCTATAGCACATGACAGATGAGCCCTTGACTCTTATAGCACTCAGCACAGAACAAAGAGAAGTCACTGTAGTAACTGCAAACAGACCTCGAGACAGGAGATGTGCGAAAGCACTCCAATTTGTTTCTAGGAGCACAGCAGACTGAAAGCTTACATCACTCAGTGCAGTCACACTTTGCTGTCAAATGCCATTTTGCAATGCCATATATTTGCACCTTTAAAAATTTTAGATAAGTAATAATTTACATTAGTATAGTGACAAGGGGGTCATACATCGGCTTTGACAGCTGAGCTATTTTAAGGAGCTTTACAAATCAGTGAATTGGAGATGAGGAGTGAAACTCACCTTAGACATAAATAAGCCCAAATTTTCTGACTTTGCTAGAGTTGGGTGAGATTTTTGCTGTGAGGCATGGTGAAGGCCATGTGCTGCTGACCCTGTTGTAGCTGTGAGGCAAGAGGCACCAGCAAAACCTTGGCTTAGGTTTTAGGTGCCACATCACGTAGCTTCTGCTGGCTTGACTCAGGTGTCTGGCGCTGAGCTCACCAGTAAGCACTGAGACACCCTGCAAGTGTCCAGGGACAGGGAAATCCCAATGGGCACAGCAAATGGGATAAGATGGGAACGATCTGAAAAGGGAGTGTGTGGAGGGTTAGGCAACAGACAGGCAACAGTTGTCAGGGTTCTTATATAGGATTTAGGGATGTAAATTTTCACACTCGAACTTCCACTCCAAGGTTGCCTTTTTAAATCTGGTTTTCACAGCTTTATGTACAATAAAAATGTTTTCTTTTCGGCTATAGAACATGGTTTAGTACAACAGGATTATTCTCTACTTTCTAAAAAAGACATCAAAAGCATCAGTCTATCAGCAAAGCTACAGTAAGAAAGAGAAACACAGAAGAATTTTATTATTAAAAATCTCACAGTAAAGGAATAGGACAAATTAATAACACTTTTGTGGTTTCAGTAAGAAAGCATATCCGGTATAGCAGAGGGCAGATTTTGGCTTTTATCATAAGGTCTTTCTTACAGATCTGTTAAGAAAGACTTGCAATCTGTAGTCAACAATCCTGTAGATAGAGCATTGGAGAGTAGAGTTGGAGCTTGTGGGTTAAACGAGTGGAGCAAAGAATCTTTCAGCTACTGCTTTCTCCTCTTGTTTCCATGCTGTTGCTGAACATGGTGGTAGCTTGTTACATCTCCTCAGAGAGAAGCAGTTCCATAAGAGGAGGAATCCTGAATTCCCTACGGAAACTCAAACTTCTAATGTGCAATGTAAATACAGCAAGTGCTAGCCAGTTTGTGTTTATAGCGTATTAACCAAGTGTAGTATCACCTCCCCAGTGGGGAACCCAGAAAAGCCTGAGTGCTCAGACTCTTGTGAGCTTTCTCTAAAGCTCTCTGTCTAATGCTGAACATATGCAAATCTTTCCAATATGAAATATGTCTTCTTCCCTTTTAAACATTTTCCCCTCAGATTTCCTAATGTGAAGGTTTGCTTTCTTTGATGAGAAAAGAGCCTACACAATTAAACATGTTTATAACACACTTAGCTTCTGTAACCCAAGGGACAGGAAAGCATTCAGGAAAACAGGTTGAGAGGGCTATTTAAGGTTTTGGGGTTTTTTTTAAGAGATTTTTTAATAGTCTCTAGGTTTAGAAGGAAATTTTAACCAATGCCAGCAGACATTAAATAAGGCAATACTGTGGGAATGGAAACAAAGACAGTGTTGCTCTGTCAAACTTTGCACCTTGGAGAGCCAATTTCAGTTCATCATTTTGCCACAGACTTATGTGACCTTTGGGAAGATACTTAATCCAATGGTACCTCATTAACCAATTTGTAAAGAGGGTAAAATGACATTTTCTGTCTCTAACAATCTTAGCTGTTCATTTGAACTTGCAAAATACTACTCATATGAACTGTTCCATTCAAGATGTGATTATCCGTGTATACTCTTTGGTGCTTAGCTTGTAAACTCTTCAGGATAGCCTCTGAATACATGAATACCTAGAGCTAACCTTATTTGTTATTTTTACCTGCAGCTACGAAAATGTGAAATAACTAAAATTTTCCACAGTCAAAACCTAGACCATTGCAGTTGTTTTGTGAAAACGTAATTTTTAAGCCTTGCTACAGCAGACTCTCTCAAGAGTTCTGAAGATTTTTGAACATAATGAGTTTTATTCACAGGGGGTATTTTTAAAAAATGCATTTTACTTAGGCTCATCTTCATTTTTTCCACATATTTCCATCCCATAAATGACACCCTCCTCAGAAGTATGCATCCTGTAGTAGGAAGCAAAACACACGTGGCTCTACTTCAATATGCACCACGTAATGGGAACTGTCATGACCAACAAAATCTGAATCCTCTCTGACTCCCTACAATCTTAAGGGAGTGCCTCAGTTTCATCCTCCATCCTTTTAGTTTTCCATTAGGCCTTATTTCTTATTCCTCTATACTTCCTGAAGAAAAATGTTTGAAAATATCTATAAAACTCAGCCCCGCCTCTGTGGGACTTCAGTCCCCAGTTGTGTCAGCAAGCATCACATCCCAGCAGTGCTTGATTTTACACAATGAGAAGGTGAAGAGCTGCTGGAAATGGTGAGACACAAAAGTAAAAGCCAGTCCTGAGAAACACATCATAAGTAAAGCAAGAGGAAGATGAGAAGAGAAGGAAAAAGAAATAAAGGTCTATGGGAAGCTATGCTGTTGAAAAAAGTCTTATAAGTGTATCAAACATACACCAAGGATGGATTAAAGAAAGTGCTGAGCAGTCCTGGAACGTAGTACTGAAAAAGCCAAGATACAGCAAGTAGTAGTAGTAGCAAGCCAGTCAAGAGCACAGAGAGAGGTGTTGATTCTGAATTGGAAACAAGCTTTGGGTCTGAATCAGCTTTGGGATCACTCTTTGACTGTTTTGGCCTCCCTTTTTTCCTCTAGGTTTTGCAGTTCATGCTTCACTGGTACATTTCAGGATTATATTGTAATATGTGGATCACAGGTGAAAAGCAAATACTCTGTGAAGCTGGAGAGGTTCATTAAAGCAGTTCTGTTGATGAATCATCTCCTTCTGTGTCACTTATGGTGGTCTGAAGGTACAAAGTTTGATTGCATCTCACCAGCACTTAACACCAAGACAGAACAAGCTATGCCTAGACCATGCAACAGAGAATCCCAGTGCTAAACAGGAGCAAGTATTAGCAATCACAATAGAAGTAACAAGTAGCCTAGAGGCTTAATACAGATAATAGCAAGCTCAAAGAACAACAGATACCATTCCTTTGCAGGAATAAGGCTGTTTTTAACACTCTGCAAACTAACAATACTATTTTATCCATTCGTTTCAACAGAATTATATTGGTTTTATGGAGGTGTAGCTGAGAAGAGAATTAGGCTTGTTGTCCGCTTGGGAATAATTCACGGTATATTTATAAAGCATAAAACCAAAGATGCTAAAAAAAAAAAAAGAATGAAAAAAGGAGAGAAAACACTCAAGAATGGAAACAGCTAACTGGAAAAGCAGTAGTTTGGGTACATAAAGAATCAGGAGGGAGTTTCTTCTTCCTGAGATACTTCCACTGATCATTTGACGATCAACCTCTTCTGTCTTTTAATGCATTGCTCCCGAAATTCTATGAATAGCTGTTTTCCCTTCAAAGGGCTTCCTTGTAAAGCTGCTCATGTTTTCTCCCCATCAGTATCTTCTGTCCCTTGAAATGGTAGCTAGTGCAGGAAAAAGGAGCCCCCTCCTGCCCTGAGACCTGCTAGTTCTTGCAAAGTGGAGCTCTCTTTCCTTGATTCAAACCACAGAACTGCAGATTTTATGTACCAGGCACCATGTATATATCAAAGCTTTATAAATAGTTTTTCAATAGCATACCACATTTTAAAACTCATAATATTAACTGAATGTATCCTCCATGGACAAATTCAGTGAAATTAAACTTCCATCTTTCCTCCCCGCCCCCAAGTCTTTTATTTCTATCATTGATGACTTTCAGACAAATAACCTTGCTGCTCTTTCAGCAAGGGAGACCCTAAAAACCAGGAGGGCTGTGAAACACTGTGTGCTTCATAACCAGAAATAATTAAGCTCTAAAGCACATGAGAGTTTTCCATTTTTCCAGTCTAATGGAAAATTTGCTGGCAGAAGAGAGCAATTGTACGTGATTACGTAGTTACATGCACAAGTGATTTTATGTCACACACACGTACATACACACGTGTGTGTGTTGCAAGTACATATACATACGTACTAGCATATGGCCGGAACCTCATCTGCTATAAATAACTGACTTCAATGAAATTGCACTGATTTACATTATCTGTGAATCTGGTCTCATGTATGTGTCTGTATACATACTTACATTTCAAAATGAGAAGCATTCTATATTCTAAAACTATTTTAGATCTGTTGGGTGAAATCCCAGTCTGGAATAACAGGAATTTTGCTGTAGACTTAATACAGCATTTTATTATCTCTACTTATTCTGTAAATCACTTAATCTAGGAAAATATTTATACTACTGTAATACTTTAAAAACTTGGTGAAAAGTATTATGGAAATGAAGATGACCTAATAGGTTAAACATGGATATTCTGTGCTTAAAAATGGTCATGTTGTCTAGCCAAATTTTCAGGAACTAAGGACTGCATCGTGTTTCATGCATTGTTGATAAAGTAGCCAAAAGGAGGTGTAAAACTACTTTTTTTTTTTTTTTTGCATGGCTTTTAAACACAGATAGATTACCAATGTTTTACAATAGCAGTGTATTCACTTTGATGGAAAGTGATTATTTCAATTTATTCTTAATGGCCAGTCCATTTCCTCCCCTTGAAACACGAATGAATAGTTGTTTCACCAGTGGAGGATTATTATTCAGCCCAGTGGAACTAATAGAAAGGAAAAAAAAATTTTTTTCAAATTCTAATCACAAGCTCTACTTGCCTATTCAACAAAACCTTATACTCAGGTAAGTCAATCAGACATCATTCCACAGAACTAATTAGAGCTGCAAAAATCTGGGCAAGTGTTACAAAAAATTTTCTACAAATGTTAAGATATTATAAAAAGCCCTGTATCTTTGTTGTTTTCCTTTGTTGTTTTCTGTTCAGAAACAAATGTAGGAATATTTGCTGGTGGCAAAGTTGGAGGAAAACAGTAAATTAAATGAAAACTGAACTATGTCCCTAGAAAAAGAATTCTGAATGTGTTTGAACTAAAAGCCTGATTTTAAGGCTATAGTTCAACTCATCCTCAAAAAAAGTCCACATCTTTCTCTCTGCCCTGCCCCTGTTCCGCTGCTCCCTTGTTGCTGCTCTTACACTAATCCCTACATTGTGCTGGTAAACCATTTGCAAATTAACAAGGTTGGGAGTCTGATCCAACTGAAAACACGACTAAACAGAGGGGGATGAGAGGCATTTTTAGCTGATCATTTTCTCAATGTGGTTTGCTGCGAGGCTGTGCAGTTAGTTGTGCTGGCACCATACAGAAGGAAGGCACACGATGAACAAGTAGTAGGGAGAAGGGATGGGATTGGACTGCTGTTTGGTGATAATGCTGATTTAAATGAATGTCAAGTAATGACTACAGAGTTGTTCTCATTCTATCAACAAAAATATATGTCACTGGCATTCAGCATAACTGTTTTCACAACTAACTAACTAACTAATCATCGCGGAAAATTGAAATATCCTTTATAGCAATTTTGTTGAGATCTGGCTGTAGCAGTAATTCCCAACCCGTGATCCATGGGTCTTAGATAGATCAAGAGAAGTCACCTATGATTTTCAGAGAACTGATTTAAAATGCTGTATTTTTCCCCCATAATGCATTCAGTTAAACCACTGCTGTTACCCAGATAGGATACAAACGTTACCAGGAGTACTGGCAACCTGCCCTCCATGCATAAAGCATCTAGGCCTCATAGTGTACTCATTTGGCAGATTTAGTAGAAGGACCTCAAGACATTGGTGCTGTCTGCCCCTGTCACACTGTCAGACATTTTTGCTTCCATGTACAGGTGAAAGAGTACAATAGATGCTTGTAGCAAAGCTACTCCTGCTCAAGATCCAGTATATTAACTTCAAATGGACCACAAACTTGAGCTTGTACTAATATGATCAGCAAGTACACATATCTGCTTTTTCAACAATAACATCCACTGCAGGGCTAACAGCCTTCACCAGAGGAACAGGTTAGAATGCTGCTGATGGTATCGTTTTGAGTGTGCCAATGTTATCTAACCAATCCTTGGGGCAGTTAAGAGAACTGTAGCATGAAAGAGACATGCTTTCACTTACAATCAATTAAAAAACAAGTTATTCACAGAAATGGCAAAGGAAGAAATCTGTGATTTTCTCACTCCTACTTACATACAATTATTTGTATGAATAATCCCATTGCAATAAAAGTTACTGCTTGGGTGGTTAACCACTCACCAAGGAACAGACACAATACAAATAATTTCAAACTACAAGTGCTTTTAGGAAAAATCAGGATTTGTTCAAAACAGCTCTTCAAAGGGAAAGAATATTCAGCCAAATATCCTGAGTATTTTTCACCCCAAATTCTAAAAAAAAAAAAAAAAGGTAATTTTGTGGTTTTTTCCCCCAAGGGCTGTCAATGTTATTATCTGCTCTGTGTGGGAGTTATTTGACTTCAGATTTACATTATTAATTTCATTTTGCTAAAATTCTTTTCTCCTCCAATTCCTTAATTTGCTTCCCTAAGAAGTATGTTTACTACATTCTTGGTTTTAGCTCATCAAATACTCCCTTTTTTTTTTGAAAACCAGAACTAGGTGTTTAATTCTTCTAATTTTGTTGACAGGCTGCAGTTAAAAAAGATGCAGGATATGTTTCAGGAAAAGACAATTCCTTTGTAATTCTCAGTCAATCCATATCTTTCCAGAAAACTGGGGAGCATCTTTTCTGAAAAAGTTTTTGAAAGAGCTGCCATGTGACTGTCATTGTTTTTAAGTCAGAGTCACAAGAAGTGCCATATAGTATGTTACATAGGTAATGAAAAACAAAATCAATGCAAGTCTGCAGAAGCTTATGTTTCTTCCTTCCTAATTAAAATGCCACAGACAAATATTTGAAATAGGGAGATGCAAAGATATGATAAATTCTACTCAGTTTGCTCTGCTCTGTTATTTAAAGACAACTCTGTTTTGAACAAAACTTTATTAATTTTGGTTTAAAACGTGTTGTAAAAAATGCACTTTACTACCAAGATGTTTGTCTGAGCCAGTATGATAATTACTATGGCTTGTGAAGTCCAATACTAAATGGACAGTGCTTCAAAGATGCTTTAGAGGAACAACTTTTAAAATCTAAAATTCTAGGATAACTGTCCACTGGCAGTTCCTTCTTTACCACTGGCATATGTCCTGAGGCTTATAAGTTTTTCCTATCAGTCAAAACTCATACTTGTGTGTGTGCACATGTATTATGGAAAGAGGAAGCCTCCTACCAAAGCCTCAGCTAATGGTTGTGACAGCAAGCCTCACACACTTAATAAGCCCAAACATTACTTTTCTTCTGAATGTCATTCTGTTCTTCTGTAGATATCCACTCCTTTTTCCACTCTCTCTATACCTTTCTGTTTGTCTCATTTTTATGGTAAACAGGGCTAATTATTTTCAGTCCCTTTTCATATGGGCAGTTTTCTTTAGGCTGATCTTTTGCTTCTCTTTAGCCATCTCTGAAGTCCTTCTCTTTGACAGACCATTCCTGAGGTAAGGTGACCCACATTAGTTACTGCACCCCAGAAATTTGCATCCTGCCATTGTGATATTTTCTATGTTATTTACCACCCCATTCTTCTGTTTCCAGAAAAGGTTAGTACCACCTACATGAGCAAGGCAGTGGGACAGAATATTGCTGTTGTCATGAAAAACATCATGGAGAACTTGGGGTAAGACAGAAAGTTGTATCAAAACTGTAGCCTACATGCCAGATATGAACACACTAATTCCTAGCTGTGAGCAGTATAGACTGTTTCAGTCCTGCTGGCTGCATGTGCAGGACCAAAAACCAGACATGGACAGAAAAATGTCATCTACAAATGTATCAATTGAACTGAAGTGCTAACTGTGTGGACAAGCTGAACCTAAGCCAAAGCTGTGGCAAAAAAGCCTATGTCTTCTCTGTTTGCTGTGAGGTTTTCACGACGTGACAGCTGATAGCAACCCAGTCAAGGAAATAGGAATTTGATGAGTACAGATTCTCTTCTAAAAAAAAAAAGGGTGGAGGTGGGAGTGAGGAAGAAAGAAAGAAAGAAGAGAAAAAAAGACCTTCAACCTGCAAAGTATGAATAGCCTGAAATCACATTATACCTCAGGCTTTCCAAAGTGAGAGCTGCCGACATTATTGTCACTGACAGAGCCTGATTGAGGAGGAGAATTTTTGGCAGAGAACAAGATGTTGCCTCCTATTTCCACTGCTCGGAGCAATGGTGTCAATATTTCAAGAGCCAGTGTCCATCAAAGAAAAAGAAAAAAATCCGTTGTAAAATAAAAGCATTGATCCAGGAGTCTGTAAAGGTAGAAGTAAACAATGCAGCTATCAATAAAAGATTCTGACCTGAAAGGTGTATTTAACCCGGAGGTAAGTGATATTGTTTTTCCATTGTGCAAGGACAATATTCGAATGTTTACCTTCTCCAGGAAGGGTCCAAGCTTTGTTTTATGTTTGCATAGTGCTTTGTCCAACATGAGCACTTCAAAAGCCACAGAAGTAACAGTGTATCTCACGTACAGAACAAATGCAGTATCTCACAGGGATCTCTTTATGTGCTACAGTTGTCTCAGTCTCTCTTGAACTAACTTCTTAAACCATTTCTCAACAGGCACTGTTCTTTTTCTAGTGCAGTTGTCAATCGCCTTTATTTGGCACTTCCAGGATGTTGGGATTTCCAAAACTGAGTTCCCTGCAGACACCCACTCTTCATTGTGCTGAACTGCATCGAAACCCAGAATGCAGGAGTCAGATTCACAGGCAGCCAAGCCCAGTTCAGTCATGCCGTGAACAATATGGTTGTTCAGGAGCAGCCAGGACCATTCCCACAGACAAGTCTTTCACCATATCAGGCCGTGGAGGGAAGAGAGGGGTGAGTAATGTGCTCAGAAAACTATCCATCTTACTGGGGGAGCAGTGAATGGCAGTTTTGTGTTGAACAGGAGGTAGCATGTAACTCAGATGCAACTTAGCCCGAGCAAAGGCAACGGCAGAGGCATCCTGGAGTCCCTGGAGAGCTCCGTTTATTAGCCCACAGGGCTTTCAGTGGGAAGCAGCTTGTCTTGCTCACCATGAGGCACTGAGGCGTGAGGAGTGAACATGAGACCAGCATTTCAGCCTCTTTGAGGAGCAGGGCAAAGCCTCCGAGGCTGAAGGCTTGGCAGCATTTTCTGAGCCAGCATGCCCAGCTGATCTGCCGACATTTACCCGGCTGTTGGCCCAGTGCTAAAGAATTGCTGAATTTATCCAAAATGTAAATCACCAAGCTGGACAAAAAGATGTAAGCTTCAAATATCTCACAGAATCACAGGGACAGCACCAAGCTTGCATGCAGTGTCTGGCCTCTGGGAGAGTGAGGGAGGGCAGGGACACAGAGGGCAGGAAAGGGTTTATTTAAAAGGATTGGCAGAAACAGGGACAGAAGGAAGGAGAAATAGGTGAAAGAAGTGGGACAGTAGTCCAGTAAATATAGCTTACAGCAGTCATGCACTTAGGCCAATCTGGTGTTCTCCAAAGTACCAGGGATACTGAGTTTTGAACAACATGGCCAAAACACATTGTTCCTGGTATGATATAATTACTAAAATTACTGTAAAACTCAATATTTTCCTTAAAATACACTTAGAAAAGAACACAGCCTGGTCTTGCAGCCAGAGATAAGCAGTACTGCTGTGCAGAAGGAATCATAGTGCAAGGGATAACCTGGGAATGGCCCTACTATAAAAAAAAAAAAAAAATTAGATCAGTACTTCACTCAAATATCTGGTCTTTCACTTGCATACATTTATTTAAAGGTTAAATCAGAGGTGGGAAGGGGGAGACATTAATCTCAGATTGGGAAAAGCTGCCAAAACTGAACTACTGAAGCAAATGCCAGGCCAGGCAGTGGGCCAGTTCACTTATCCTTACTAGCCACCTGCAGGCTGTATTATCAAAGCCCCTAAAGTTTATTATTGCAGTTTATTACCCCTTCATTATGATGTATAAAAAAGGCATTGATGTAAAACAATTTTGACACCAAGTTTCTCACTGACCTCAGCACTGAAATCCATTCATGTTTGCATGGGAACAGGTTATGGGACAAATTTTTTTCTCTATCAGTGACAAACCAGATGCTCATGCATATATGTAACTTCTTATTGTCACCATGGGGAAAAAAATAAATTGCCTTTTGCATAAGAAATAGACAAAATAAAAGAAAGAGGCATCTCATCAGATGACGTTAAATAATTGCATCCTAAAAGCAGAAAGTACGACCACTGACTTCAGAGGAATTGCAGCAAACAGCTTGCTTGGATGCTGGCGTCAGCAGCTGAGGAAAGGTCTCACAGGACAATGACATGTAGATGACAGTACCAAACTGAGTCATTCGTATTAATACCTTTCAAATTTTGAAACACAGCTCAAGATAGTACTCCTTGACTACTGCCTTTCCCAAGACAGATCTGTATGTTTTGAATCACATCATATGGTATTGGGTGGGCATTTCTGATAGTCAGAGATCCTCTGGAAAATAAGATCTTGAAAATTTTCTCAGATTACAATGTTTAAGTGCAGCAAAGCATGTGAATCTGTGTGTTTTGTTTGTTCTTATTTTAATTTTTTTTTTCTTTATAGCCAAGGGATCAGACATCCCATATTGTATGGGATTATTTATTTCTTTTTTTTTTTTTTTAAATCAGATGGGTTGTTATCATCTCTAGCACTGATTTAGTACTGTTATAGCTGTAACAATCTGAGAATATTATTAGCACAACAAGTTTTGTAAGGAAAGATCATATCTGTTATGTAGACTAACTGACATGTTTGGAAAAGAAAACAGACCAGCTGCAGATCTGTCTTTCTGTCTTCAGAAAGGGTTCATCTGTTATTTCTGACTACATCAGCCACTCAAATGAAAGATGGAAGTTCTCCTACAAACTTTGCCTACTGTCACTTGTAATTTAAACACTGGGAGTCTAAATTTCTTTCTATTGGCAAACAGAAAAAAGAGTCAGAGAGGAGGGAATAAAGGCAAAAATATCTAGATTGATAAGTATTGATTTTCCTGAACTGGGGCATGAGCATCTTCCTCTCTCTCCTACTTTTGGATCCAGTCCTTAGTTGTATTTTCCATGCAAACTAAAGCTTGTCTTAATACTAGTATGAGGGACAAGGCCCTAGAGAATACCTGGGACAGCTGGTCCAAATTCTGAGCTCCTAGTGAAAAGAGAAACAGTGAAGGTGAGCCAGAAGCATCTCAACATCAATGTTTTTTTTCTTTTTTTTGGTGTGTGTCCTGACCCAATATCAGGGAGGGTTGTTAAATGATCCCGAGAGCGAGATTAAGACACAAACGAGGTCAAATGCTGTACAACTTTAGAACTTTTATTTTCCTACACCAACCAATAACTGCGATAGAACAAAGTGAGGAAAAAGGAAAAGAAGCAGACCTAAGCAAGAGAACAGAGAAGAGGTAGCAAGACTAGTTACCACCACCACGAAGCCAGCAATGTCCCGTTGAGTCGCTTCCGACGCCGGTGACGGGGGGTCGGGTCCCTCAGCTCACAGTCCAGTGCCTTCCCAGATGTTACCGTCCGTTTTGGTGTCCTCCAGAGTCCAGGTTTTTTTTCACTCGTGTGCCGGAGGGGAGTACGCAGTTCTTTTTTATTGTTCTAGTCCCCATGATTTCTCAGAAAAGTCCACCCATTTCTCCGAACTCATTATTCTGTGTGCCGCCCCCTGTTCTTCTATGGGCACATGCCCAGGTGCTCCTGGTGGTTTCTCACCTTTACTTGTGGGCAGGCACAGCTTGGCAGTCGCGGATGCGGTGGCTTTCTTCGGGGACATCGTGTGCATACCCCGCCCTGCAGCAACAGGATGTTGAGGCAGCAGCAATGTCGTGTCAGCAAACCAACACAGTCTCTTACAGTGTGCTAGTCTTCATTGTTTCTGGGTTGGTTCAGATATTTTATATGATGGCTGTAGCTAGGAAAAACAAAATAATGAGTGCAACAGGTTGTTGCCCAGGAGTGTGACTAGGTCAAGAAGTCACTTGTACCATATGCTCTGTCCCCTGTTAACATCTCCTCCAGTTTGAAGAACTTTGTTAGCACTTGCATTCTAATGTTAAGGACATAGCCTTATAAGGATCTTCCACAAGTAAGTAAAAGCAACTGTTAGCAGAAGAGAAAGCAAGGTATCTCCCTTGACCACAATGAGTTGGTGTAAGGAACCCCAGGTTCTGCTGCTTAGAGGAAGCTGTCTTCACAAGGAAAACTTCACAAGTTTTCAGTGCAATGACAAAAGTTTGCTTAGCCTAAGGGTTACTACCCTTTGTGTGCACAAAGTATTTGCTGAAGTTGGACAATTCTAACTGCATTTTCTTGCTCTTTGTCATGCTATTTCTTTGTAGCAAAAAGTCAGACAAAGCTATTACAACCAAAAAAAGTTCTTCAGAGCTTCACCAGATTGTACCTATCTGCAAGATTCATTGTGAATTTTTTTGAGACTAAAAGAGATTTTCATCATATGAATAGCAAGGTCCAAGTTATTCTCTGCTGAAAAAGGACACAGCTCCATCAGCCTCAGTTGTCATTAGACCATGGCTGAATTTTCCATCACATCTCATCTAGCAAAAATGCAGTTATACTTCAAATTTTACTGGTGGGGTTCTATCAAGAGAGACCTAAATAAATAAGTTTTTAATATATATTTATATGTATTATCTGCGACGGCGGCGTTTTGTTAATTTTGTCAGCCCAGACACTACTTAAAGCCGACTTCCACGGGGATGTGTGTATTTGCGGGTCAGGTTCATCAAACATTCATTGTTCAATAGTGTGACAGCTGGTAGCGGGTGTACATGCTCTTCCCTTGTTTGGTTTTCTGATAGAACCTGTCAAGTACTGGTTGTCTGTAACTGCATTTGTCACCCTCACAGCAAGGTTCTATCTTTTCTTACTAGCAAATAAAACAATAAAGAAAGACTATACAAACTCTGAAGCTATTTTTAACCTCAACTAGCAATGCAAAAGCATGGGTTTTTTATCAAAACAACCACTAACAAAGAGCCATAGTTCATTTTTATGAATTCTAACAGATTTTAAAATCAGAGAATTTTGCCTGTAAGGGCAGTTTCTGATCCCTTCACTAGTGATAAAGCAACCACTCACCACAACAGGTGTTATATTCTCAGGTATGGTAGCACTGTCAGGGCACGATTAAATATTTCTGGCCTGTCAAGTGTACCCATACAGTGGGACAAGTCAGTGGGTACTACTACGATGAGCAGCAACCATTCAGCATAGGCAGGATCAGTCTTTGCACAGATTTGGAGGCTCTGTCTGCATTTTAGTCCCCAGGCCTGAGTACATTACGCACTCGCTAAGTGTGGGAAATCTTACATTGAACTAAATACTGGAGTATTACTGACTCGAGAGCAGGCAGATCAAAACTTGGGGCAGGATGGTACACGTGGAAATGGTTAGAAACCTTTTTATACAGAGAGAGCAAGAGAAATGTGACCTGTTTGGGACAGGCCACCCTGCCTTGACAGAGACCATAGCTGTCCAATGCAACTTGGACGTGATGAGGAGAATGACATCAACATAAGTAAACTTGCCAAGTGAGATGTGTGTTTCTGAGCACAATGTAAATTCACTATTTGATCCGTGGTTTAACCTACATGTAGTATAAAGGTAGCAGTAGTTATAACAGTGGCCTAAAGTACTGAGAAAAAAGACCTATAACAAAATCAAAAGATCAAATTTAAAAGACTTTTAAGTGCCTAAAGATCACACAGGTCTCTCCAAGTGCTGAAATATATGTAGGCTGCCTATCATTTTTTGTACATTCCATGTGGCACTTTTTTCCTTTTTCAGGACAACTCTACGTTATTTCAGTACACTGATTAGAATTCACTAGGACTGCTCTCTGTTCCTCTGTTAGCATCCACCCCTCAACTACAAAATAACAAAAGCAAAACGAAAGATAGAATAAGCAGAGCCCCAAGAAAAGAAGCATACTGTGGTTGAGACAAGTTTAAATTAGGATTTTTTTGAGGATGACATTAGAAAGATATTATTCAATGTACACCTAAATCCATGCTTAGAAAAAGAAGAAGAGAGTTACATGTTTTAATCAATATGAAAAGAAGAAATAGAAACTATATAGTAGTACCAGGAGCTAGGAGATCAACAATCCATTTTAGGCACAAAATGTACAAGAAAATAATTTCTTCCTCACTCATGTCCTTTGAAAAAGAAAAGAACCACACAGTCCTGCTAATAAATAAATAAATAAATAAAGATATAGAGAGAGAGATAGCGAGATATGTGTTTAGGTATATATACATATTTTGTGCAAGGTCTGATTGCAGAGAAACCCTTCACTTCAGTATCCTAGTTCAGCTGAGTATTTAAAGCACAGGACTAAAGAATTTCTCATAAACTCAAAACTAGACACAGGCTTAAGTACCTTGTTAAACCGAGACATCTGTTCTCCTTAACATGAGACTACAAAGAGAAATTTCCCCTTTGTTTTGTGAAATGACCCGGAGACAAGAGGAAAAGCTATTGCCTCTAGAAGTCCCACAATCTCACTCTGTATTCAGACACTTTGACAATTTCCTTGAAATCTTGTTCAGTTTTCATTCTTGATCTTGAACAGCTACAGGTCACATTCTGCTTTCAATTACTCCATCGCCATTGTCTTCTTGAACTACTTGAACAATTGTTCTCCTAAGCGTTACTCTCAAACTTCAGGATACACTAGTGAAAAACAAGAAAAGAAAGGCATACTAAACTTTGAATTCTCCACAAAGTACAAGTGTCATCAGAATCTTGTTCAGAATTAGGTTTCAAAATGTAAATGTAATGCTCCCACTGAACACCTGCAAAATTCCAATTACTGCCTCAGGTTTGAATAGCAGTGTTGTTGTGACTGTTGTTGAAAGGACCTCTGTTGCATCCTGAGAAGCAAGGATGACTTTCAAGATACCAACATACATGCCATAAAACCACTCTCCCATGTACTGTGCTTTGTGTGTGGAAACAAATGTGTTCGTGTTTGATCTCTTCAAGAGCAGGTCTTGTCTCTGCAGAGAAAGAAAAAGATTTCACTTCCTGTAAGGGAGACCTGAAAGCAGAACAGGTGGGTTTTACAAGGTCTGAACTGCATTTTATTTTTGAGCATTCCCTGCTCTGGCTAGAGTTAGATTATAATAAGAACTGACTGTGCCACCAAAGCATTTTCATGACCTACAAATTACCCCAGGTTTAAGAGCTGGTGTATCCTACACTGCAAGAGATTCTGAGGGGAAGTGTGCCTACAAGAGACATCCAGGCATTTTTATAAACTCTTTAGGCTTCTGGTGTCTTGTGGTATCATATGTGAACAATCAAATCAGTTCTGATTTGAACGCTGTCACTTGGATTAGGGTTTATCTATCGCATGGTAGCACTGAGTTAGCAGGCCGCGGAGATGAATAGAAGTACTGATTGCTGAACTGACAGCCTTGAAGATGAGTAGCATTATTTTATCACATCCTTCTTTGCAGCATGTGCCAGTGGGTTTTAGCTGTCACATTTTTTAAAATTATCAAGCCTCAGAGTAAGTAACAGGGCTGGTTCCTTAGTGCGTAAGAGTCCCCTTCTCTCCTTCTGATCCTACCAAAGCTGCTGCTTTTATTTTGTGAAATTGTGTACTTGTAGTTTAATTTGAATAAACAAAAGACTTTGTGCTGCAAACCACAACACGGCTACTAATTTTAGTGGCTGTTAAGTGTCTTGCTTTCCTGTGCACCTCTTGTTACCATTATGCCTTTAAAAATAAATAAAACACAGCAGAAACATTTAAACTCATTTGTGAAGGTAAAATCCCTACGTGTTTTTAAGCCACTTTCCTCACAACACCTATTAAGGTTTGATTAACTAGGGACACATTCAGATCGCAACGTGGTTTCTCACATACCCTTCTGCAGCTTGCCCACACACGTATGTCACGTGCAGTTGTCATTTCTCATTCAGCTATCCCTGATGCACCTACCTGCCTTCTGCCCCTAAATCTCAGACGCTGAAGACTACTTTTGACAATGGTATGAAAGGCTACAAAAAGTCACCAGAGAGCTGAGAGCGCTGATCGAATGGCCACTGCCTGCTGGTTCCCTCAAAGGCCAAGCCTGATCAGGACAAGGAGAGGACAAGGCTTCCAGCAGTAGCAAGCGATTAGACGCGGTGATGACAGGCCCTATCCCATCCATCCTATGAAGCTATCTCCTTTCCACCAGTGACGTCTTGCCCCTGTTCCACCTGAAACAGCCCCACGGTCCCCGGAGGCTGTGGGACTGGCGTGTTGGCACACGAAGGCTGCAGCAGCGTGGTGGTAAAGCTCTGCACTGCGCCAGGGCACGGGGCACCTTCCTGTGACCTCCATCTGGAGGCACAACCCACCGGCTCTGCTCTCCAGGCAGGGTGCAGTGAGACGCAGAGATGAGGCACTGGAAACCCCTCACAGGCCTCAGCCCAGCTCTCCGCCCTGCCTAATTAGTCAGACTGATGGCATGTGAAATCTGCAAACGTTGAACTGCACAGGAAGGATCTGTTAAATGAGACGAGCAGTTTTCATGGATGTGTAACGCACTGCCACTTGCTGTCACCTTATCCGGCTTACAGCAAGCCACCCCAAACCCGTCTGTGAGCAAGTACACACCAAAGCTGAAACATCTAAATCCCCTTTCCTACTAAAGATCCATCACAAGACTGCATTCTTTAACAAACAGACAGTTCTAGGTTTTCCAAAAAAGTTTGTAAATGTACCCTTCCTTCGGCTACTGGTCTACAATAATGAAAAGTATACCCTCCAGACACTGGAATAATAGATGCCTCAAGGAAAAAAAAAATTTAAAAAAAAAAAAAAATCAGTAGAAATCAGGAGCACTCAGCCCCTGCACAATTAGACCCTTGGAGAACTTTCCCTCTGCCAGTTGTTATGAGCAGAACCCAAATATTCAACACCCCAAAACATAAAAGCTGAGTGGCTAATTACTTCATTTATCATGATTTAATTCTCTGTAGAAAGCAATTTAATTCTTATCCTTCCTAATAAAAGAAGTATTTTATCATCTCTCTCACCCGAGTTGAATTAGACTGCACAGATGCCTCCATGACAGTAGATCAAATGTCATGATATTTCTTACCTAAAAGGGCACTGCAGCTGAGGATATCAGGAACTGCACTCACATTAAAATAGATTCTTTTAGCATTTGTGCTCAAAAAGATAGCATTTTAAAAGATTCTGTCATTTTTGGAAGCTTCTTAGGATTAGGTCTTACAATACGGGTAATGATTAATACAAAACACTTGAAAAGAAAATCGCTCTGATGGGGAAAGGAAAAAAATGCCACAAGGCCACTTACCTTTTAAGGACAGAAGAAATGCCTAGACAAGGGATTTAACAAGCTTTCACAAAGCAGAAGTCTCCTCACAAAGTGGAAATAATTTAGCCAATGTAAGAAAAGCTGTTTTTAGCTTCACCGTCGTAATTCTCCACTGCAGAGCTTTACAATTTACAGTGGGACAAAGGGAAGCAGAGTTTCTTTTGGGCTGATGTTGAATGAAAGTTTAAAATAGGAAACTCTGATACACAGTGAGAGAGAGAGCTGAAAAATCCTAGTACAGTGAGACCCAATTTTATTTCAAGTTAATTTAGTGGATTGCTGTCATCCACTTCCTTTTGAATTAAAACTAGGAGCAGTAGTATTTAAACCTATTTCTTAAAGTCTGGGGCATATTTTAATATAAGGGAAGACTCTGAGTTGCTGAACAGAGGGCAAACATTTGACAAAATAGTATTCTTATGGGACAGTGATTCAATGGAAATTACACATTTTTCCCTTGGAAGATATTCTATGATATAATTTGACAAAATAAAACAAACACAAAAAGGAGTAATTCAGACAAGTGGAAGAAAATAAGAACAAACAAACTAGATCATGATTTCAAATAAAAGGAAAAGATTTAAGTGCTTTCTAAAGGTCTGTCCACAGCTGCACACAGAGGTGCATGGGATTGGTCCAGCCTATGTACAGTGGTGCTGGAGGATGATGCTATACTGGGGAGGAGTTAACATCCAAATAAGCAAAGCCAGCAAAGATCAAGATGGAGAGAAAATAAAGGCTGACAATAACGCAGGAAAAGAGAGACAAGAAAGATGAGACCTTCACAGGCCTATAGACCTCCAAAGGTCTATAAATTACCTCCCCTGTACAAGCAGTGTAAGAGATCAGGTTGGGGAATAGAGGGATCTCCCTCTCCAAGATTCAAAGCACAAAGCCCCACACCCCAGTTCTTTCTTCAAAGCCACATAACCTGGTGAAGATTGGGTTTACCACTTAAGAGTGAATTTCTCTTGAGAAAAGGAGCAAGGGAAAAGATCAAGTGGAGAAAAGGCTGAAAGAGATGTCCCATGTGTTCCCGGTCCTCAGGACCACCACTCCAGTGTGGGTACTTCTCTTTTAGATGGGGCATATGGCAAAAGAGATAAGCTAAAACTGTGGGAAGAGGGAGGACAAAAGATACTTAATCTGCCTGATTAATTCTTAACGAAGAAACGTGGCTTAGCAAGGAGCAGTATCATGGGAAGCTGGCTTCGAAGAAGACTATTTTAAACCCGCAGCATTTAAACTGATTTGCAGCGAGACTCTGCCGAGGAGATGCTAAGGCAGCCCAAGGGGGCTGCAAACACAGCTGGCACATGCATGTGTCCAGGTGGAGGGGGGAAGGCTGGTCCCTCATCCGGGCCTTGGGGCGGGAGCGGGGAGACATTTCTGATGTCCTCACAGGTCATCAAAGTGAAGGTGAGGGGGGACTGCAGGCCTGGGGAGGCAGCGGCTTCCCTGCTGACCTTCCCAACTAGCCGCAGAAGCCCTGGTGATGCACGGCAGTGACATGCAGTGCTTGCCAGCCCCTGCCCCAGCTGCAGGGGGCCCCTTTGGAAAACACATGCTCAAATACCTTACTGATCCGAGGCCCAGCTGCTTAGCTGGTCTCTTGGGAGGAAGATGCTACTTATCTTGCAGAACCATGATGTTTTTCCCATGATAATATATCACTATTTCTTACAGTACAAATAAAATTATTTTTCAAGTGATGAAGGAGGAATTACCTATTTAAGACGTGTCACTTTTGTGAATAATAATATCCGTACATGACATATGTATGTGGACACATAAATGCTTAGGGCCTTATAAAACTTGAAAATAACAATTTCAACATTATTGCTCTTTGTTTTGTATTCAAACTCTGAAAATAATTTTGGCTCACTTTTTCTTCCTTCTCACTTTCTAAAGCAGTGTTCTAAAGTCTAAACTGTGTATGTTTACAAGGGACCATAAATCTAAAACAATCCAGGACTGGAACTGTATCTATAGTGAAGCTTTTTCTTCTTTTTTTTATCCCACAAACAAAAATAAAAAATAAAATTCATATCCGGACTAACACTTCGTGTAGAAAATATTAACCTGGAGCAAATTTTTATGCAGGCAAGTTATAAATCCCTGGAAATATTACAGTAGCAAACCACACTGACCTTTAACTCTAGGATTGCAAATGGTAATGCTATAATAATTGTGTATGTCCTTTTATTGTGTGACTCCCCACTCCCCCAGCCTACTAGGAAATGGGAAATGATGGCCTTTAGCAGTCCTTTAAATTGAAGGTATAGGGATGCCTTAAGTTTATTCCCATTTATATATAACCACGTAGTATTATTATTATTTATATCTTGCTAGCGGCACTTGGAATGCAGCTGCTCCTGTGGGTAGCCTTGTAAAGGAAGGTGCTATATGTTTTGAACAAGTATTAAATGTGTACAGGAGATGATGCTGTATAAATGCTTTCTTTTCACATTTTTGTGAACTAACACTGCAGTCTCTGAAGAGAGGAGGATTCCATGCAGCAATCAGTGATATCAGAAATAAACAAGATTTAATGAGGGGATGGACATTTATATAGATATAAATACCCAGCATTGCAATAGTTAATGCAAGCTGAGAAATGACTAATCAGGAAATAAAGCTGGATGTTTAATGTTTAAAGCACTCTCTAGCTAGTGTTTAAACAAGATCTTGATTGCCTTCCATTGGTGCAGTGTGGGGATCTCTTCCACCCTTTCCTGGAGAGACTGGTGCAAGAACTCAGGAGGAGGTGGGCTGACCAACACAACAAATTCTCCTGTTGGTAAGATTTTGCAGAGACTGGCACTGCTAAAGTTCAAAGGTGCAATGCAAGTTTGCCAAAGTCAATGAACAAACAGGAAATGACAAGACCCCGGGATATGCTTTGTTTGTTTTTGAAAATAACATTTTATATTTTTTTTTTAAATGTTGCTTCCAAGTTTGAACCAGACAGAAACTGAATTCAATAAGCTTCTCTCCTTCTCTCAAGGAGACATATATCCAAGAAGCAGCCTTTTCTAATCTGGTTCCTTATGCAGGGGTAAGATTAACACACACACACATATAAAATAAAACTATTGAGCTATTTTAATACTTTTTCTGTCATGCATTCAGGACCCTCTAAAGTTGTCACCAGCTACTGTTTCATTTAATTCCCTAGCCTTCAGGGTAATGTAAGAAAATTGAAGAGATTAGGAGCTCTCTCTTTCCTGTTCAATGCATTTGTGTTGCAGTAAATTGGTACCAACCTTCAATCTCATGGTCAGGGCTCTCCAGGGTCCTTCCACTGATATGACAGAGCAGTCAGCTTGATAAATGGTGCACACCCCCTTCCAGCGCAATGGAGAAAGCTTTCCTCCTTGTCTCTGCAATTGGCCCTCCCACACCAGTAAAGAGGAAACACTTAGCTGTCTTATTGCACTAAAGAAGGACACTATTCTGTTTATTTTGACTGTGTTAACTAGAAGATACCCCCCCCACACACACACACCCCTTGGTTAATTATTTCATGGGCAGTGGCAAACAGGATATGGCCTCATTGTAAACCAGAGGGAAGGGAAAATCCTTAGCTTGGAAAATGACTTTTGATATAGCACTCCCTGGCCTCGAAATAGGGGAAAAAAACCCAAACCAAAACAAAGCCCCCCAGATTAGAACTCTAGATAACCTTAAATAAAACATATTCACTAAAAAGGCAGCTCAGTAAGGTAGTTAAATGTATGCTTAACTTCAAGCTTAGGAGTTATTGCTGATGAAGTAGGGGGACTCTGCACAGTGTTACATTATGTGCTTACTTGATCCCCTTATTGAATTGCAGCTAATAGATACAGAGTTAACACAGGCACTAACATAAGAGCTGCATTAAAATGCATTTAGCAAAACATTTAAGCAAATGCTTCTCTCCTATTCTAGTTCACTCGGCTTCAGCAGTTCTCTAGCACTAGCTCCCCTGAACTGGCATTGGGAAACCTTAAGCACTGAAGAGCGGTCATCTTGGCACTTTTCACTGTGTGAAAAAATATAAAGGGAAGATGGAGGGTAATGAAAGGGCTTTAAAAGTCAGATTTGCAAACTCTTCCTAGAAACTTGGCCTTGAACAGAAAGGCATGTGTGTGTTTGTGTGCACACCCATGTATTTCAAATTTTCTCATGCAGACAGCTGATCTAAAAAGACATAATGAAATTTATAATAGATGATTGGCTAGAGGATTTAAACAAACAAGTCTTCAACCACCATTGACAGCAGATAAACATGAGGAGGATCAATTTTCAGTGGGACAAGACATAAGGGGTCAGTTCCACTAAATGATATATTAATTAATTACAATTCATACCTGTTGAAGATCAGGCAGTGTATGTCTTAACTGAGGTTTGATGCAGTTCCCTATTAAAAATCTGTAACAGCTTTACCCAAAATAACCCACAGCTTTAAAAAATACTACTAAGCAGGCTGGATGTGCACTAAAATCAGTCATTTACTAAATAGTCCATGGAAAAATGACTGAAGAGAGTTGGAAAACCTACAATTCAGAGGTTAATATAGGCCTTGCTTCTCAAATTCAGTACACTGCAGATTTCAAAACATATCACATGTTGCACACTAAAGTCAGATTTTCTACTCTGGCCTATTCTAAGGCCACAGAAGAACAGATCTGCCATTTCACTTCAAACTGTGAGTTGATCGCCTTTCCCTATCTCGTCCCATTGTGCCTCTGGCATTGCACAGGGCTGGGAGAACAGTGTGTGATACAGACCATATAGTGATTAATAGTTGCTGCTAAATCCAATGGGGTGAATTAAGGACAAAAGGAACAATCTTATCTTTAAAATTCCACTCCTTAGTGCATTTGCCAGAGCCTTAGGGCTAGATGTTCAAAGCAGTGTGTGCAGAGTCACTTGCCTGTAGCCACTCTTCAGGAATACAAGCTGGTTTTCAAATTGCTGGGAATAGATTGTAGGTGCAAAACACATACCATGCAGGAATCAAAAGGAGCTGGAGAAATCCTAGGAGTATGGATGGAATTACAATTTGTTTTTCTAAAAATGTGTGTTACCTCTCCCAAGCTTACAAGGAAACCGTGGTGGGTGGACCCTAGTCAGCAGCAAAGCACCCACACAGCTGCAGGATGGGGAGAAAATAGAAGGAAGGCGACAAGGCTCGTGGATCAAGATAAAGACAGTTTAACAGGTGAAGCAAAAGCTGTACATGCAAGCAAAGCCAAATAAGGAATTGATTTCCTACTTGCCATGGGTAGACAGGTGTCCAGACACTCCCTGGAAAGTAAGGCCTTAGCACATGTAGCAGCTAATTGGGAAGAAAAACACCAGAACCACAAATGTCCCCCTTTCGTCCTCCTTTCCTTGAACTTTTGTTGGTGAGCATGACATCCTATGGTATAGGATATGCCTTTGGACAGTTTGGGTCAGCTGTCCTGGCTGTGTCTCCTCTCAGTTTCTTGCCCACCCCAAGCCTACCCACTTTGGGGACAGAGGGTAAAAAGTAGAATGCCTTGAAGCTGTGCAAGCACTTTTCAGCAATAGCCAAAACATTGGTGTACCAACACTGTTTTATCCACAAAACTGAAACACAGCACATTACGAGCTGTCATGAAGAAGATTAACTCCATCCCAGCCAGACCCAGCACAGAAGGCAAGAGAGCTGAAACCCACTGGTGAAGCCTTTTTCAATCAAGTCAGCCCTTGTCCCTGGGGCAGACACTTCCACAGATGATAGGAGCCAACATTTGCATGGACAAATCTAGTCCATCGCCAGTCAGCTGATACAGCTGCTTCCATTCTCATTTTTATTGAGGAAAGTCAATCTCCTTGGCAGCTTGCACCAAGTATCTCAATATTATCCTGTCTTCCGGCCTCCCTGCCAACAGCTGGGGCCATGCTGCCTCAGAAGTATGGGTCAAGAAAAACATTTGTTGTGTGAGGTGGTGACTTCCAGAAGCAAGTATTTTCAGTTAGGTTAAGACCAAGGATTGAATCTATCACACATTTTATAAACAGCATAAATTGAGACGATGCTACTGAAGCAAAAGCAGTAGAAGATCAGTGCCATTGTGTGGCGGGTACGCTTGCCCTGATAGAGGGTGAAACTTCTTGGCCATGGAAAAGAGAAAAAAACCCTAGAAGCCATGGTTTGGGGGTTGAGCCACCCTGCCCACATGGTGGGGGCGAGTTATGACTGCCACATACACACTTTGGTTGAGGAATAAGGAAGTGTTGGCCCCTGGCCAATGAGGACTAACATGATATTATTTGACCACAGATCAGATTTGACTAGGGTATAACCGGAGCCCCACTGGAAGACCAGTTGAGTCGGTCCTCCTCAGAACAGTGGGTCTGCAGTTGGGGACTCTCCCCTTGGGTTGGGACACCACCATGGGTAACTCCTCAAGGTTGAGAGCCCTCATCTTTTAGATGACTGATGTACACATTTTGGGTCATCATTTCTAAAGCTTAAGAATTCTTAAGTCGGTTGTGTAGTATTAATTTACCCTTACATCATTGAACCTGTGGTTTACTAATGTTGTCAGAGTTCTAAATTATTCTGATTGAAGAATAAATTTTGTTGAGTTTAAAACCTGTTTAATTTGATTCTGTGAGCTTCCATGACACAGTGTTACTTAAACCTCCCCTGTAATTCATTTGGCAGCACAAAGAGATTTGGAGATACTATTTGAACATGTTTCTGATGGCAAATCATGCTTGAATTTGATCTTTTTCGATATTTGACCCTGTTTGGGAATAGAAAGAATACTCAACTCATTCAGCTCGTGACATTAGGGAATAAATAAGATATTTGCACTAGAAGAGAAAAATTGCATGTGACTAAGAAAATTCTACTCATCTACTCAGATGTCTAAAGACCACTGCAACTCATTGCTGCTAATACGGAGCTCTGCAAATGATGAATGATTTGAGATTGGGAGTTTGAGAACTCTAAAATTGTCTAAAAAGGACACGTACACTGTCTCAAGCTCCTGAAAAGCATCCCTAAGTTTTCTGTATCCACTCTTACAACACAGGATGGTATTAGGCAAGCATATTACTGAAAATTTTTTTTATCATTGAAGCATCACTGGTGGCTTCAAATTCATTGATTCCCTAGTAAAAAGCTAATGCAATTTTTTTGCCTTCTGCTTTTTTTCTTATTGCTATTACATATCATGGCATACATCCTGTTCAACATTCACACAGCAAACAAGCATCTCCTTTGAGTGCCATGAGGTCTTTTCAAGGCACCTCATCAAACATTTATTGCCAGTGCATCCAGCTGATGAGAATGGACATCCAGTCACTGTTGATCCTGAAATACACTGGACTAGCTTCTGAAAAAATGTTGATAGATGGAGTAAAACATCCAGACTTGTGAACTAGCACAGCCTATTTTCATTCACCAGTGTCAGGTCAACATGGGTGCCTTATTCAAACAGAGGGAAATTTTACATGCAGAACAGTTGCTGCAGTTTTATACTACCTGTGTAATAATTCATGACCTGAGTAATAAAGAACTCATTAAACCTATTTCCTGCTTTTCCTTTACACATAGACCTCCCAGCAATTTAAGCCATACATAATGAGTTCAAGTATTTTAACGGATAGTGTTAAAAATATCTACTATTCTTTTATATCTGAAATCATTCTTTTATTTCCCTCCACTACATTGCTAGCATAACTAGGAAACAATATATTACTCTAATTACATGTTATTTATTAGGCAGCAAGCAAATAAGTCATTCAAAGGCAAATCCCTGTAGTTATTCATGGAACTGCTTTAGATGACAAAGATCTAGTAAACCAAGCAATCTTTCATTGTATTTATTACACACTCTTTGTACTAATGAACAATAACAGGCTTTGCTGAAATAATGGCTTCTGTTCTGAGTTGTGGTAAATGTTATACAGGCCATATTCATCAAAAGCACATCAAAGCAATGGATGGCCTTTATTTCTTTTGCTTGCACTTGAGGAAATTGGGTAGCTGGTGAACAACAATGATTTGGAGGGCTTAATAAACATAATGTAAAATAATTAGTGTCTTTAAAAAAACAACATGCATAATATACTAGTGGCAGCTCAACCCCTGAGAAACATACAGTGGTGAAGATGCTGACAATTTATTTTTATAACTCCTACCTTTGGAAGAGCCTGTGCATTCTCATTGCTTTCAATATGAGACACTCTTTCTCAGTGTTGTTAAGCAAGCATTAAATCCACACCACAGTGGGATGAAAATTTCTCATTAACTTCACTCATCACTTGGAATTAATGAATGCTGTAAAGCAAAAGAAGTAAATTTGAATATGAAACCACAGAAAGAAAGAAATATAAAAAAAATTAAGAGAAGAAGAGACCTTTGGACTTGACTGTTTTAAGTAGTCTGGGATAGTTTTTGAGTGCTTTTTAGAGAAGAAATTGGAATCCTTGTCTTCTTCCTCCCACATAGAAGTCCTACACATAATGATATGAAAACACACTCTTTCTCCTCCTGGTGAATATTTATGCTGCAAAGAAGCTGACACAGGACGAGACAACATAAGAATATCCTTGACTGTGATAGCCAGGCTCATCTCCCAGGAACTGTGTTCAAATACCCTTTTATAATCCAGGTATTAGAGAACATGATCTCCAACAGTCTTGGTAGAAGTACCCTTCTTTGGCATTCAGTCAGAGCTCTAGTTGTCTATGTTGCTCTAGGCCTGACGTGGCAAAAATATACTAAGAATGTGTATTGGATAAGTTCTTTCAGGTAGGACAGGTAAGACACTGCAATGAAATATGCACTCAGGTGTTTAACATGACCAAACTTTCAGAGTGCCTGGGTAACCACAGTAGAACACGTAAGAAACTTGGCAGAAAATCACTGAGGGGATTTAACACTTTCCAGGGTTGTACAAAGTCTGTGGAAAAACTGGGGACTTACATTTTGAAGTCAGGTACCCCATGACAATTAGCAAAAGCTCAGGTTCTTTTTTGAAATGGAGGACAGCATTTGGCATGAATAGCATTTGCTATCCCAGCTCAAAATAAGGACTCTGTCCAGTCTGATACGCAGCTGTCAGGGACAGATATTTCAAAGTAATTGTAATTCTTCAATCCTAATTCCCTCTATGCATTCTTAAACGAAGAAAGCAGTAAATGTTCATTGGCAAAAGAAAAATCCAACTGACCCTTTCAGGAGTCTTCCATAAAAATTAATTCGTCTGACTCATTAAAACCAACATTTTGTTTATTTTTTTGGAGGAGTTGGGTAAGAAACACAATAAACTGCTTCCTAATATTGTGAAGAATGCCCCCATCTGTAAACGCAGTCCAATAAGTTTATTTCTTTATCCTTCCCTTGTCTTTTGAGAATTAAATTGAGCAAACCAAATTAATTTAAAACAATAATTACAGATTTTTGTCTCTAGAAACTTTAGAAACTCATGCTCATTTTAATAATTGCTCTCATATTTGTTCTTAACAAAAATACCCAAGCCTGCTTTGTAAGAAGACTCATGGAGTTTGAATGGGATTTGGAGATTTCTTATTGGGATTTGGAGACAGATTTCTTTCACTAAAAGGTACAAAGTCACAGAGAGCTGGATACCTATATCCCAAGGCAAAACCATAGTTCATATTTATAATAGGAAACTGTAGAATCATATAGAACAGTTTGGGTTGGAAGGGACCTTTAAATGTCATCTAGTCCAACCCCCCGGAAAATGTGCAGAGACATCTTCAACTAGATCAGGTTCCTCAGATCCCCATCCAACCTGGCCTTGAATGTTTCCAGGGATGGGGCATCTACCACCTCTCTGGGCAGCCTCTTCCAGTGTTTCACCATCCTCATCATAAAAAATTTCTTCCTTATATCTAGTCTGAATCTGCCCTTTTTATTTTAAAACCATTATCCTTTGCCCTATTGCAACCAGCCCTACTAAAGAGTCTGTCCCCATCTTATAAGCCTCCTTTAAGTATGAAAGGCCGCAGTAAGGTCTCCCTGGAGCCTTCACTTCTCCAAGCTGAGCAACCCCAAGTCTCTCAGTCTTTCCTCATAGGAGAGGTTTTCCAGCCCTCTGATGATTTTTGTGGCCCTCCTCTAGACCTGCTCCAACAGGTCCATGTCTTTCCTGTGTTGAGGACTCCAGAGCTGGATGCAGTACTCCAGGTGTGTTCTCAGCAGAGCAGAGCAGAGGGGCAGAATCACCTCCCTTCACCTGCTGGCCACGCTTCTTTTGATGCAGCCAAGGATACGGTTGGCTTTCTGGGCTGCAAACACAGACTGCCAGCTCAGGCCCATCTTTTCATCCACCAGTAGCCCCAAGTCCTTCTCTGTAGGGCTGTTCTCAATCTCTTCATTCCCCAACCTGTATTGATGCTGCAGGTTGCCCTTACCCAGGTGCAGGACCTTGTTGAACTTCTTGAGGTTCACATGGGCCCATTTCTTGAGCTTGTCCAGGTCCCTCTGAATGGCATCTTGTCCTTCAGGCATGTCAACTGCACCACTCAGCTTGGTGTCATCTGCAAATTTGGTGAGGGTGCACTTGATCCCACTGCCTATGTCACCGATGAAGATATTAAAGAGTACTGGTCCCAATACAGACCCCTGAGGGACATCACTCATCATTGATCTCCATCTGGACATTGAGCTGTTGACCACTACTCTCTGGACTAATTCCTTATCCACTGAACAGTCCATCCATCAAATCCATATCTCTCCAATTTGGAGAAAAGAATGTTGTGGGGGACTGTGTCAAAGGCCTTACAGAAGTCCAGATAGATGACATCCATAGCTCTTCCATTGTCTGCCAATGTAGTCACTCCATCATAGAAGGCCATTAGGTTGGTCAGGCAGGACTTGCCCTTGGTGAATCCATGCTGACTTTCTTGAATCACCTCCCTGTCCTCCATGTACCATAGCATAGCTTCTAGGAGGATCTGTTCCATGATATTCCTAGGCACAGAGGTGAGGCTGACAGGTCAGTAGATCCCAGGGTCCTCCTTTCTACCCTTTTTTAAAAAAATGGGTGCAATGTTTCCCTTTTTCTAGTCACTGGGGACTTCACCTGACTGCCATGACTTTTCAAATATCATGGAGAGTGGCTTGGCAATTACATCAGCCAATTCCACCAGGACTCTGGTATGTATCTCATCAGGTGCCATTGACTTATGTATGTTCAGGTTCCTCAGGTGGTCATGAACCTGATCTTCTCTCACAGTGGGAGGAACTTTGCTTTTCCAGTCCCTGCCTTGAGGTCTATCCACTTGAGAGGTGTGGGAAGAGAGATTGCCAGTGAAGACTGAGGCAAAAAAGTTGTTGAGTACCTGTCTTCTTCTTGTCCATTGTTACCAGTTTGCCACTCAAGTTCATTGGAGGGGTACATTTTCTCTGACCTTCCTTTTCTGGTTGACGCTCTTATAGAAACCCTTCTTATTCTTTGCATCTCTTGCCAAGTTTAGATCAGGCCGCACCTTGGCCTTCCTGACCCCATCCCTACACAACCAGGCAGTGTCCCTATACTTTTCCCAGCATATCTGCCCCTGCTTCCACTGCCTGTGCATTTCCTTCTTGCCCTTTAGTTTGACCAGCAGGTCTTGACTCATCCATGCCAGTCTTTTGCCATTCTTTCCTGATTTCTTATACATCGAGAGCTCTTGCACTCTGTGGAAAGTGCCCTTGAAGATCTACCAGCTCTGCTCTGCTCCCTTGTCCCTGAGGGCAGTTTCCAAGGGGGTCCTATTGACTAACTCCTTGAACAGCTATTGCTTTCCTAAAATTCAGTGTCCGGACCCATATCCCTCAGGACTGTGAACTGCCCTACTGCGCGATCACTGCAGCCCAATCTTGACATCTCCAATTAGCTCACTTGTGTTCGTGACCAACCAGTCCGGTAACACATCCCCTCTGTTACCTGGCTTAAGAAGTTATCCTAGATGCTCTGCAGGAGTCTCCTGGATCGCCTAGCCTGTACACTGTATTGGATTTGGTGCCAGTGGTACTGTTTCTGTGTATGAGAACTATGCAAGCATTCTAGCATGCAGATTACAAATGGGTAAATTTGTTTAACTCCGACTGCACTACTATCCAATGCTAAGATAAGAAAGAAAGAAAAGAAAAAGAAAAGGTTGATTAATACAATGTAACTGATCTTACAATTTAGCAATTAAGTTTGGGCTGACATGCTTTCAGTTTTTTTGGTAGTGGAAAATATCTCACTGATGAAGACCATGCTGTCAAAAGTGCTGATATAAAGTGCAACTATTCCATACCATGAACACATTAAAATGATATGCTGGTCATCTCTAAGTAACCCATAGTCCTCTATATAATTGCTTGTGTCACCTTAGTTTACCTTTACAGAGGAAATCATCTTGATTTTGTCTAAAAAATCTTGCTAACTCAGTCCATTAATGTTGCAGAGGCTGTGAGCCTCAGAGTGCCGTGCTTGGAAGAGAGTTGTTCTGTTCTGAGATTCCCAACGTGTAAACAAGATACTTGGTCCAACAGTGTCTTTCCTCACAGGCTGAAGTAATTTCAGCCATCTCTTAAATTTCAGGGTAGTCTTTCATGTGAGGCAATGGTGATAAATTATGCTATACAAATGTATTTGCCTTCATTTCCTTCTACCAGTAATTAGAGCCAAAAAAAAAAGCAAAACAAAAAACCAGCTCTCCCATCATCCAATGATTATATAAAAAGAGGGGGACTGATGCAGACAGAAAGTGCTAGCTGGACTAATAGTATGCCAGTTAGCTGACGTATACCATGCTATATAAATTTACACAACTTGCTTTATTTGAACAGTGTTATAGGAACAATATTCTCGAAAGTCATGTAATTCCTCCGATCTGTTCTTCTCCAAGTCAGCTTGGAAGTTAGACAGCTGCCATATAAACTGCCATATTCATCTCTTTATATATGAGGCTGATGGATCATCATTAGAGGAAAACCTAAAAGCAGAGCAATGGCTCATTCACCTCTCACCCTGTAGAAGGGGTGTGCTCTCAAGAGTAAGGGTGAGTGCATCTGCAGGACACAAAGGAAGCCTACACTGTGATAAATGGCAGTGAAGATAGGGCCCTTGGTATCCAGCACCATGGATGATTAATGCTTGTAAACAGAAAGAGTTACCACTAGGTCCCAAACATAATGAAGAAAAACTCTGCAGTGTTTCAACATGCGACAAAGCATATAACCACATCCAGTTGTTCAAAATGCACACAGAGATACATATATTGCTTAAACCTATATGAAGCTTTTTAGGGGTGTAAATATTCAGAAAATGCTCTGCTTATGAATTAAGGAATATAGTAAATGCATCATTATTAACTTATGCCTTGCTGCCTAACATATAAGTCAACTGCATCACCATGTACCTAGTAATTCTCCTTTGAAGTAATGAACAAATAACACTGACAAATGTTGCCATCGCATAATTGGTATAATGAGTTTCAATGGGGATGAGATTCTGAACGTGATTTCTATTTCCTTAGAGCTGCAGTAGATTAAGAATAAATCATGGAAGTTACTGCAGATTTAACCCTTACATCACTGAGACAGAAGTCTGACCTGCATTTTGTGGACAGTTTTTAGAATAACACAGCTGGAAATAAGAAATTCCATCAAAGCTTGACCAAGAGACATATAAAACCTTGTCGATCAGATGCTAAGCATCTTGCAAGATGCTTTAGAAATAATAAAAGTACAAACTGCCACCTGGAATTAGAACTACAAAAGGTCTTGTTAGTTATGGCTTTCATTTGGTCTGTTAAGCTATAAAGGATGTTCTGAATTAAACTGTTGGGGCAAGCTTGTGCTCTCAGGGACAAGCAGGACAGCTTCTCCTTTCTAGGTCCAGCTCTGCTGTGACACTGTTTGCGTTTAAGGAACTCTGAGCTGAACAACTGCCATTCTCCTGTCTTTGAGGATCAGTTTCCTCCCTGACTGAATTTTTGTCCATTTGGTTGGATGGGGAAACATGTACATGTTTCTGTAGAAGTAATCCAGCAAATATTCAATAAAATAAGCTCAAGGCTCATTTTGTCATAAAGATGTGACAAAAACCCCACAAACTTTCTAACTCTGTCCTAAACTCAGCACCACATACACGGATAATACTTGTGAAATTTACTAAAGATTGTCACCACTTGCATTTGTTACTTTATACTCAGCAAAGGATGGTGAAATTGCTTACCCGTTTCAACAAATAAGCAGTACATAGTAGGTTTTACAGTGACTTTTTTTCCAAAAGTACCACTAGAACGGAATCCAGGAGGGCTTTACTCCAGGTCTTCTTGCCTTAGGTCTACTTTCTTTTATAGAAGCCTATTCCCCCTCTCTTTACTGAGGTGCTTTTAACAACTATTCCTTACTAAAAACGACAATATCCAAACGTATGGAGTGGAGACATCCACTACAAGGCAGAGATGCCTCCAGAGGGAGATAAATAGAGATCAAGGATGACAAGGAACATGTGATATCTGGGTGGTGTGATGCTGGGTTGCAGTCCATTCAGAAGTGATGCAGAGGCAAGGGTGTGAGATGTCTGGTGCTGACTATAGAAAGTTATAGTGGCCAGAATAAAGATATACTAGGGGACTGTGCTTTGTTGTTGTTTTTTTTTTCCCCACTTCTCTTTTTTTTTATTTCTCTTCCTTAAAAATATTGTGGAAATAGATCCTTCTGAAAGGAGGGAGAGGGTAATTGTATGGTAACTGTAGTGTCTTGTGGTGGGTATATCCTAAGGCAACTGTTCAAGATAAAACACAGACTCATACTTAGTCAACTGCTGAGGCTATCTGACAGATGAATGTGAAAACCATTCTGTGGACAAATTCTTAATCACCCAGGGACAAGGGAGCCCTGATTAGCTGAATGTGGAGAAGCAGTGCTCTTTAAAACATGAGAGGTTTTTCACCTCCATATTGCCAATTACCTGCTATCCTGAATAAGCAGGTAGACAGCAAAGTTGAGGAGAGGTGTCTGGATAAAACAGAAATATGACATGTGAAATACATATAAATCAGAAAAAAGGACAAGGAGGCTGTAAAGGATAAAAGAAAATTGGTGACAACTGACTTTGGAGCACAGATTCCTGAGCTAGTGACCATGCAAACGGATGAGTACACAGGACAGATTGACTGAACATGGCTATATTTTCCTTCTTACCAGACTGGCTTATACAGAGCCAGTCAAGCATCTTTGACCCACCGTCAAACTTCTCAGATACTCCATCTACAAATGCTGAAGATCTGACTGTAGCAACCAAATATAAAAGACATGCAAGAAAAATGTATTAGTAGCATGCATGTCAACCTCTTTGAATTACTGATGCCCAGTCCATGCAGTAAATCAATGCAAGCAAGCACCTGAGTTGCTAAAGGTCCATTTAAAGATCTCAATTTAAATGTCATTTCAGCAAAACAAAAGAGAACAAAACAAAACCCACAAAGCTGGAAGATGTGTACATGTTTCAGTAACCAAAATGGAAAAATAAATGCAGGTACAAGCACACAAAAACTATTATTTCCAATTTTCTCTCCCAAATCCATATTCTGGAAAGCAATGTGATCTTCAGGAGTAAGAAAAATATTGTGAAATTCTGTACTTATGCTAGTACTTCCACAAATTATCATAATATTGAGCAAGCCACTAAGCCTTCAAGTCTCTATTTCTACCTGTAATAAGCAAACAGTTTAAGGACATCATCATACCTTTCCATGACATTCTAGAGGTATCTGACAATTAATTTGGGCTGGCAATGAGCTTGCGAAGAATTTGGAAAACACTGCATGAACATATGCATCGAATTGTTACACTTTACAAATTAGCCCTTCTCAATCTTGATATTTGGATCAATATTCTTCTCCTCATATATGAGAAAGAAAAAAAAAAGAAACTAGACCATAACACTTTCCAAAAACAAGGTTATTTTAGATAAAAAATGAACTTTGGTGAGAAACTTCTAGAAGAAATGCTCACTTCCATAAACAGTTTTTGCAATTTCCCTCAGATCAAAAGCCTCAAGACCATTTTTTCTGTGACTGTAGCAAACATTTTAAGTCTGCAAAAAATAATAATTCTATTTTTAAAGAAAATCAAAAAAACTCCAGAGAAGGGTATTTTATTGAAAAAAAAGATAGATTACTTCTAGATGGTAAAAACCTATCATTTACCAAGTAGTCTGAGGAAAAGTTATGACTAAATAGTAGAAAAGTATCCTGCATAGAATTTCTCTCTTTTCCTTATTTTATCTGAAATTGTAACAGTTATTCCCAGAGCATAATTCAAAAGCAAGCTTCAGAAATCCTACTACTATTCCAAGCTTTTGGGATACAGAATAATTTCAGACGCTATTCTGGACTCTGCCTCCCACGTGAGACTAGAGTATTTTAGCAATCAGTAGTCACTGTTGACAAAATTGGCATCAACGGAAACTCCAAATTAATGGTATTGAGTAAAAGTGTACCCATTCTGTCAATCACCAGACTAACCCAAGCTCAGATGCTCATGTGCTGACAGGTCTTCCACTGACAGTCAGTTTTCATCCTAAGTGATTGTGCTGAAAAGCCATGAGATCAAGAAATACCAAACATGGGGTTCTCCTTTTTAAATCTCAGAGTACTTGTGCCTAAACTAGAAACCCCATCTTTATTAGTCCAGGCAAGTGAAATATGAAATAATGCCAACACTTTTCACTGTCCAGAAGTGTGCTTCAGGATCTTATATACCTAGGGAAAAATAAAACGCTTGATCTGTAGCTCTGTTCTCAACTACACCCTTTCAGTCACTGAGGCTTATCATATCCATGAGGTATACACGAGGCTTGTTTGGCTTTCTCCTAGCCCTTTGAAAATACTCCTACCTTTCAGTTTCTTATTTCTTCTGGGTGTTCTCAAATTCATTTCCTCAACATCTGCTACATGAACTCAGGCAGCTATTCATAGATATAACTGATCCGTGGCTTGACATTGTTTGCACCAATACAGTGAATACAATTGTTTGAGTGTAACTTCCTGTTTATGTAAAGGAGGAAGGGTAAGCATATACTATAATGATATAAGCCACTACAACTGCATGAGCAATGTGAAGGGAAGGTAGAATTGTACCATTCATCTTGCCAGGGGGAGCAATGACCACCAAGTCATGCAGAAGGGTGGTTTCTGAAATCGTCTTTGAATGTGCCCTTCTCTCCCCTTGGGATACTCCCCTGCCTCTCCAATGCCCAGGTGAAAACTGTTCATTGGGAAGTTGTCCCCTGGGCATGCTGGTTGGTCTGCTGTAGTTGTGAGAAGGTGGTGAGCCAAGACAGAGCTAGGGGATTGACTGGCATATAGCAAGAAACTTCTAAGCAGAGAAGAGACAGCCAGGGAGCCTGTTGCCGAGAGCCACACTGCAATCTCTACAGCATTTACCATTGTCACATTCTGCCCAGCAAGATGAGGCAATGCATCTCCTGGCAACTCCAGGACACTGTCCCTTGGCCACCCATCTAGAGGTGTCACCCCTCAGCTTTGTTCCTGCTCAGTCTCATGTCTCAACACAACTTTTACATTTAGACAAACCATACCCAAGTGACATTTTCCCACTGCCACAAGACCTTCAGTAAGTGGTTTCTTTAACAAAAGCCTGCAAGTGGCAGTGAGGCTGGCAACAGTCATAAAGAGAAACCCTGAAAATGGGGTGGAAATATCTCATCACTCTGAATTTCCACTGGGAAATTCAGACCAGCTCCAAGTTTTGAAATAGCAGAGCTGCAGTCAGCTGGGGTGCTGGTAGAGATGAGTGAGTCAGAGACACAAAGAGGAAAACATGAAGAGGGTGCCACACAGACGGAGAAACAAGACTATCTAGAGAGCTTTGTTTTTGAAACATCTTTGGAGGGCTGGAAAGAAGGGAACTGGGGAAAGAAAGAGAATGGCTCAGGTCCTTAAACATTGCTTTTAAGGGCTTTTAAGCCTCTTAAGCATCTATGAAACTAACAGAAGAGAGAGCACAAATCAAGCACCAAAAACACTTCAGAGCAGGAGCATTTTCATTGTCATTCTTATTAATGCTAACCATTGAGAAAAGAAGAAAAAAGCAGTTATAGTGATTTAAAGCTAGTTCAGTCCAATTGTTCCTGCCTGCCCCCACCCCCAGTGCTGCAAAAGGGAAAGGATTGATTGGCTAGACCCTCCAAGCCCTCTTTCTGCTTCACATGCAGCTTAACCTTTCTTGGGGGTAGAAACAGGGCAGGAAAAGATAAGCAGGGACAGGCACTGAATTTGGCTTGCTGTTGCTCTCTCTGCCTAGGCTGGATGCCCCTCATTGTGATTCTGGGATACTTCCAATTCTGGGGAAAGATCTGTGCTTTTCTAAAGAAAACTCTTTCTTCTTCTCCTCCCTCCCCTTTCCACCTCCGCCTACCCATTTCTCTGTGATCAGTCAAGGGGAGAAGATAAAGACTTTGCATTTTGAGCACAAGGTTGGCAGAAAAAGAAAGAAAAGAAGGAGAAGAATCTTTAAGTGCTTCACCCCACCCCCAGAAGTCTTTATTTTATTCTGCCCTAAATGAAAAGCTAAGCTTTTGTGAGACTAAAGCTTATGGCTAAGTGCTATTTCTTTTAATTGAAAGTACACTTTGTCTTGCTTATGTATGAAGACCTGTTATACAGAAAACAGAAAAACTTGACCCAGAACACAAGAGCAAAATTGCACAACAACCTTAAGACCAGTATGACAACTGGGAGAAGAGGAAGGAAGACCTTGCAATTTGAGAGAAAAAAATACATAGACACTTGTTTGGTGCAGAGAAACTACAGCACCATTAGCATAACAGGGAAGAAAAGATTGCAAGAGTAAAGTGTGCTACTGATCATTTTGGCTCTTTGGGAACCCTTGGGATTGACCTGAAACATGGGAAAGTTCAAACACTTGTGGAAACTGGGAGAGCTCAGCACTTTGCAGGCTCATGTTTATTTGTATGAGGTTGGAAGGGAAACAAGACATTAGAAGAGTCAGCTATGTATTTGTGTCTATAGATTTGTTTGCATTTATTTTATTTTCTTTGTATTTTATGTTTCCATCTCTTTGATGCCCTTGATTCTTTAAATCAGTGATGAAGATTAAAGGATACAAGAAGGTAAATCTAAACTCATTTTATAATTCATGTTCATTAAAAGACTTATGACACAAACCCACTCTTTATATGATATTCAGTGGAACAAGTTAGAAGGGAATTATTGTAAAAGAAGTGTTTAATTTCTGTAGTGCTGTATAAACATTACTGTAATGCTGCTCATGTTTTCAGACCCTGAACTCCCTTTCTCCCCATAATTCTATTGCTGGATGACTGCAATATGGTAATTTTCAAATATAGCAAATTATATCACAGTTTTTGAAACATTAAATAGTCCAAAAAAGACTAAGAATCGAAGGCAGGTTGTCACTGAGGTCAATATAGACACTCCTGCTCAGCTGCGGATAAAACCCTTGGGAGAGGTCACTGTATTAATTTCCATTCATAGACTAGCCTAAGGAAAGAATCCATATCCGCAGAGAAAAAATGCTAAATGCCTTCATCTTTAGCGTTATCTTATTCCTAGGTATTTTCAACCCATGTTTTCACAAAATGTCTCTAGGTGTATCTTTTGGTCTTGGAGGCCACTGATTCCTGGTTTATATGTCTCCACCAGTTCTTGAACTATGTTTGAGAAGCATTACAGACAGTAGGAGAGCAGGGAGGAACTAAGTTTGTTCACAAAGCCAGTTTTCTCAGGTTCACACAGCTCTGCACAGACGTGATTCTGAGGTTCATGACAAATGCTTTTGAAGAATGTGTCATTGAAGGCTCTCCATACATTGTTCCTCCCTTCCTGTCACACTGAGTACTCTCTGAAGAACTCTTAGAGTATTTGTTCTGCACAATACTTAATAACATTCCCAGACAGCCTTTACAGAGCTACAGCTACAGGCCACCCATCTTGTTTCAAGTGCTTTGACAATTCCTGAAGATTTTGGTTTCAAAAGTTTTGAACCCATTCATTAAAGGTCTCTATGTTTTTTGTTAAAGAATTGTACCGGAGAAAAAATATCTTTTGTTCAAAGAAACATGAATATTTTGCATTTTTTTTACCAGCAACTGCCAGAACAGTGCCATTGTCTCTGACCCTTAAAAAAACAGGCTGAATGCTGCCAACTAGGAATGCTCAGGAAAAACATTCAATATGACAGTGGGGAGGGGAAAAGGGTGAACATACCTGATTTGTGGCATAGAGCTGTCAGCAAAGGACTGCCAGTAATAAGATGTCCCTCTTTTAGAGGCTTTTCAAATTTTGAAGATTATGCAGGGAGAAGTCTGGGGGAAAAATGCTCCTAGCTAGTTTCAGAAAGTTCAGTCAAATGGATGAACAGATCACTGGGATGCTCCAGGTATTATGCAGCAGTCTGGTACATACAATCAGGGAAAAAACAGCTTTCTTGCCAGTGGCTGAATTAAACATAAAAATATGTCCAGATCTCTGTTGTGCACTAACTTAGACTATTTCCAGCTTTGGAGTTTTGAAGTCATAGTGCTAAATCATTGGAATTGCATGTAGCTTTACATCTTCTAAATTTATTTGTTATTTTTTTTTTTCATTCTATATCAGGAAAAGTTTGTTTCCTGAAAGAAATTTTTTTTCCCACTCATTTCTATATGACATGATAGAAGTGAAAAAATGCAATCATTTTAGCCTTTTGAAGAATAGGTAAGTGTGCAATTTAGGCTTATTCAATAAGAATCACTTAGTAAAAACAAGGCACTAACTGAAGAGTGAGTTATGAACACTCCCAATGTGTTTGTTTTTCTATAGATTACCAAGATATGGGCTACCTGAACCAGCCCAAAACTACAAAAAAGATTGCTCAAATGCCTGACATCAAGTGGAACCTGAGACACAAAATTAAGGCAGTTACTTGCCTCCTGAACTACACCCTGCCATGGATTCTTACTCAGCTGAAATCCCCAGGATCTGGGGATATTGTAAAATGCCCATCTACTCTAGCTTCCAAACTCTCTTTAACCCATTTTAATCTAAACTGTAGTCTTCAGAAGACCAAATGTTCCAGCCAGAAAATTAACAAACCAGGAAATTAACAAAAAAGATCTACTTTGTCTGAAGTTCAAACACAAGCTATTCGATGAAGTGAAATAGTGTAGTCAAAGAAATATTTGCCAGAGACATTAAGGCCTGTGATTTATGGCCTAGCTGTCATGTAATACAAGATGGGAAGTTTAAAATTATGCCTGGTATGGTAGGAATTTTAAAAGTTAAAAATAATTAAGATAATCCAATTTGAAGAGTATTATAATCTAATGTACACACATAGTGATCAAAGGTCATGTTTATATGTCTATTAGAAATGTCTATATATAGAACATGAATAAATAATTCACCCTGGCCTCAGGAGACTCAAGGATTAGAATCAGTTATTACAAAGCTTTGTTGTTGCTGTTGTTCTGCACATAGCGATAAAGATGCTACCCTCCTGGATCTTCAGATTAGGTTTTCATTAAGTCTCTACATCTTTAAATGTAGTTTAAATCTATCACCATGAGTGTGCATCATCTTATCACCTGCAGCAAAGTTCTTCAACATCAGCATTTCATGGACTACCACAATAAGTTGTGTAATAATTTGCAGTGTAAACCATCCCCAGGCTTTCTGGCAGTCAGGTCCCCAGTGGAAAGTTCTTGACATGATCAGAAAGGGTGAAGAAAAAAACCCCAAAGAAACAGATAGGGAAGGGGGATATATCCAGATAACTATATTATCTTTTCTAGAAAAATCACTGATTAAACAGTAACTAAGCTTAAGAACTGAGTCAAAAGCCAGATAGCTGAAATTGTTCTGGGTTTCTTTTAAGAAAGCAGCATTTCTGATTCTTGTGGAAAGAACATGAGCAAAATGAAGCAAACACTTTTGAACTTGGGGATATGACACATTAGAATTCCAAAGCAGACACTGATCAGTATTAAGCAATGAGATTTCATTTGCCGTTCTCATGTAAAATTAATTTTCATAATTCTCTTAGTTCCTGTCTACATATACATATTTTTTCTCATTATCTACTTTATTACCATATTTGAATTCTCCTGTTCTGTGTCTGGGAAGCAAAGATGAGAGATAGGTATTTTACTGTGACTCAATGAAAAATGCACTCCTGAATCTCAAACCACTGGTCCCATGAATTGAGCCAGAGTTCCCTCTGAAAATGTTACCATGGAATAAAAAAGGGGACAAAGTATTAACTATTCCATTGAATAATCAATTCAAGTGAAATTACTGCTAATGTTATGTTGGGATGTGACATTTAAAGTGTTTCTTATGCAATGAGATTTCCCCTTTAAAGTTCACAATGCAGTTTGACACATTCTTCTAATAGTGTGTTTAGAAGCCACAGACTGAGAGATAATGTCATCAGCAGTGACCCATTAACTCCATATCAACAAGCAAATTCAGCACAGTCACTCCTACCAAATACACCTGAGTTCTTCCATTTAAGTATCAGGAAACGTCTGACTGCTTAGCTAGCAAGATTTAACAAGATTAAGCCCAAGGAAGTATGGCTTCAGGCTGTTGTCACATTCACTCTAACTCATATTCATAATGTCTTCTGATCTATCTCTAGACTTATGATGTGCAAGGGGAAAAAAAAACATACGGATTTTACTTTCTGCCAGCTTTATAGCTAAAGAAGAAGAAACAGGATCTGTAAAAGGAATTTATGCCACTATTTCATCGGGGGGGGGGGGAGGGGGGTGGGGGAAAGCCATTTGTAATCCATATTATATATAGGTTATATGAGTGAAGTGCTTACCTGCAGAGGAATTTGAACATCTTTTGCAAACCATCCCCACCTCATTCCCTAGGGCTGGTAATGTGTTATCAACGGGCAACCAGACTTCTAAATAAGCTAAATATGAGCATGAGCATGGCTTCATTTTGTCAAGTCCTTTTATTTTCACTTCACTTTTAAAGAGGTACATGAAATTGGAACAACTGAGTTTAATGATGCTGTTTATACACACGTTTTCTCAGTAGAAAATCACAACCAATTTTTTAGTATGGTACTGGAGTTTTAGCAAGGTCCATCAGCCAAAATGAAGAAAAAATCATTCCTTGAGCTCATTCTGTGTTACATATTTACAGCTTACTACTACCTGATGAAAAATATTTCATATAGTGTGTATATCCTAATGGGCTGTCAAATGGAAAATATGTCTAGAGTTAGGGGAAACTTTCACAGTTCTTCAGAAAGGGCTCAGTTCTGCCCTCTCTGCCTCTTTCTGTGAAGTGAATAATGTTCCTAACATATATATATATAAAATCAATGGATCTGTCTAGAAAAGTTTTTTCTTTTGCTCAAAAAAAAAAAAAAAAAAAAAGGTGTATAGGATGTGCTATATCAGAAGACATATTAACAAAAGTTGTTAAAATAATGAGTAAGCCACAATCTGAGCCTCTGAGATTTTAGAGTCAGTGGTCAGTCAGAACAGCAGAAGTTCCAAGAAGTTACTTGAATTATCCGTCTCTCTGATCCTTAATCTAATCTATTGCCAAAATATACATATATATATTTATACACACACACATATATATATTTTTTTATGTGATACTCAGGATTCAAAAAAGAGGAGGGAGGGAGGGGGAGAGTAGAGTTTTGTTATATTTACATTTTCTCCTCATGGTCCTCAGCTAAATCACATGAGAAACAAGAAATACAGGGACGTAGAGTGACAAGATGGCAAATCTACTCATTGTCTATATTTCAGAGTACTTAAATTTTATCCACATCAGTCTCTAATGTCAGATAAGACCGTAAACCCAGAATGCTTTGCTATTGCTATCCACAGTGAAGTAGTGACACAGGTATGAAGTTTCAAAGCTGCAAGAAGAAGTTGGACTTGAAAATTCCAGGTGAGACATTTTCATTGATAAAACTGCAAATACTTACTGCTTTCTTTTTTAGTCAGCTGAGTCCTATGTGATTGTTCAATTGAAAGCTCTAGCCCACACGTATGATGTAACTGCAGGATATGTTTCCTCTCAGGAAGTTAAAAAAGCAGGCATGCACTGTGGGATGTATAAATTTCTATTAGACCTAGGCAGAAAATTCAGTAACCCCAGATACCCAGAAAAAGCCTGTGCCAAGAAATTGAAGGGTGGCCATTGCAACTGTAGAAATTAGCCAGAGCAGTGCAAGCAGAACGGAAACAGATTTAGATACTGATTCAGCAGCTTTCCTCGGCAACATCTGACAGCAGGCGTTCCTGTGAACCCCAAATGGAATTTGAAAGCATCCTCCACAGTTGAATGTAAATGTTTCCTCCAGTGTGGCAACACTTGTCGACACAGAATGGTGCCAATCCTACTTTTTGTAGAAAAAGAATAAATTGCATTCAGTGTATGCCTTAAATCTCCATGGCTCTGGTGCAGTGGGCAACACTGAGGCCACGCTTGGAAACACTCTTCAGATGTCTGATTTCAAGATCATCTAGCATTTCCCCTAATTTCTGGAAAATATCTATCCGACCAACCTAGACACAGCTGAAACTCCCAGTCAATGAATACACCCTTTCAGTGATTGAGGGAGAAAAAAAGTGTAACTTAATTATTTTCCCAGATATCTGAGAAAAAGAAACATTGTTCTATGTTTGGCCTATCTTCAAGATAGTCTTTCCTTGATTAAACTTTAAAAAATACTAAGCAGGGCTCCAGAGGAGAAAAAGTTTTCTATCTGAGGAGAAATATCACATATTGATATGCCCTGAGAGCCTTTGGAAGTCAATATCCTTTACATAAAGTACTGTGTAGATCAAGAAAAATAATTTCTACCAATTTATCAGCTGTGTAAATGGCTGAATGTGGAAGGTTTTGTGCTCAAGCCTTGAGTAAATTAGATTCTCTTTTTTCATGCAGTGGAAGACTGCTGATTGCCTTCACTGTATAGGCTGCTACAGGGAGCAAAGTGTGATAGTGACAGGGGAAAAGGGCTCTGCTGCTGAATGCAGGAGAAGGATTCTTGCCTTTGCCAAGTTGACGCCCTTGCTTTTCAGTACACGCTCTGCTCCACTGCCATTCAGCGGCTGCAGGAAGAGATAGATCATCTGAAGAAGCTGAGACAAATATTTGATTTGGATGATTATCCTGCAGGTGTCTCATCATCACCATGATGCTTAGAATTACTAATTATTTTCCTTCCATTTATGTGTATCTTGCCGTGAATATGTATATCATGGCATAGGTAATTAAGATTCTGATCAACGTGACCCTTGAACACTCTTTCAAGGAGAACCCACTAATGGGGAATACCCTGTGCTGGAGGAGAAAAGAAACACCAGAGGTGTCCCAACAGAGGGCTTGGTTCATCTCCTTTCCTGACTGTTCTTTCCCTCTAATGGAATACTACTTAGGTAGTCATAATGAGGCATCTATCAGGTTTCCTCAGTCTGTTTCAGTGAGGCTTACACCCACACGTGGCTAGCCTTACTGACTCCTGAAGTTGTGCACAAACATAAATAAATAAATTAATCAGGTGCCAGCACAGGTATTATTATTTTTTTTTAGCTGTTAACAATATTTGGTATGACCTCCTAAGTATGAAGTATTGTTTAATTGAATGCATTCCTTGTCTGGACTAGATGGTATCACTCAAATCCTAGCCTGTCCCTTCATAAAGGTCAAAGTGGATGCAATTTTGTGTACATATAATGAAAATCATTTTTCCTCACAATACTCCCAACCACAACCTACTTTCCTGCTAGGTGAGACTAAAAGAGGGATAGTTACCTTAAAAAATAACTTAATGTTATTCAAACAGCTTACCATGTTCAATCTATTGGATTGATTTTTACACTACAAAAATAAGAACATAGTTTTGCTTATTTATGGAATGTCTGAGTACAAATGGAGACAGAAAAGCAAACTGTCAGCATCTCACCTCTTCTTAAAATCAAGTTAATTTTCAAATGACAAGACCAGATTGTGCCAAATAGTCTTTCTCCATTAGAAAACATAAAAATTTTTTCCTGAGGTTTTTGGCTATTCCATTGAACAGTGGTGGAGAAGACAATGTTTCACATTGATCAAAATTATAACATCTTATTACATTAATTGCTGATATTTCCTAGCTAATATTCTGTTCTAGGAAGGTCCTTGATGTTCTGCTGCCTTTAGGTCAGCTCAGAACAAAGCTAGTTTTGAAATACTGGATAGTCTCCACAAGAAGGAAGCTATGAATTTTCAGCCACTTCTGAAAATTACATTTGGGAGAATGAAGTACTGTTCATATTTCTATGGGTTTCTCTGTACAATTTTCACAGGCAGAAATTTTTTTACAGAGTAGTGACACATTATGTGATCACACCTATATGTGTAATTAAGTGGTTACAGTATAGACATATTACTGCTTTCTAATGTCAGCAGCAGAAGCCTCTTCACCAGGAATTGAAATTGCTTCACTCTAGCAATTAGAAAAAGTACCATACGTGACTCTGTATTCAGACTTTACATGTGCTCCAATCAGGTTATTTGAGAGGTATCAGAGTTACAAGATAACCTGCAGTTTCCCAGCAGCCCATCTAATATCCAAAATTGTACACTTAGACAATCAGTACATGAAAGTTTGTGTTCATTTTGTCAGATAGATAAGGGCATGAATACACATCACTGACGAGGCCTAAGCAGAGGAAAAGGAGGAGGCTTTTTGCTTTCTGAGCAGGCATCAAGTGTCTAGTGAGATGTGAGGGTGCTTGGGGCATGCCCTCCCACATTTACAGGCTGCGCTAGGTGTTCCCAGCTATTGCTTCCACTGCTGTGAACCTGCAGCTCTTCCCTTGTTGTAGTAGTTGGCACTGCTATCAGAGGGACCTCTGAAATGCTGCCTCTTTTGCTCCTCTTGCACTACAGTTCTCACCGAGACAGCCAGAATGCAGCCAGGTGCAAGTGGAGGAGGCAGAGCAACAAGTCTGAATTGAAGTGGTTTGGAGGGGGTGGATAAAGGGACATTTCTTTCTGCAACATAGGACAGGGAAAAGCCTAGTTAGCTACACAAAACTGCCTCAGGAAAAGGGACCAAGAGCACATGTTATTGAGCACCCCTGGAACTCAGCCTCCAGCCTCTGTTTCTCAAGCTGGATCTCTGATCAAAGATATTGGGGCCTGGAGGGAAGTGGCAACATCATAGCTGGGAAATACAGACTTAATGAGATAACTTGAAGGCACTCTGCTGTAAAAATAAAAAAATAAAAAATAAAAAAATTTAAAAAAGCAACACTTTAACTTTCTATCCAAACTACAGTAGGATGTGTAGCTGCTTCTGAAGCCTTGCAAATTTAGCAGCAGCTGCTGGAAACAGTTTAATTTGACACTAAACAGAAATAGTAAGGCTTGCCAGTTGCATAGTTAAAAGGCAGCCAATTCTTTCCTTAAGCATGTTTTCAGATGCAGCCTAGGTCCATCAGATCTGGTTTGAAAGGCCACCCAGGATGAAAGCATATTTGTTGACTGAGTCACCAAAGGCAATCAATAATAGAAGTCAGTAGTAGGAAAGAAATAGCATACCGCTATTTGGGATAATGACATCTAGCTTTAAAAACAAGACTGAATTTTGTTATTTTAATCATGGAAATGTCCATTTGGCTAGGAGACTCCTATTCCTAGACAGCAAAGTTGTAGACACTAGAAGGCAGGTGTTTTCAGGTTCAGTAATGCAAAGTGACTGCTATTGATTAATCAATTTTATCAATTTTTGATTGGTTTAAAACTGCACAAATACTTGCATCCCAACGCTCAGAAATATCTTCTTGCATGCTGTTTAAAGCAGCTGGCAGATTGGGAACACAGTAGGGGGTACAGAGACAAGTCCTTATTTTTGGCAGGGACAAGTTTCTGGTAGCTTGACCCCCTTCTACCTGCTGCCAGGCCCCAGGGCAGGCAGCACTGAATCGTTCTGCAAACAGCAGAGATGCTGGAGGCACAGTCACTCCCAAGCAACTCTAACTTCCCTACCCAGAGAGGCAAAACAGTATTTTCCCATCTGTTGTGGGGAATAAATAACCCACAGATTCTTCTGCTCACCTCCGCCACAGCTGCAGCTGCTTAATTTCCTCTGACACACACCTGGGTGGCCCCAGCTATGCAGAGCCCTCCGGGGGTTGCCCAGCCACAGCAAGCAGATCTTGACCGAATATGATCTCTGCTAAGGATCAATTCATATATCAAGGGGATGAAGGAGAAGGAATCCCAGGCCCAGGCTAGTCAGGGTTTACAATAGGTTTGGTTTTTCTGCTGTGCTCTTGCTCTAGGAAGGCAGCTTGCATTTCTCAAGTACAATCTAAGCAATCAATCTTCTGTTTCATTTCCCCCAGCCTGGCCGAGAAATCTCTTGGAATTGCTTTTCTCAAGTCTCCAAATAACAAGGTGGTAATATATACTTATATATAAAAAAAACCCCATATATTCTATATATGTATTACATGTATCTCCTGCTTCACTGGGAGGTGAAACACAGGCAGCAAGACATTGAAGTTACCAGTGCTCCACTGCGGCTGTTCAGAGAGAGTTGTTGGGCTCACACATATTTAGTGATCATAACTGTAATTCTTCGCTCTCTAAGGTGTGTCTGAATGTTTCAATTAACTATATAATAATTAATTTTATTTCTAACTCAGATTCTTCAGCTGGAAATGTCATCTTACTTTGTATTGAACTGAACATGAACTGCACATAAGAATGAAGTGTGAGAAATACCGAAAATAAGAGAACAGGAATTAAACCAAACACATTGGCATGCAACCCAAAAGAAATCAATTAGAATGCAGAGCCAATCAGAAATCCCATATCTGTGCCCACAAAGATAGAAATATTTAAAAATTAGAATTTGTTGAAAAGTGAAAATTTGAGATATATCAGAGAAAACAAAATGTAAATTTTGAATGTTGTCAATTTTTGATGCTCAAAACCTGGTGCCTTTTACTACATTCTATGTTAAGAATTTCATGAAAGTTTACATTTATAGCAGTTATGCTAGCAAATACTTTTTATAGGTAATTTGTTGGTATAATTTTTACGAAGTAGGAAAACTCATATATGACAGTCATTTCAAAAAGCTCACAACGTAACAGAAACCGATTCAAAAGCATTTCCAGAGCCTGCAAATTTGGCCAACCATATTTTCTTGTGAAAGAAACAAATTTAAAATAAAAGAGGCCAAAGAACAAAATAGAATCAGGGAGGGACCTCTATATAAAGGCAGAATGAGATTATTTAGTTCATGAAGTCAGAGACACATAGAACAATTTAGGGAAAGTAAATCGTCAGCTCTGATTTATTCTTCCAAATAGCATGAGAGCAGGTGGAAACTGAAAGCAACCAAGCTTCAGAAAGGCTTTCAGTCTATAATTAATTTGTGGAATACATCACTACAACAGTTCACTGAGGTCTTGAGCTTGGCCACTTACATGGTTAATAAGAATAGCCGGAAGTTGTGTGGAATATAGATGTATTCGTATAAAGACATAAATTTCAGGACAACTACATTTTTTTACTTTTTATGGGATATTGCCAAAGAGTCTACAGGTTTTCTTGCAAAAAGGGAAATAATGGTGTACTGAACTTCAATGAAAATGCCATTTTTCCCTTTTATATATTTTGTTTACTTGGGATCTAAATAAAATTATCTTCTGACCTGAAGCAAGACATTTCATGTTTTTTCCCAGCCATTTTTAATAAAGGAATGCAATGTAAATGAAAAGAGGGAGTCAGCCACTGTTCTTGTGAAACCATGGAGAGGAGGAGAAAATTATGATAGTAGTGTTTTTTGCTGAACACGTTATTCTGGCCACCATCTGAGGAGATAAGAGGTAAGAAGGACCCACTGGTTAAAACCCGTGTGGTATTCTGCCTGTCTGCCTGTGGGAGACAATGGGGGTCCCGTCTCCCACAACAAGGAGCCATACTGCCTTTGTAGTGGGGGTCTAATTAAGAGCTACCAGTCCCTCCCACCTCCTGTAAATCTGTTATTTCTGGGCCTGCATGCAACTCCCATATCCAAGTCCCAGTTAATTTTACTGTTGCAGCCTGATCTGTTCCTATAGAGCCAAATGTCAGCTTTAGTCGAGGGTCATGCTGAGAGTAAAAATCCAGGGCAATGGAGTTGATGGCCAGTGAATGCATGCCCATAGACAACAGGGACAGGCAGAGTTAAGACTTTCCCTCCCTCCCAGTATTTGGACATAGGGCCCAATGGTCTGCTTCTGGACCCCAGCACAGGGCTTGTGAATGGCCAGCATGGGCAGGAGAGAGCAAACATCCCTAACAAATATAAGTGGAGAGAAGAAATAAACCTGCAAGGTTTTCCAACTCCATTAGTGGAAAGTTAAGCTGAGAACCCAAAACATTTGGGGTCTAGTTTTTCAATTTCATCCAAATATGAAATAGGCAGGTCTGTCCAGCTTTGTCTCTCTTTTCTGGACACATTTGGAGGGACAGTGGGCATACCCAGAGTGTCACCACCCATCACACCCAGCAACTACTTGGCCAGCAGAAGGCAACTGATCGTCTCCAACTCAGGTCTGTCCCCTCCGTGCCATGCATGTGCTGAATGCAGTGGTACTGTGGTGGCAAGGAATAACCCTCAGCGGGGCTGCCCCGGGGTGTTTTAGAGGCAATGATCTCCCTCCCACCAGCCGTTTGGCAGGCCTGTGTGCTTTGTTTGACTTCTGGATGCCAAGCAAATACTTGTGCTTGCAGAGCAGAAGTTATCCCGGAGGGAAGAAGAAGGTGGCCACAACAGGAATATCAGTGGGGGAGAGCCCGGCACTGCCCCAAAATGAAGCCTAGGAGCATGCTGGAGGAGGGAAAGGCCCCATCTGGGCATCCAGCACCTAGGACGTAGCAGGCACTTGGGCTCTGGGTTTCCTTCTCTTGGAGCCACAACCGAAGAAGGGGGAGCGAGGAGGGGCAATCAAGGGTGCCTGTGATCTGCCTGGCAGGGTGTCTGCAAGCATGCTGGCTGTGGGCGCAGCACTTGGCAAAAAGCTGAAATCAAACGAAAAATGCCCACACAAACAAACAAGCACAGGACCTAATTATAGTTTTCTGATATAAAAGCAGCAGTAAAGGTCAGGTCACGCACAGCCTGGAGAGCCACTGCTCATGCGTTCGGTGGCAGGCACCACTGTTTTCCCAGGTTTGTGCTCCCTATATTCCTATTGTTTTAAGAGCAGATAGGAAAGGCAGCATAAGAGAGTCAGTCTTCCCTCCCTCTCACTTAATCACCTCTGTCCCTCTCTGGCTGCTGCTGAGGGGAACTGCAAGAGTTAATGGGGGGGGCGGGGGAGGGGATTAAAATGGAAAGGGAAAAGAGAGGGGGACTGGCAGAGGACACAAATCAAAAGCAACTTCTATCACCAAGGGACTGTTTGCAAGGTCCAGCCCTGCCAACAGTAGCCTTCCTTCAAGTTCACCTTGTAGCAGGGAGAAAAGAGGCACCCTGCCGCCCCTGGGGAGGGAGGGCGACGGAGGGGTGGGAGATGAGGTTGGGGGCAGAGGAGAGAGAGGCAGAGAGGCAGGCGGAGGGAGGGAGGGAGGGAGAGTGAAGGAGGAGGAAAAAAAGAGAGTGCAAATCCAAATGTCGATTTGTAGACACAGTGAGGAGAGCCTGCTGGCTGACAGGCTGATTTATTGGATTCTTCCAGTTAATCACTGCCGGCCTGTGGCCAAACGGATCTCCAGCAAAGCTGAAAGGCAGCCGAGGGAAACAGGCTTATAAGCATAAAGCCGCATAATGGTGTTCAATGAAGTGTGAGACTTTTAGTTCAGTCTCAGTGAGCCGGCCGCATCGCCGGAATGTCAAAGAGGGATTGTGGGTGGAAAAATTATGGATTTAAACTGCTAGCTGTAAATGAGGTCAATATGTCTGGTTCATAAACAGTCCGAGCCTATTCCAAGAATGCAGTGAGGGGGAAAATTAGCGTGAAGCCAACACTGTAGACAAACCTCATTGAGATATAATTGCAGCTATAAATACAAGCGAAAAGCTTACTGAGTGCAATAAAATACAGACACGTTTTTTATCTCCCCCCCCACATATTTCCTTCTTTCAATCTATGCATTTGTTAAGTGTTGTGCATCTATAATGTTCCCCCCCTCCTCCCTCTTCTTTTCCCTCTGACACCCAGTGTTGAAATTAATTGAGTGTTCTTGATCTCCCATTCCATTTTATTCAGGCAAGATTGGAAAAAATCAAAAGAGCACATCTAAAGCATTTTCTTCCCTTTTGCTCTTCTATTTGAATCAGGTTGAAATGTGTTAAAAAAAAGGCATTGCGACTTTTTTATATCTTAAAAAAATGCAGTAAAATGTCTTTTTAAACTAATACATCTGTTAGATCATTTGAATCTCAATTTAATGAGGTGACATCAAAGGCAAGTATGGGATCCTATGGAGAGTCTCTTTCACAAGATACCTGGTCTTTGCTCACGAAACATTGACTTTAAATTAATGTGATGTTTCAGAGTTTCTTTCTTTTTTTTTTCCTGTAGGTCTTTTACTAGTGTATGGGGGGGAGGGGAAGCAGCACCAAAGGACAGGAGGAGAGACACTGAGCAATATGCCTTACCCAGTTTAAAAACTGATACAGTAATAAATTGAAGTCTAATGGCTATGGTCAGGCTGGTTTTTCCCCTAAGCCAATTGATTTAAATGGCAGTAATTTGGCTAGCAAGGCTAGTCCTGTTTAAATTAAACCCATTAATATAATAGCACCAGTCTTGAATGAAATCCATCTGTAGCAGAGCCTCCACCGGTCAGTGGTTTAATAACTGTCCAGGGATGTCCTGAAAACACCCACATCCGTACAAACAGGAATAACAGATTAAAACCAGGATCCAGAAAACCTCCTGTTTCACTAGGGAAAAGGAAGAAAGAGAAATGCAGTCAAAGAAAGATGGATTTTTTTTTTTTTCCCCCAGCAGCAGAGGCGCATAAGAAGCAGAGGTCTGTTATAATCAGGGAGGGAGAAATCACAAACCTTTATCCTTCCTCTAGAAGCACAATATCCACTTACTTCTGTTGTCTTTCTCTATACATTTTTGCAAACTCCTGCCCCGCCCACTCCCTTTCTTCACCTTGGCAATTACACTTAGTTTAAATTTGTTGGCCTGGTGATCTAGACAGGTGTCGACCAATGTAAAAAGTCTGTTTCAGAAAACATTATATGGAGCATCAGGGCCAAAAAGGACGTTGAAATGTATCTAAGGTTTAGCATCTGATATAGAAAGCTTATTCTTGGCAGAGGCCTTCACAATGTGGTTGGGACTGATCTTTTAACTTCATCCCCCATTGTTCTTGATTCCCATTGTGGCAGGCTGCTATATATTGAGAGGCAATTTCTTTCCCTGCTTGAAGGACCATGCAGGATTTTCCTCAGACCTATTTAATGTTAAGCCTTGCCTGTGGGAACTCGAGGATGCAAGTCTTCCATTTTGAAGAAAGCATCTTTGTGCTTCAGTCTCACCTTTGTGAGATCAATAGCACCTTCAAAGTAGCTTTTCTTTTGAAAACTGCCTTAGTTTGCCTCTTTAGCCAGCAACTCCACTGTATTAAAAAGGCTGAGTTAATTTCATATTTTGCTTGGTTGTGCCCCACTGACTTACATATGGCTGTTTTAAGTTATGATTCATTGTGTTGGACAGCAGTCAGCTTTAGGTAAGTTGTTTGCTCCACTGGACAGGAGATAGTGTTGAGACTATTAAATACTATACTTTTGTTTGAATTCTGTTTTGCACTTTACAGTAGAGGAAATGAATGCTGTTTTGGATGAAATAGCATCAGATGTGTTCTGTATCCTTTTTTGTATATAGCTGAAGAATCCAGATCTTAGAATGCGCTATGGGTTTTTAATAATTTGCCACAATCCCCTGCCTCAGCACCTCTGTACAGACAGCAAAAAAAGGAAAGACTGTTTCACTACTATGCCAAACAATGCTCCAGTAATTCTGCCCCATAACCACATTCTCCTCTGAACTAAAAAGAATGAACAGCACATCCTCAGCTTTTTTCCTAGACAGCTCTCATAAAGCTGCCTCAAGTTAAGGTTGCCTGACATTTTCCATTACGAGTCCCTGCTTTCAGTCACTTACCACTTCTCTTCATTTAACTGAACAGAAAATTTCTAAGTGTCTATGGAAAATACAGTAAAAGATGGTGAGATCTAGAGGTTTTGCTATTCAAACTTCACTGTATTTTTGGGGAGCATAGAGCTGTGCCCTCTTACTTTGTCCAAACCTACAAAAAGCTATGGGAACAGCATTAGTTGTATGCTTATAACAGTTGTATGCTTAAGTTTTGTATATGTAAAATGTTCATAGATACAGCACATAAAAATCACTGTGACCAAGAAGACCAGAGTTTGAAAAGTTTAGCAGTCTTGGTCTGCCCATGCTTTCCTTGACCAGACATAAACCAGTGTGAATGGAAAGCCGTGATAGTACCTCAGCATTGCAAAAAGCGCAGTCTAATATCCAGGAATTGGAGGCAGGTTTTATTAGCTTGGGTTCAGACTTGAGCTAACCCATACACAAAATTCCCAGTCAATTCAGAGCTTGTGCAGAGCAAGGCCATATCTTCCAGAAACAAAGTATGTGGACATAGCCTTAGACTGTTACTTAAAGGAGGAAACATGATGAACTAGATCAAGCAAAATTAAAATTATTTTTAACATATAATCTTATCCTGGAATAGTCACACAAATAAATGCTTTCACAGTACTTTATGAGCCATCCACCAGCCTCACAATGCAGGACTCCCCAGTCAGCTCAGAAGTTCTATCCCACAGCAAAGCAGTTCTCAAAGAAATTATCTCAGTTGACATCAGGGCAGAAATTTCCAGTCACATTTCAGTTGAGAAGACAATGTAAAAAAGCAGATTTGTTTCCAGATCCTTGGAAAAGAGAATTGTATCTAGGTGTGAGTTTGGAAACAGGAGTGACCACAACTGGTTGTAGCTCATATGCTTGGGCTGATACCTCTAAGAAGCTTCAGTAGCTAGATTAAGAGTAAGAAACTGAGGGTTTACTAGTGCCTTTGAACACTGCCAGTAAGTCACGTATGTATACATACCCCAGGTAGCTGCCCAGTAATAATTTAGGGCAAAAAAGGTGGATGTCTTTTAGATGGAGCAAGGAAATACATTTGGTCCATGACCCTATGTTCTTGCAGTGCTGCTCAATTTCATTTAAGTTACCACAGAAATGTGGAAAGTGATCAAATAATGGCATTTTACAGCAACTGATGGTCATTCCCTGAACAATCATTACAGAAGGTAGTATATCAGAAAATGCAAAACTCTGTGGAATTTGTACCTTGTTTCTATTAAAGATACATGAACTTGCAGATCTTGCAATACAAAGAAAAACAGGTGATTTTACTACGTACAGAACTAGCATTCCTGTCTGGTTTTAAGGTTTTCTGTATATTACACTTCCAGAGAATGATTAAGGTTATCTGGAGGAGGTGTAAATTATCTCACAGCAAAGTAACGCAAGTAATTTTGTGATAGACCTTTTCTGTAAAATTTGTCTTTTAAATTTTGAGTCTGTGTTGAGGGTGACAAACTGTGGCCTTCAGTGTTAGCAGCCCCTTGCATTAAAAAATCATTAACATACTTGCAATTATTTGATGTTCAAAACATTCTCTTCTTACAGACATTTTGAAAATTTTACTATTGTTTTCTCAACTTCACTCAATTTTGTTTTGCAAGCCTAGCTATAGACAGACACCATGGTGGTTTGAGAGAGCTATTATAAGAACACAAAAACATATAATCCAAAAAGCTTTCAATCACACCAATGAAGAGAGGAAAATTATTAAGCAGCACACAGGAACATCCACGGCAAGATGATGTAGATCAGACTCTTTCATTTGAGCCCATTCCTCTTCTTGACTTTCCCAAAGCTGAGAAGAGTCTAATTATGTTGCTTAGAGGAATATTTTACAAGCAAAGGTACAGTAATTTTCCCTTGATTGAAAAAGTGATCCTTTGTTTTCCATTTTCCTGAAATCTTAAGACCCGATGTCTACACTACTGTTGTTGTTTTGTAAACAGAACAGTCAACACAACATTTCCTCTTTCTGTCAAATCTTAGAAGACATCAATGAATGCTAAGCATTGCCATATCTTTGAGCACACTTACCACCTACTTTGTCACATAGTCTATCAGAAGCTTCCCAAACACAAGACATCACAAGATGCTGCAGCTTTACACCACTGAACTAAACTGCCATTAAAAGCTAGAATACCTCTCCTGATTTCATGTGCAAATGGTAAAGAATTTGCTAAAAATATTCACTCCCTTAATTTCTGGTACTACAATCTTCCTTAGCTGATGAATGTTTTTGTAGTTATGGTAGCCTATGAAAGGTCTGAGATTAAAATATTTGACAAAAATCAGGGCTTGCTAAAGTATATGTAGAACACCGACACATTTACAGAATACTATACTACAGCATTTGGATCCTATAACAGAATCCTGAGGACCAACCCATCAAATATCTGCTGTGTTCAAGTGTCCTGAATGGGCTTAGTATTATGTAGAGAAATTAAAAAACAAGCACAACAACTCACCTCAAGAACTCAATTGTAATTCCCATGGACTCTTCTTAAAGTGAATTTAGTGCACATGAAAAGTACTGGATTGACAGGGAACAAGCACCTTGCAGAGTACAATTTTATTTCTATTCAGAGAGTTTGGTTTTGGTATTAGAAAATCTCCTGTCACACAGTGTTTTAATTCACAAGAAATTACCAAATGAGGAAATGATGAATTCTTTCAAATGTTAGCCAGGATTCTATTTACCAAAAAAATTTAGAGAGAGAGGAAAAAAAGGAGAGATTCACGATGCTATTGTCATTTTACTTTCAATTTATCAGTGATTGTGTCATGAAATGAAGTAATATAAATGATAATAATGTGTTGTTATGACTCTGTGTGTCATTTGCATTATATGACATTCTGAATTTTTCAATTCGAGTGTTTAGAACAGAAAGTGTTGTCTTTGTTCATGTATTGGCAAGTACCTGCTGGCTGAGTTCCCTGTAAAAACACATCTTTTGGCATATCTTCAGTTAAAATTATTCATTCATTTACTAGAAAAGGTGGCCTCAAACCTATATAATTATGGGTATATAGCCACACATTAAGACCTATTCATGAACATACTATATAGGTTCACATGTACCTGAAGGCCCACAGATGAGCCAGTACTATACACATTAATATATTCTGCATTGCATGTATTCATAAATATAGGGTTTCTGATGGCAGGAAGGACAGCATACTTCATTTTCATGAGTTAGGAATGACTGCATAACTCACAGGTGGCAGAGCAAAGCCAAGCCACTAATGGATTCTGTACAGTCATCCCTACTGGATGAAAATAAAATTCCATTACACTGTCCACCATCACATATTATATTTATACCATATCAGAGACTTATGTCTACAGAGTAACTAAACTTTTTGTTACCCTTTGCTGAAGAACTTAATACCATTGAAGAAATAAAAAGATATATTGCTGGGTTTTATTTCCCACTGCAGGGTCTAAATATGTATTTCATACAAGTAAACACACACATATGCACACATTAATAATGTGGTGTTTTTCCTAGTCCATTTCTGAGAGCTACTGGAATGAGTTCATCTGTCCCCTGGATATGATGGAATTTTTGCTCCTTAGATTTATACATCTGGGGTTTTACATCTTTTCATTCTCTGAATGTGATTCTGGACTTGCTGTGGTGTAAGAATAACTCCCTGAAAAACAACACATGCAATCAGTTTACAGTGAAACAGAATTAGGCCTTTGTCCCCATTTTAGCTGTAGAAGCATAGTTACCACCTTTCCCACTTAAAGGACAGCAAAAGATAACAGCAATAATTAAGCCAAGTCTGAGACAGATAACATCAGCTGAAAATAGGTCTGTGTGTTACTCTTGGCAACAAATGGTCATGAATACAGTAGCAATCAAAACAGGTGGGAAAAAATTATCTCTATGCAATGTTGTTGAATAGCAGTATGCAGTAAGTTGTACGTAGAGATACAGAAAAAAATTAAGCTGCATCACTATAAAGCTCTACTCTCTGTGCTCTTTTGCTGCTGTCCTTTCAAATTGACTGTCCTGCTACCCACATCAGCAACAATGCAAAACAGAAGCTTCTTTTCCATTTCTAAAACCTGCATACCTATCTGATCTTATTGTGACAACCCAGATTTTCTTCATTTAAACAGAGCACTTAATTTCCTTTAGAAGTCAGTAACCATTACAAGAATTGCCATAGAGTGTCATTAGCTTGGCTAAGTAGATTTTAGAGGATGTAGGTAGTATCTCAGTAAAGTTTTTGTGTGTTTTTTCTGGTTTTACATTTGAAAAGGAGCCTAATGATAAATAGACAGGTGGGACAGAAGCCCCAGTTCAGTTCAAAGAAGCCAAACTGCAGCTTTCACCACATTACTTTTTTTTTTTTGTGAGCAGAAAAAAAAAGAAGCCAGCTCTCTGAAACATATCTTTCCATGCTGTCTTCAAAAATTTTTTTTTCAAGTTAAAGAATTATGTTAAATTTGGAGATCTAAGTGCTTATAGCCAAAAAGTGAATATGCAGTCTTAACAGCCATGCAACTGGACAACATTGTATAGTAGGATGCATACTCAGGATTTCAAAATCTTACCAGGAAAGGGTATCTCACAGTAACTAACGTGTCATCACTGATCCTCTCAAATCAAACAATTGCTTTGATGAAACAACTTCTAAATTGCTGCCTGCTTGTACTGGATAGATGCTCTCCAGCTTGCTGAAACACTGGCTGGACAACTTTTTCAGTCATCTCATTTCTCTTCTGCTCATATGATAAGGTGCCCACAACTATACTGACTTCAGTGGGTTGCTTGGTATTTACATCAACATAAAAGAGAACAAAATATGTTTAGCTCTACAGAAAATCTTTGGACAACAGAAAACATTTTTTGCTTGCACAAAGGAATAAGACTGCATATAACCCAGGTACTAATTGGCTCACCAGCATGGGAAGACACAGAACACTACTGTGGTTTTATTTTTTTTGCATAAAAAGGTCAATATATGTAATCCCATATCCCACTTTGGTAGGAAGTGTCTTTGCAATTTTGCCACCTCTTATATATTTAAAAAAAAAAGGGGGCATGAAAAGCATGCTGCACAGAAGTATGTATGGAATATTATCTTCTGCACAGCTCTGGAATCATAAAGTGCAAAACAAATACTCTAGGAGCTGATGTCACACTTTATAGCAAGGACTTCTGAGGGAATATCAAAGTAATGTTGCAACTATAGAAGTTCCAGCAGCAGCATTTGCCTTGATCCTGCAGAGGTTCAGTGGCATGGCCAGGTTGGTTCTCTGTCTTCTTGTCTAACAGAGACAGAAAGTATTCCAGAATATTCATGTAAGGGAATGAAGTCTGGCTTAAAATATTATCCTTTATCTTTCTCTTTCTTGACCTTCCTTTTTTTTTTTTTTTTTTTTGTCAAGAAAAGATTTGGTTTGCAGAAATAGACTGGTTTAATAAAACTGGTCCTCTTCTTTCTACTAAAAGTTTACCTGCGAGAGCCCCGAACATAATAAAATCAGATTATGAAGGCAATCATATTTACTTGTAATAAATCAAATCTTGCAGACATCAGTTAAGTCTCCCTTACTGCACTGGGACAATATCGTGCATGCATACATCAATACCAGAGGTGTCAGAAATATATTTCATAAGTTCAGAAAAATTGCATACACACTTGCAGCACCATTATAAGCAGTGAATTTGTAATGTGAACATTATGATGTATAAAGTGGCTTTGTTCCTACATTTAATAAGCACCACATGTCAAGCCCACAAACATAATGGAATTTGCTGGTGATTTCTTACCATTAGATGTAGGTTATTGTTTTCAGGAAGAGAACTTTTCCACACTTTATCAACAGTATCCAATTTTAAGAAGCCATCTTCTTTCTCTCCTCTGAATGCAGCAGATTCTTTAGATTAGTGAAATAAAATAAAATCCTAGCAAGTGGGGTACTCAATTAAGTTGAACTGCAGTAAGCATAAGACAATTCCAGTTGCAGGGAAAATGTTTCTTTTGGACTACACCTGCAGAATATATGTCTTTATTATTCTAATTCTAGTACAGGTTAAGATGCTGGAGATTTTAAAAAAATCTTTACATAAACCAAGAAGGTTGGGTTGCACAGAGAGCTTTTTCTTACAAGACTCTTTAGGTCTTACCTAAGGTACCCTGTGCCAGCCCAGAATAAGAGCTACAGTATAACACTCATGCACACATACAGAAGAATTTTCAGTTGTTTTCCCACCTAGTAAGGTCCATTGACACCTCACAGATATTTTCAGTCTAAATAATAGAAAAGCAGAACACCTTTTTTTTTTTTTTTCTTTTCTTTCAGAAATTGATAAAATGAGAAGACTTAGACTCTAAGTCTCTTTTGAGGGTGAGCCATGAAACCCCCAGGGCTGGAACACCTGCAAGGCTCCAGCAGCCTGGTGACAGCACAGAGGTTTTCAGAAGCTCCAGGGTCACAACAGGAGAAGTGAGCCAGGAACATCAGAAAGGGTTGGGAATGTTAGAAACATCCTAAGAGACGGCTGATCCAGCAACTCCATTTGGCATTTTCTATCAGTGAAAGACTTCTGAAAGAAGAAAACCTGCAGAAGTGAAGTGTGCGATCCTTTATGTTTTCTGTACAGATTTGTCTTTCCTGAGACTCAGGAAGTTTCCTGGCTAAAGTAGGTGTAATTTCTGGCCCTGTGCTGCTGGATATGGCCTAGTCCATGAAATAAAGAAAAGGACTGTGTGTCTGCATTGATAAGAATTCTGCTTTTCCATGTGTTCACACATTAATTAAAAGTTTACCTATTGACCTTTAGAATAAATACACAGAGTTCAGATCAGAAACTCAGCTGAAGAAACACTCACAATTTGAATTTCCCTCTGACAATTTGTGTTAAATATTATTTCTTTGGATCAGGTTAATCTCTGACTGTGCTTGCCTGGTGTCTTGCAGTGAGGGTCATTAAATACAGTAGGTCACCAGCTGCCTTCAAAGGGGAAGCCTTTTGAAATTCTACCAATAAACAATAGAACAAGAATATAGGAACTGTGTTATGCTTAGGTGAGGCAATGAAATTCTATACTTCCCAGTGATTTAAATTTATCTTGCGTAATGCAAATCTATGTAAACCAGAGATCTCAAAAGTATGTTATCAAATTAAACAATTTTTGCCACATGTTTGTCAGAATTCTCTGAAAATTTTCAACTTACAGACAGATCAAGGTTAAGCAACTTCCTGATTATCCCAAAAGGAGTCAACAGCAGAGCAAGGAATTAAATATTCCAGTCTTTTGTGGATATTTCTCAGTGAACAGCTGGGGAAATCCTGGAGGATGTATTTGTCACTGTTGTTACTTTCCTATCTTGAAATGCTAAATAAAATTAAAGTGCTCTAATTGTCCATATGTATTATGCCCAGCAGTACAAATGATCAGGACACCTGACTGTTCCCTGTTGTACAGTTCAAGCAGTCAGTCATTCCTTTGCATTTGTTATCACCTACCCATGTTCTCACATGACACAAGTGCAAGCAGTGGAGGATCAAACCATCTTGGCAGCAACAAATGAAGGCTAGCAACACTGTTTTTTTAAAAACATCCACAATATCCAGTCTTGCTCTCACCACAGACTTTTCCCCTACCCCTGCATTTTCATACTGGTTCTGCCACCCACAGTCCAGCTGAGACAGTCCGATGCATTAAATCCACATATTCTCTGTTCCAGTTGAAGCTTGTCTAGACTGCAGTTGGAAAGCATGCCTGTAGTTTATGCAGAGATAAAGTAACTATGGCTGGTTTAATATGTCTAATTTTTATGGCAGTAGCAACAGTAAGATTGGCTTCCAGTGCAGGCTGCACTAAGTTGCCTGGAACCCAAACTGATGCTTCAGGAAGCTAATGCACAGCCAAGACCTTATTTACATTCTCTTGAGTACAGACAACAATTAAATTAAAGCTAGGACTATATCTACAACTTTTAGAGTCATTCCATGGAATGCACTGCAGACTCATCGTTTGAGATCTGTCCTTTGTGTGGGCAAACTGATCATGGAATTGACTGGAATAGAGGTTGAATAATTGCATGCAACGAAAAGAAGCAACTGAAGAGCATGGAACTGATGCCTGAGGAGGACCCACATGCATTTTAAGACCGTTTGATACCTCAGATGCAAAATTAATTGCTACTGCAGTTTAGTGTCTAGAAAGATACTATCCCACAGGAAAATTATGAACCCACATGAAATAAACTCTCCTTGAAATGAGTTTCTTTTCTTAATTATGGGTAATACAATACCACTAGTACATTTAGAGGAAAAGTGATTATCTGTTTTCTGTGCACTTCAGTACTGCCCATTGGAAATATTTTACTGGGGACAAGGTAAATTATGATATTTCAATATCAAGCTGATGGACATCCTGCATATCGAACTGTGGAAACAACTTTCTTGAACTGTGAGGTAAAAGGTCTTTAACATTGTTGCATTAAAGGGTAAAGAAGTTTGGCAGAAATAAATACCCTTTCATTCCAGGTTGCCCTCAGATATCAGAGGGGCTAGGGGCAGCTAGGCTTAAATTCTGAGTGATACCCAATTCAATGCTGTAACTCTGGTCGCATTCAATATATATTCAACTATCACGATTACGGATGCACAAATAGGGTTATATACTTTCAATCTAGTTGCGTTCAACAAACTATCATTGCTAGATTTAATGAATAGTACTTTCAATCTAGTCGCGTTTAACAAACTGTCATGGCCAGACTTAAGGAGTTTGGTCGTGTTCAATGAACTATCACGGCTAGATTTTAATGAATAATACAGTTTCTTAAAGCAACAGAAATACAGGTTCTTTTGGGATTGCCAGTGATAAATACACTGTCTGCAAAGCACATGCAAGTACCAAGAATATGAATAATACAGTCAACTACAAATGCATTAAATTATGGAAAAACTCTACGGAGAGCTCTCAGTTTCCCAGGGGAGCACTTGGTATAACCGGGGGTTCAAATCTTACCCAGTAAGCATCCGTAGGGGGGGCAAGAAAGGTTCAGCCTGTTGAAAGATCCCAGAAGCCAGCGATGTCCTCCAGACTTGTCTATGATGGTATCTTCCCTAGCATTCCTCCTCTCTTAAGACCTTTTTTACTATTTTCTTATTTTTAGGTGGAGCTTGAGCGACTCTAGTCATACATACCTTTATTATGATTGCTATAAAATCTCCTCACTTTACTTTTAAAGTTATATGCTAGAGAAAATTCAGAGTGCATGCTCAGTGAGAGGTGGTCGCACCTTGAAGGTGGGTAGCTTTTGAGATGGAGGTGTGTTTTGGTATTATAACAAGATTATAATGAGCAAGGTTCACCTGGAGGACATGATTTTGCTTGTCACTACTCATGGACTGGGCACTTATGATATAAATCAGAAGTAAGGCCATAGCGTTGACATTGTTTCTCCTTCTTGCTTCAGTGGATTCAATGCAGGGAACTTCCATTCTTGTTCCAATAGTTCCAGTTCCCCATCCCTGTAGTGATATCATAGAGGCAGGCCACGGTGCTTTGTCTCCACTCCACCCTCCATGTTGTTTCTCTTAGAGTCAGCATACCAAGCTCCCCTGGTGTTGCTAACATCTAAGGTTACAGGTTATATTGCTCAGGGAATTATTATGGAACAGATTTCTTGTATATCCACTGCATTCCACCCTGGAGGTTTAACATCCCTTAAGAGGGGGACATATCAATAAGTCACCTCCAACAATTTTTCCACAAACAGGTACATATAAAAAAAATCCCTGTAGACTCTAACCCTACCAAGTGATATGAGCCATTAATATTTACTAAGACAAAAGGAGACTGCAGGCAGCTGGTGCCTAAGTTTTTGCTGGTTTTATAAGGGGAATAAAGACAGTAGAGTGTGCTATTTTTGTTCCTCAAAAGTGCTGTTTTACATTCTCTTAACAAGACCATTCATGGTGTTGTAAACTTTATTCAATGTTGCGACTTATTCTCAAGCAAGTTTACTCTGTAGTTTTTGTGTGTTTCCTAGCAGAGCTCAGAAGATCAAATTTAATCAGTAGCGGTTCATATTGCCAATGACTTCTCATTTTGTTTTTGTTTCCCTTCTCCATATGAAATTGCCTGAGGGTATTTACAGCTCTGTTCTCTAATAATATATATATTTTTTTTTTCTTGAGTAACATTAAAGTAATCCATTATTTAAAAGAACTGGTAAACTTTATTCCCAGAAAAACACTATCTCTACACCTCACTTGCTCTCGTTTAAGCCAGGCCCAGGTTTCACAGGCATTTGTTTAAGGTAACTTTTGTCCGTCCATATTCCCTGTCCACTGCCCAGCTGTTTTTTCCAGCCACCATTCCCTCTCCAGTGCCCCCTCAGGTGCCCCAACACAATGTTTGCAGTCTGGTATGAGGGAAAAAGATGTGATTTCAGACAACCCTGAGGAGTGTCTACTATTTGGCTGATCATTTCCCCAGTTAGATACACTGTTCTGGTAGGTAATGTACTGGCACAAGTAAGACGGGGACAAGAGGGGAAAGGTACCTAAATCACACTTGTCACTGACAGAGCTGCCTAGGAAAACTCTCACAAAAATAACATCGCTGTCTGAAATGCACAAACATGAAAGAACATGCCACTGTGGTATCTACAGTCCTTGTTTATGTGATGAGCCTGGATAAAATGCCAGAAAAGACGAAACACACAAAAACATCCCAGCTTCTGTTTTGAAGCACACAGCAGATCACATCCCTAGCACTTTAAAAAGCAAAAAAATTAGGAACCATGAAAATAAAATAAAGCCCTAAATACATTTTCAGGTCTAGCTCCCTTGGTTCGTAAGCACTGAAAAAGGCCACAAGACTCCTGTGAAGTGTTATACTGCTAGAACTGCATGCAACATTTTAGGCAAAATTCGGGGGTTTTGGAAAAAGTCCAGATTTTGAAAGACAAACATTCCACTGAGACATGTATTTAAAAATAAACCACATTAATTCTTAAAAATCCAACATTTTTATTTTGGCCTTACTAAGAGAAATATTTTCAATAAAAAGTATTTTCAATATTTAGAAAAAATACTTGTAAGGTCTTATTTAAATTGATTTATTTCAACATTTCCTTCAATATTATAGGATACATTAAAAGCTTCAGAATCTAGGTGAAACATCTAAAGAAGCCTTTTAAGATCTTCTTGATCTACATTTTTAGGTCTTCAACTTGCAGAAACTCTGGCCTAATTCGTTCATTATCTTAAAAGAATACCAAAGCTGGCTTTCATTTTACAAATGAAAAATCAAGATACATGGAGGGTACAGGCAAAATGATCAAAATGTCCATCAGTGTGGTGTAACCAACTTGAAACAGAATGCCTTGCTTTTCCACAGTGCACAGCTTTTTCAAAATGCAGGTTCCATTGATTTTAGTTGCAGGTGTGAGCACTCAGTATTTCTACAAATAAAGATCTAAGAATCTTAAATTAGTATCAGAAAATGAGGAACGTACTCAGTAAATCCCTTGGAGAAACTGTGATTTAAAAGTCTTGCCCAAGATCACACACAAACTTAATGGCAGAAACACAGAGTAAGGCATTCCCTGAAGGACAGCCATCTCCCTCTATGGGACCATCTTTTCTTTTCTTTCAAAACTTTGCCTCATTCATCTTCCAGATGCATCTACCCTGAGAAGCACTAAAAAATGAGGCAGGTGTCATTTGAGAGGAAAAATGTATTACAGTTGTGTGGCTAACTTTTGCTTTGGCACTTCTTAAGTTCTGAACACTTGGTTTTACAACTTCACTAGAGTATACTGAATATAACAAACAATGGAAAACATTGGTTCCATAATGTGGAAATTTATCTTCCCACATGGTCATCTTCAGTACAGAAGCCCTGCGATTTGAAAATATTATTTAGTTTCCACATCTACCCTTTAGAAGCTCATATATTGGCCTTGTTAGTATGGTTCCTGAGTATCTTCCAGCAGAATATTGCATGATTTATTCTTTCAGTATCTCCATAGACATAGAATCACATATACACAGTCTTTGGTTTATTGGGATTTTCTTTTCTGTTATGGCTCTTGTGCAGACTATTAGAAGCAAGGTCAATCCAGTTTACCTTGCTTTCAGAGAAAAGGACAACACTGAGAGTTGTGGTGAACCTTAGCTTCTGGACAGTGACTCCAGGGAAAAGATGCTACATGATGATATAATTAAAACCATATCAGAATATATACCTGTATTGGCTTTGTGTGGCAAGGTTTTGGTAGCGGGGGGGGGTTACATGTGTGGATTCTGTAAGAAGCTGCTGGAAGCTTCCCCTGTGTTCGAGAGAGCCCATACCAGCCGGCTCTAAGACAGACCCGCCACCGGCCAAGGCTGAGCCCATCCGCGATAGTGGTAACGCTTCTGTGATAATATTTTTAAGAAGGAAAAAAGTTGAGACAGAGGGAAACAGCAGCCGGAGAGAGGAGTGAGAACATATAATAGAAACAACCCTGCAGACACCAAGGTCAGTGAAGAAGGAAGGGGAGGAGGTGCTCCAAACTCTGGAGCAGAGATTCCCCTGCAGCCCGTGGGGAAGACCATGGTGAGGCAGGTTGTCCTTCTGCAGCCCATGGAGGTCCACGGTGGAGCAGATATCCACCTGCAGCCCGTGGAGGACCCCACGCTGGAGCAGGTGGGTTCCCAAAGGAGGCTGTGACCCCGTAGGAACCCCGCGCTGGAGCAGGCTCCTGGCAGGACCTGCGGATCTGTGGAGAGAGGAGCCCACAGAGAAGGTTTTCTGGCAGTACTTGTGACCCCACGAGGAACCCACACTGGAGCAGGTTTTCTGGCAGGACTTGTGACCCTGTGGGGGACCCACGCTGGAGCAGTGTGCTCCTGAAGGACTGCACACTGTGGAAAGGACCCATGCTGGAGCAGTTCATGAAGAACTGCAGCCCATGGGAAGGACCCACGTTGGAGAAGTTCGTGGAGGACTGTCTCCCATGGGTGAGACCCCACACTGGAGCAGGGGAAGAGTGGGATGAGTCCTGCCCCTGAGGAGGATGAAGCGGCAGAAAATAATGTGTGATGAAATGACCATAAACCCCATTCGTTGTCCCCCTGTGCCACTGGGGTGGGTTGGTAAAGAATCCGGAAGTGAAGTTGTGCCCAGGAAGAAGGGAGGGGTGGAGGGAAGTTGTTCTGAGATTTGGTTTTATTTCTCATTATCCTACTCTGGTTGATTTGTAATAAATTGAGTTAATTTTCCCCAAGCTGAGTCTGTTTTGCCCGTGACGGTAGTTGGTGAGTGATCTTTCCTGTCCTTATCTGGACCCACAAGCTCTTTGTTATATTTTCTCTCCCCTGTCCAGCTGAGGAGGGGGAGTGATAGAACAGCTTTGGTGGGCACCTGGCGTTCAGCCAGGGTCAACCCATCACAATACCCATGCAATTATTCCAGAAGCAAGAAACTTTATCATCATTTCCCACCCTCTGAGAACTCAATTTTCAAATGTGTTGTTATAGTGTTAATCTTAAAAACAATTTCCTGAATTAAAAAAAACCCAAACAATTTCCCAGAAATTCTTAATATGAAACCATCCTGATCGCTCACTTAAAACATTTAGACACTCAGCATGGACTTCTGCTACTTAAAGTGAGCAGATGAAGCTGATTATGGAGGGTTAGTTGGTTAGTGAAGTTGAGGAAACAAAGCTTGATCTTGTGATGATTCCAAGGGGATCCCAAAATACTAAAGTTATCTGTATACAAAGCCTTGTTTCCATGGGCAGATAGTTTATCATTCATTCCTATTGTATGCCATATAAACCTAACCAGAAAAAGGAAAAACATTATCCAAAATTTCCCACTGTGCCTTCTGGAAGCAAACCACCTTTTCCAAATTACATGCATCGTGATGTCCAAGAATGCAAAGAAATTCCACTTAGCCAAAATGAATTCATACAAACAAACAAAAAGACAATTGAGCATATTATAAAAAGAAAGGACAGGCCTGGAGACATTTCACATCAGCATTGTCTAAAAGGTCTTCAGAACTAATTGCTCAAAAAAGTTAGAAAATCTGACTGGGCAAAAGACTGCCTAGGCACACCAAAATGCTAGTAGGCACTGGAAAATAAACTGACATGGGTGACCTGAAGTTGCAAAATCTCACAGAATGGATGCAGATAAACCCTGCTTGAAAACTGAAAAGTTGTTTGGCATGTCTATGTAGGCATGGTTTCTGTAATTAGCAGATACAGGGGTATTCTTTGGAGGATGGTTTTAAACTGAGGGTTGTTACCCTGGTGTTAGATGTATCAGTAGCTTGACTAATTTTGAGATGATTTTGTCTAAGAAGCAGCCTAGCATTTCTACCTCCACTGCTATGTCACAGAGCAATCTGAATATTCTCACAATCTAAATTGCTCTAGCTCTTTACCTCCACAATAACAAAACCAACCCAATTTGACTGTTAATTTAAGAACATAATTTGTACATTTCTCTCAACAATGTGCCAATATTTAGCCAAGCCATTGCCACACATTACTTCTGCAGACCAGATAAAAAACAATGAAGTGAACATAATAAGCACTCATGTCAAGATAACAACATTCCTTCTTACTTGATGGCCAGCATGCTTCTATGTTATGTCTACAGTGTTGGGTTAAAAAGACACCGACTTCTGTGTAATAGTGCCTTCATCATTCTTGGCATTCTTCTGATTCTTGGTGTACTAAAAAGCCATGTGGGTACTTTTTTTACCCACCTTTTTTCCCAGAAAAAGGGTTTATCAGTGCAGAATGTTGTGTTGACCACAGTGCATTAGCTACTTCATTCTTATGAAAGAAGAGAGCAGAGAGATGCTCTGTAAAGTGGACATTACCATCTAACTTCAAACCTCTCCAAAATTCCCTCCAGTCAAAATTGTTCACGTTTTCATTAAATGGCAAGTAATTTCATCCTGTTTACAGTAAAATGAGATGCAGAGAGAGTAAGAAATGAAAGCCAGACAGCAAGGCAGAAAAGAAGTAGAAAAATGCTCATTGGGACATTATATTACACAAGAAGCCAAGCTGTGGATTATTTTTCTGAAAGAAGCTTAATACTTAACTAAATGTCATTTCTGTATATGTGATTGCTATAAGAGTGAAGGACCAACTGAATTCAAGAGGAAACTTGGATGCCTACTGAGCAGTGTTGTGTGTCAAAACCACTTGATCCTAATCTGACCACAGCCAAAATTATTCAGATGTGGTTCTGAAGATCGAGGAGATGACCAAGATATTTTCACTGATAACAGTACTGGCAGGCTGGAAAGTACTTGATGAGAAACAGCAGAAGCTTTAGGAGTTCACCAGCACATTCCTCTGGAAGAAAATGACTCATGACCCTCCATGACAGCACCTCGTGCTAGAGAACTAAAGGGTGGGTTCCTGTTTCTACCCTGAACCTTTTTTACCCAGGATAATCAAACTACCCTATAATTGCTCCAACAGGAACAAGCAAGATTTCACCCATTCTCTGGGCTTCTCCACCAAATGGAGGTGGAGTGTCACACAGGCAGAAAAAGAGGGAATTGAAGACGTCATTTGCCAGTCTGTCAATAGACATTAAGTACATTGGAAATTAATGTAACTTCTTTTCAGCAGCCTGACAAACCTGATGTGAAAGGGGGTGCCTGCATAGCACAATATATCAGAAAAGACACCTGGTATTATGGGGCCACCATTGCAGCAAGAACAGAGGAAATAATGAAAACTATGTAGAGACTGAGTTATTTAAAATCTCTCACAGGTTGTCATACTTCACTTTTTTTTTTTTCTTTTTTAATAGAGACAAAGGAGCAGCTAGTAAATTTCAAATAATTTCAATTCATCTTGCACTAATAAATATGTTGATTCATTAGTACTCCATTTTATATCATCTGCCAATAACTGGAATCAACAGCATTAGACTTGTCTAGTCAATAATTTTTCAATCATTTCTTTTCATTTTGTATTCTTACCAATAGAAAACAATGTCAAAGCTGCTCATCATTTCACCCTGGAATCACCACAGAGAAGTTATAGCCTAGGCACTTTGAAATTCTTCCTGTTCTGCAGGACAAATTCTGTTGCATAATGTCATTTTCCTATAAACCAAGCAAATCAGTGAAACATTTCCTTCCTTTAGGCATAGATGAATTTTAGAATAAAAAGTGTAAGCTTATAGAACCAAATTTTTATTTTACAGAACTGGTACCTTCTTTCCATTAATATAAATTAACATTGTACGGAGTTGGAATACATAAAGCTGTAGGAACCAGTGGTCTGCATCATTAAGGCAATCAGGATAAAAGTATTGCAGTGAAAGAGACCTGGAGTGTGGACTTACAGTTTAGACAGCATGTGCAAGTGGCTTTTTCTCTGAGGTGGAGTTGGGATGGGCTATTGTAACTGTTGAATTAAAATGCTGAAATTAAAAGGAGTTATTGTTCTGGACAGGGGGAATTTCAGAACAAATGCTCGGGTATATTTGCATGGCCACAATATGCCAGCGAGGTGAAATTTAAGGCTTACTACTCTAAGCATCCACACAGCAAATGCACTTGAAACTAAAATGATAACTGGGAGCTTGAGCACAGGGTAATTACAGTCACCAATGAAGTATACCAGCACTCAGACCTCAAGACTTAAATCAGCTTTCTTGGGAATGGCCCAGACCTTTTACCCAAAAGACTTGCATATGGAAACGATTTGGGAAGCTGATCCTTGCTTCCTCTCAGCTGTTACCTAGTAACTAACTGCACGAGTGCTTCCAGTCCATTTCACAGCAGAGTCACACAGGTTAGCTTAAATGGCTCACCAGGCAGCCAGAAATCCCGGGCAAATCAATGCCATCGGCGTATTACCGAGGCATTCAGTGGATGCTCAGGAAGGAGGATGCATCCAGAAAGCGTTGAACTCCAGGAAATTTCAGGCAGAAGTATTTGATTCTTACCATCATGAGCAAATTTCTGTTGGCAGGATCAGTGTTGTCTAGCTCAAGGCAGTGACTAAATACTACTTGGAGCAAGCTGTCACTGCCCATCAGCTGCGGGGATGTAGGAACAGTTTATACCTTCCGATCAGCGGTCCTCTTCATCAGTAGTGATTGCTTATTTATGGAGATAAGCTGCCTTTGCTGACCAGCTGCTTCATGCTATGGCTACCTCTGGGGATAAGCAATCACCATGAAGCAAAAGATTATTACTGAGGCTGCAAATGGACAAGTATTTACAGCAATGAATTTACCATAGAGCAGTACCTAATTACGATCTTTCTCTTTCTCAATCAGCTGTCTTATCCATCCCTTCCAGGCATCCTCCTGCCCATATCTGTGCTGCAATCTCCCTATGTCCTGCTCAGCACGTGAGGGGCCAGGACCCTAGGCAAGCTGCTGTCAATACTCAGCCCAGGGGAGTCAGCTGGATGGTTGGGGCAGACAGCCTCCGCTGGGGGCCTGTGCAGGCTGCTGTGTGCTGGAGGAGGTGAGGATGACAAAGATCCTGCGTGGGTGCAGTATTTTGACCAGGGCCCATGTGTCATGGCTTACATAGCACAGGTATTCAAACAGCACCCTGGAAAAACACAGTGTAGTTACAGCTGCCAAACCCAGTGCTGTGGTGGTAATTGTCTAAGCTGGTGGCAACAAGGAGTTCGGAAGCCCAGAGGTGTCAGCCAGCTTGAATGTGCTTGCCTGTGATGGTGTACTTTTCTCTTTTGTGGTACTTCTGCTGAAGCAATATTTATTATTTGATCCTAACCTTCATTCATTCACAAGCTGAGCAGAATACTTTTTGAATGAATTCTGTTTTATAATCAAGACTTTTCTATACATAGACCTGACACTTCTAGGAAATGTCGAGAAGAGTTAAAACTTTGTTCCCAAAACTAGTAAAAAATTCAAGAGTTGAAATTATAATTTACACAAAATCCTGTTAAAATGTTACTGGAGTGATCATGACCATTATTTTCTCAATTTGTTATTGCTGTGCTATCATTCCCAGCTGTCTGTACTTTAAAGAAATGAATAAGTTTTGTCTTCCGAAACCCTAAAGAGAATTGCCTTTGTGCCGGTGATGAATTGTGCCCATGCAGTCCTCTTGTGCTTCTCAGAACACTTTTGGTTGGACCTGAGTTCACCAAAACTGAACAAGAAAATGAGTTGACACTGTCGGATAAATTTCATGGTGAATGTCCTTCAGACAGACACAAAGACAATGTTGCTGTTCTCTCCGAAGCTGTTTGAAGTTTTGCCATTGATTTAATTCAGTGCAGAACAAACACGTTATCTTCTATTTGTCTGAGAGGTGTCATGAACAATTATGATATTTAATAAATAGTTGCCTAATGATATGTATATCATCTAATCAAATCCATCTTACTTTCTACGAGTTACCCTTTGGCCTCTTAGAATGGGGTTTTTTTGGCTCTTTCTGTCTTTACTTCTTACTTCTCACTCCAGAATTCAAAGGTCTCTTTTTCTACGTACAGGTTTGTTGCAGATTTTGTTTCCTTATTGCCCATATTTTGAATTAACTTGTTTATTCAATCCAGTTCTGGCAATAAACAGTGCTTCCCCATTCTCTGTCTGAACACAGTTACACTGATTCAAATGGAGACAGAGAGACTTTAAGGTGATTCTGACACAGTTATCTTAGTCAGAAGGTAACACAAACCAGGATTTCCTATTTGATTGTGCCTCTCCACATATGTAGAGTATAACATCTGCATAATGGCTTCAAACATGAGCTATAAAAGTAAGTGAGCCTATAGTGAAGCATATATTGCTTTCTAAATATTCATACTGAATCAATATGAAGGAATGGATGGGCTAACTGTGGCTTAAGCTGTAATGAAGAAATAAATAAATGACTGAGCTAAAGTTATGCATTGCATTTCACACAGGGCTTGATCTGTAACAGGAAAGGGTCAATGAGATATCACCAGGGAGAAAGACCACTGACATATTCCAAAATGCTGCAGTGGAGGGGTGTCAAACACTTTCTTGCTCATTAGCTAGTGAAACCCAGATTCTTCAGGGTATGAGAGGAGATGAACCCACACATCAGCACACAGCTCGCTGCTGAGGCTTGGATCCCAGGGCCTGCTTTGCCTCTGACCATCCAATGTCTTCAACATCAGCTACCCAAATTCAGCTGCATGACCTGGGCATGAGTCCCTTGGTGTTATGGATATGGCATGAAAGCAAAAAGAGGGTCATTGCTCTTCTCTATTGAAACTGTTTTAATTTGTATAAATGAATAACCGTAGGAGCAAAGCTGGGGTGGGGGGGGGAAGGGGGAGACAGGACACGATGACAGGGAGATTGGCTGTAAAGCCTATTGGTGGAGAAATGACAGAAAAAAACAAGTCCCTTCTTCTTTCAATCTTTAGTTAGTTAGGCAAGTGGAATAGGTCCATTATAAGAAGCTGAGAGAAACATGCCTCTGAAGAAGAAATGGCTTAAAGCACCTGTCTAGGATGTGGGGACTGGTACCAGAATTTTCCGCGTTTTAGGTTATGACATTACTAGACATCCTATTGTATGCTTTTGAAGTATTATCCTGCCAAAGTCTATTTCTTACATATCAGACAGAGTTTGGTTAAAAATACTTGAAAAATGATGAATCTTTTGTCTGATAATTTTTTTCAATTAAAAAAAAAAAATTTCAGTAAAACATCCCTGAACAGCTTTATTTGCTATGAACAGATAAGACCAGACAGTGCCACTGCCAATCTCCTCAGCTCTCTGTCTTGTGTTCAAATTACACCATGATAAGTTAAAAAGGATATATGACCTTGTACTCTGTAGAATGCCTGACATGCATCTAGCATCTCTATCAAAAGAATTTGAGTTGTTTGCAGACTATAAATATTTGTTATTTGAGCATGATTTTTAACCAACTAGAATATTCAAAGAATTCCAGCTGAAACTGGACCCCAGGAACTCTTTCTACATGATAGAATTATCAAACCCCTTTCCTTTCAAATATTTTTCCAAAAGAAGTTATGAGTCTTCTAAAATTTTTGCTTGCCATCCCTTTCTTTTTTGCATATGGTCATCTGCTGCTTTCAAAATATGTGAACAGTGAATCACATTTTTTTCATCTGAAAACACTTAGAAGCCAAGATTCCCTGTAGAATACAAAATTTCATGCTGAGAACGCAGTCATTGTTAAAAAAATGTAAAGGAGAAAATCCATTACTGGGATTTTGTATATTTAAAGTAGAAATATCGGATTATTAAATCCCATTTTCATAACTTTTACGATAATGTCTAGCAGTACAGATGTATTGTTTCAGTCGCTTATATTGTGAGAGGTTGTCCTCTTCTTTTTACGCTCATTGAAAATTCATACAAATTGGCTTACACTGAACTCTGACAACGCAGTTTTAACCAAATGTAGAGACACTGAAAATTATTCCAATACATAGATTTGGGGGGGAAATGGATTCTTTGAATGAAAAGAATTCCAGTTGCAAGAACAGTAACCTACTTCAATAAGATTTTTTAAAGGCAGTATTAAAATTTTAAAAAGTTACTTCTTTATGAATCAGTTTCTTTAAAGAACCTCCTTTAGAATTCAGTTTGCAGGGTTGTTTTTTAAAGTCTCTGAGAGAGAGAAGATTTAACAAAGCTTAAAGAAGGGTATTTTTTTACTGTTCCTCATAAAACAGGCAGAGGACAATCCTGTTCTCATTATAGACAAGCAGGAAATAGAATGTGAGTTTTGAGGCACCCTCTATTCCTTTCCTTTTCCCATTCCCTTTGCCTTTCCTTTTCCCTTTTCTTTTCCCTTTTCTTTTCCCTTTCCCTTTCCCTTTCCCTTTTCCCATTCTCATTCCCATTTCCTCTTCCTCTTTCCCCTTGCCGTCTCTCTCCTCTCCTCCTGTCCCCCTTCCTCCTTCTCCCTTTACCCCTCCCCTTTCCTTTTTTGTCTCTTCCTTTTTCCCTTTCCCCTAACCTTCTCTGCCTCCTCCCCTTCTCCCTGCCTCCTGCTCCAGAGAAGTCTTGACCAAGCCTGAACATCACTGTTACCATCTAAGGAGAATTGAAAACAGATTTTCTAGTCCAATTATCCCTAATCTTTGGAGGATGTTTGAATTTGACCCAAACCTATACACAGACAGCCCTATACAACACCACAGACACTTTGCCTTGGCAGTGGTTCAACATGTGCATTCTTCCTACAGGAAGTGGTCAAATGATTTCCAGCACGTACTGTGCAACATACGTTTAGCTCCCAACTTTCTAGCTAGTGAGTGATTTCTGAATGTCTATTTGCTGTGTAGTCTGAACAAACAGGGTTAAAACTATGGGGCATTTGCACAGTGTTTAATTTTTACTTGTTCTTTATTAATGTCACTGGATATATCCCTTAAGTTAAAAGTATTTTTCTCTTCTCTGGCCAAATGATGTACTTTTTATGCATAATAAATAGAAAATAGCAGACCTTGTGCACATGTGAATAGAGAAATAGTTACAAGCAGCAGCCACTCTCCAAATATCAGTGAGAACAAAGCATTCATTCACATAGCAAGCAAAGATAATAATGATCTTTTGATGCCTTCTAGAGTTCGACCCAAGAAGGCAAAGTGGATTCACACTATGAGTAAAACAGCTCCATGGAGACTGTCTTGTCAGTCTTGTCAAACACCAAGTTGATGCTTACTCAGCTGCCTGTAAGATTTTTCTGCTCATCACGGTCCAAGCTAATAAAAAAGATAACTTGAGCAGTTTCTGCAGTATTCTTCTGACCCCTGTACTGAAGTCATGAACGGTCACATTGACAACTGCTGGACAGATTTCTTGTATTCAGAGATTTTTCCAGAAATTATTTTTCCTGGCACCAGTATGAGGTGAAGTGGTATAAAGAGGCTGTGGGGGTGGAATTTTTGTCTTTAAACTTACTAATTTTGTAAAGTGCCTTCAGATTTCCACAGCTTGAAAGTATCCTTAAGCAGTAGTAATTTGTAGGCTCTTATCCTTATTTCAGATGAATCTCTTTTCACAACTATTCATATGATTCTGCTTAGAGTAATGAATTAAGAAGGAAGAAAGTATTAGCAATTAAAATCACGTGTGCGATCAGGCTTCTAGTAAAGCAACTAGGAGAAGTAAATTAGACAACTTCTACCTTAATTTGATAATAGCTACACAAGCCAAGGGTTTTTTCCTGCCTAAAATTCAAAATCAGAATGATAAAAAGAGGAAGCATAGACAGATGTATTATGTTGTCTAAAAGATACCTAAATAAGAGTGAGAGTTTTTTTCAAAATCTGATAATGCACCAACTCCTACTCTGAGATTTTCAAAAGAGCGTGTTATCTAACACATTTGGAAACATGGCAACTTATCTCAATGCATAAATGAGGAAGATCAGGCAAGGAGGGCCTTGTTTTCCCAGCTCCCTGAGGGTCCCACTTGTTAGGCTACCTCCACTGACTTCAAATGACTACAGCTAACAATTACTGGCAATTCCAACTAATTTTTCTGACCTTCCCCACTCTCTAATTTTGCAGTTTCCCTTTGGCAACAACTGGAGATGCATGGCATTTGGTCTCCCAAGCCACAACCCCTTTGAGCAGTGAGTCTCATCACCCTTATCCCTCCTAAACCCTGAGACTGAACTACCTTCTCAGCACTGGGTAGGACAGAGCCGAACTCTCCAAATGACTCCCTGATCCATCAGTTTTATTGTCACATATGCTTCTCTGTATAACCCTGCCCTCTTTCCCTCACAGTTTCCCAGCTACCAAGTAGAAAGGCAATATTTCCTGTTCCTCTCTCTCAGCTTAGCTCCAATTGCAGGGCCAATTACCTCTGCAGAATTGTTATTTCAGGTCTCCACTGCTTACCTGGTCCAGCAATTTCTTGAGCCACGTTAGTGATTCCTTCTGAGTTCAGGCTGCACTCTGTATATTGTGCTTTCTCACACTGAACTCAGTAGTTCTGTATAGGAATTCATAAGCCTGAGATGCTCAAAAATACAGTAAGTACATAAGCAGTTGTTTCCTGCGCTGCATGAGGACCCTGAGCACAATGTTACACTGGAAACCCTATTAGCCCAATTAGCAAGTCTGATTTTGGATGCTGTCTACAGATTACTTAGTGCCTACTTAAAGACTGATGCAGTAAACGACAATCACTCCAGGGATATAAAGCCCTAACTATTGAAATAACAGTACCTCCATGTTGTTTCAGAGTGGAAAAGTGCATCTTTCCAAAAAACTGGAGAAAGAGCCAGAACAAAAATATATGAGTAGAATTTCTTCTGGCAAAAGATAAGATGAAGACAATTCTATGGAACATATTTGCTCTCCTCTCTGCCAAAGCAAATTTTTCTTTTACTCTATGGCCAAATTCTCACGACAAGCTGAGCCCCCAGCAGCCTCTTGTGGGACACTTGTCAGTAGATTTTCAAACAATTAACAACCTATTAAATAGAGAGCTTGCTATAGTCCTGTTCGTCCTTCCCTCAGGGTACACCTACCTATGCATTCTGTTATTTAAGTACTGTTTAAAAAAGACTGGTATGAAGGTGGCTAAAAAAATTCTGCCTTCTACTCCCAACTTTTCTGGGTCAAGCTCTGCTGGGATCATATGATTCTGCTTCCCCTCTTTTATGCAGCCACTGAAGACTCTTACAAAATTTCATGGTTTTTCTCTACTTAAAATCTTCTTCAGACAACATGACAAATAGGTCTGCTTCCTTCAGCAAATGGATGAGAATACACTTCCTTAAGAACTAAAAACCAGAATGTAGCCACTCATGGTAGCTGCATCCCCCCTCACAGTACCCCCATTCCATGCCTAAGAACTGCTATTTTTTATTTCTCTTTTCAAAGGACCTTTGAAATAGAAGTGAAACTTCTGTAGCAGCAGAATGCTATCGGTTGCTGTACAAGCACCGTAAGATGCAATATATATATGTTGTATATTATATACATTTTTTCATCTTTCAGTTTGTTCTCTGCCAAGTCTCTTGACACCATGATATGCTAGGAAATAAGTTTAAAATGTTTAACTTCAGAAATAACCTTCCTCTCTGAAATCTCTTTTAGGAGAAAGCTACAGTGACACAATGGAACAGCTTTATATATAGAAAGAGAGATTTGGCCCTTAAAAAAAAAAATTATTCAGAAGAGTGCAGAAGAGAAATCCTACAATTTTAAGAAATTTGCACTTCTATGTATTGCATTGAAACACTGACAGCGCCTTTGGATGTAATCAATTATTTGAACCTAACATTTATATTAAAAAATAGAGTTTGTAAAATGGAATTTGACTGACTTCACTTGCATGAAACCCTATGCCATAAAAATGTCCTTTCTCTAATCAAAATATCACCTGAATGAAGTCATCATGTTTGGCCTGATTGCATTTTTTCACCATATATGTGCAGCTGCATTTGCCTCTCCATAAATGTCATTTGATTATGAGAAAATAAACAGGGAAGGACTCACAGGGAGTCAGTACAGGGCCTGCTTGTTTACCTGCTGCAGCTTTCCGGGCTGAAGAACAAATGTCATGCAAATGGTGCACCAGCAATGAGCTGCCAATCATCCCGCCTTGGCATTCATGGTGATTTGCTAAATCATTTAAAGAGACATGCTTTACTAAATGAAAAAATATCAGCGGCAAAGGCTTGTGTTTAAACATGGGGCTGAGTTATTATCCCAGTAGGCTGGAATGAAATGAAGACATCTTCCAATTAAAGCTTGCAGATGAACCCAGACAAACCCCCCTTTTTTCATAAAGACAGGCAGATTATGATTGGGAGAGAACAGCGACAGAGGCTTTCATTACAAGCTGATTATGGTGATATAATTCCCAGTGCTGTGTGTCTGCGGGCCCAACTTCACATTTGAAGGTTTTTAATATAATTTCCTTAGGGTGAAATGCTGAAGATTTATTAAACTTTATGAAGGGCTTACAGATCCAATTTAAGAGGACATATCATAGGGCAAAACTGACAGATGATAAAATACATTCCAAGAGGAAAGAAAGAAAGAAAAGAAAGAAAAGAAAGAAAAGAAAGAAAGAAAGAGAAGGAAAGAAAAGAGAAGAAAGAAAAAGGGACAAGGAAGGAAGGAAGGAAGGAAAGAAGGAAGGAAGGAAAGGGTGAGTTTAAGTTTGGAAACAATCTAAGAAAGATTATTGTTTATTTAAACTATCCCTTTTTTAAGCAACAGCTATGATTTCCTAAGGTTTGTTAGAATACAATTATTCTCAGGTTTGTTTCATGCTTAATAAAATCTAAATGTTCAGATACTTAAAGTTTGGGTTCATTAAAATTTTATTGGTTTGAGGAAAAATGGATTAAAAGACAGTTGAGTGAGATCACTGATTTTTTTTAGGCACATATTTTAAAGACCAACTGTATTTCCACATTTGCATGTTCCTTGACACTCCATCTCATTCAGGTGTCACTGTGTGATTCTATGCAGGTGCATATCCAATTACCCATACATCCATTTGGGTGTAAGTAAGAGTAAGTTGGTAAGTGTAAGTAAATATACAATAATAACTATAAACATCTAAACAATTCTGAAAAGTCTCAGCTACATGTATATACACATACACACAAGCATGCACATCCACATTCACAGCTGGCAGTGAGATTTTCCCCTACTGCATGTGGAGCTGTATCCTTTGATGTATGAAAGAATATCAGACTGTTGTTACAACATGTATTCTGGAAAACGTAAAAATAAGTCAACACATTGGGTTGTTAGAAAGTGGGGGGCAAGGGAGATAATAGCAAATTGCAATGTCCTTTTTATTCCCCCCCTCCCCCGCCCCCGTTTAAGTGCCAGATTATTTGTTTAGCTTCAAAAAAAGGAAGAGGAAAGAAAAAGAATACAAATTCAATGATGAATAGCAGCAGCCCTTCAGTCCTGATAAATTCAAAAAACTAAGTCCACATGGCAAGCACAAGGGTGAAAGCTAACAGGAAAAATTGTGTCTTTGGGAATTTCAGTCAGTTTTTATATCTTCCAAAGATGAGTTTAGTATTCACAAAAGAGAACACCTCTGATCGCAGCTCCAACCTGAACTAGAAGTATCAGAAGCAGCCAGCTGCTTTGTATCATTCCCTTTGCTGTTTCATCTGCAGGAATTAAGAGTTGCCAGCAAAAAAATAAGGTATTCCAGGTCCAACCCCTTCTTTTTACACGTGCACATCATGTATTCATTGGCTATGATGAACAGGGATCGAATCCTAGATGAGGATACCCTACTATACCTACACCTTTGATGTGGCAACTAAATTGCACTTCCAACATCTGAAGGAGATCCAGAAGTCACAGAAAATAATCAGTCTCCTGAATAATCAGGACGTATAGAGGAAATCTTACACAGTGATGAATTTTGTTGCCTTAATCTGAAATGACCTTGTTAGATCATACTCTAAACTTTGCCACCAAGCCCACTTTTATTTTTGATCTAAGTGAATGATTGATCTCAACTTCCCAGGAATATGCTAATTCCAGTGTTAATCTGGTACATAGTAAGCATAATTTCACTTTTCCTTCAAAATATAAACTTTCTTCTAAAAGATTACTATAAGAAACTGTAAAGAAAATGAATGCTAACAAACAGAGACATACTAATTTAAAGACATTCATTTAAGCTCTTGGTTTGGCTCTTTCTCCTGGAAAGGCCACAGGAAGAAAATCAGGCTTTTGGTAACTCACCCTTCTGCTGGCATCACCTCAAGATATATTTTGATTGACTGCATTTTAAGACATATGTATGTCTTGTTCTCATTGAAAATTATGTTGTCTTAAAAGATATTTAAGTACACAGGAAAGGAGACTTTTTGTCTGGCTTCTTGGCTTGGGGAAGACACTGTATACCCACCAAATATCCTCAGTTTTGTTTTATAAACATGTCTTTAAACTTCAGATCTTTAAGAGAGCAGGCCTCTGTTACTCTGCTTGTATAGCACACAGCAAAATGGGCAAGCCTTTGTGAGTGCACAGTCTAAGGATACAACAGCAATGGTAAGATAAATGTATTAGACCCTCAGATGGTATGGTACTAGTTTGGGTTTGCCTTTTGTAAAGAAGTAAACACAGTGACACACCTAATACTACACAAGGAATTAGAAATAGTAGCAGGATTGCATGAACTTGTGTTTCATTACTGTGAAACTGAGATAATAAAATGGAACTAAATATATGAGCTGCTTTGAGATCAATAAGCAAGGATTTAATAAAAGACCTAGGTAACTTCTTCTTGTTATTTCTATGCACCCTAGAAGTAAGGATAGTCATTGCATGGTATTTAGCTACCATTTACTCATAAGACCAGCCTTTAACAAAAAAGCAGCTTTGAGTGACATGGCATGTTTTTGTGAGTAATGTTTGGTTATCATATTGCACACCTCCACGCTTGGATGAATATAAACAGCACAGGCAACACTTCCCATCCCTGATTGTCATGTTGAGGTGCTGACAACTCTGCAAGGATCCTACCAGTGAATTTGGCTGATGTCAGATAAGAATAACCCTGGGCCGCACCACCTAAAGAAAGCTCACAAGCAAGTTTAGTTAGTGGCCAAAACATGGTCTTAGCAAAGCTGTATGTACATACTGGGGGTTTATCTATAACATCACCTTAATATCTGTATTTTAAGTAACCCACAGATCAGCTTGAATTATGTCTCCTGAACCACAGCTGTTACAGCTTGGACCTGCAGAAACTGGCTAATTTAAGTAGTAGGTATTTACCGGTTTAGTTCTTCAGATTCCCGTTGAATCTGAAGGCCACATCCTGTGACATTTCTGTGACTATTTCTCCACTGAAGAAGAACAAGGGACTGGATGATTCTAGTTATGTTCATTCAGTCTTCCTTTGCCTCTCAGCCTGACCTGATTGAGAAAGTAGACTTTATTGTATTTTGTTGATTTCCTCATGTCTGATTAAAAGCTGTAATTAGTCATAGGGTCTATTGAAGCACAATCAAATCCTCCTGCTATGAACCAAAATCCTGTGCAAGACTTAGCTAATAAATGGTTCCTTGATTTAAAAACAAAATCATCACTTTCATCACTTTGTGACACAAAACCTTGTGTAAGAGGAGGAAAGTTGAACTTCTGGTGGTCAAACAAGACATCACCATGTTCTGAACACTCTTTTGTGTTCAAGACTGTAGGCAGAAGTGTACTGACAAAACAAGGCTCAGTCATTACCAGCCAAGCAAAAAAAATCCAGGCTTGCTCTAGCCCCAAGTGTTTGAGCTGTATCAGTCATATGCACAGCCAAAATCACGTACTCCAGTGCCTGCTTATATTTTCTCGTGCCTCCCTCAGACATTTTATCAATGCTGTCCTACCTGCTAAGAGCCAACCAGGCTAAGAAGCCTAGTTGCTTCTATTCAAATATGGTGGTTTCACACCTGTGAAGAGGAAGATGGCTTGAAAAAAGTAACCTCTCTCTTTGTAGTTCACCTTTCATTCAGCTTCGTTTACATAGGACCTCCCCCTGTTATGCAGAGTAAACATCTACCTTAGTTCACAAGTGACAAGTTAAACAGGAATTTAATTTTGAAATAGATTTTCTTAATTCATTTAGGTTTGATCCTGTGAACATGGACTGATACAAAAACACATAAGGTACCTTGAGAAGACTTGTTAGTATGCAATGGAAGGATTAAGCAGGATTGATTTCTCCAGGATATGAATATATAAAGCTAAAGTTAGCTGTTCACCAAAGATTCAGGCTCTGGTGAATGATTGTGATTGTAATCTTCCTACAGTTCATCCACAAGGCATGTCAAGATAAAGAGCAAATCAGAAACAATACCCGTAATCCTCCAGGAATTTGCCATCAAACTGACTACTTAGTCTGTAATAGGATTTTTCCCACTTTTAAATCAGACACATTATTGACCTGTAGAACTCATTCATTTGTTAATACTTGCAAAGTCTTGAATTAGTAATAATTATAATTATTAATTATTATTAATCTAAGGAGACTAAGTGAATACTTCAGGATATTTCTAAAAATGTTTCAGAGGTCACATGATAAGAGTAATGTCTGCACGTACATGTGGTAGGAAAAAAATAATATTCTTCAGGCTTCACAGCATAAACAGATCACTACCTGGGATCAGGTGAAAAGATATGTCACTCAATTGAGACATATGTCACTCAATTGAAAAAGTTACACATTTTGAGCACTATGTTTTTTATGCATTTCCCTAATGACTCCAGAATTGATTATGGTTAGAGATTTACAAGAGAAGAGAATGAATTATCTATTCAAAGATCTTTCTGGCAGAGCAGCTCTTAAGGAGTCATCCTTTCTGATGAAAGTGCAACTGACTTCTAGAGCCCCATAGTAGGGACATTCACCCAAGTGCTATAGGTTGATTGCATAAAATGCATGACAGTAATTGCTGTGTATCCAAGACTGACTGTCAAAAGAGTACTTTGAAGTCATTTCCTTGCAGCATTAGGAAGACTGAGTCAAAGAGGCTGAAATCACAAAAACTATTCTCAGGCTTTCTCAGCTCTGTGAAGTACAGCCACTAAGTTGTATTTCCCCTAATCTTTGGAAAAGTTAGGAAAAATAAACCTTAATAGTTTGACATTTAGCACAAAAAATATATACGATGTGCTTTTATAAGTACTGTCTGCTCCCAAAGTCATGAATTTAAAAGCTATAATACTAAGTTCAGACCATGAATAGCTTTGGTTTAAGGGTAAGCCTGGGATATGATGATTCTGAGTCATCTGTAAGACTAAATTATTAAGGACTTTCTTTGTGCTCTGGGCAAAGATATAAGAACTGAATAAAACATATGTGCTTCCACACTAAAAAGAATTTCAAGGCTCATGTTCTGTCGATAGGTCTATTTGCCAGTCAAGAAACAGGAAGGAGAACTGTGGGTGTCAGCAATAAATAAGTAAGACTGAGGACTTGTTTAATAATTCTACAGGTGAGAGAGGTGATTTTTTCAGCCAAGTCCTGCTATCAGAAATTGTTTCTCCTGCAGGAGTTATGCTCACAACACATAAGCACAGAATAAACCCCATCATATAAGAAGGACCATTGCAGGATCCATGGCTGAGCTTATGCAGGACGGTGTTCCCAGATGTAGTGCCTGATCCCTTCAGTGTTAATGTCAGTGCCCACCTTCAGCAGACTGCAGAGCATGAGGTAAGCTGCACTTATTTGTTCTGAGTTTGCATGTTTTGCTTTTTTTCCTGGCCTATCAATGTGAAGGCAACTGAACAGTGGAAAACAAGTGCTTTGGTGTCAGCAGCATTCAAGCATGCCTATGTTTTAGAAGGAACAAAATTTTCAGTGACAGCCACATCCTGCAACATGCAAAGAATCCCTGCTGTATTACTAAAGACAAATTAATTGGGGGAGGGGTTGGTTGTCAGAAATGGATCCCAAATTGATTTTTATTTTTGATCCAATCTGATTTCTATCTTCAAACTTACTGTGCAAACTTCAAAATTTTTATTTTCATTTTTCTCTTTATTATACCTCCATAAGCACCTAATGTGTAAACACACAGTGAATACGTAATGTACTTCAATCTGTTTCCTTTCCATATGTCACTCCTTCATACAAAAAGAAACACTGCACTCATAATTTAAAGAATTTACCACTTTTGAAACCTCTTTTTATCATTAACCTAGAGGCTGACCCAACATGACATAATTAATTACTGTAGATTGCTGGAAATAGGTAGTAAGCACAGACTTGTGGCTGAGATTTACTTTGGTTAGGCAAACTGGGTAGAATCTAAACCCAAAGGAACGTGGAGTAGATCATTAACACATGAAGCAAAAGAGTTTAACCCCATTCAGATGCCTATGATTTTCACCCATGACTGATGTGAACTGTATAGGTAGAAAGTAAAAATCATCCCATGTCTGGTCAGAAAGAAGACACCGAGGAGCAGTTCAGCCTTCACAGGAGCCATGCTGTGGGAGAGTGTTACCTGACTAACCAACAAGCAAGGAAATCTAGCGGAAGCAGGAGTTGAAGTAGTCCACTGAATCATGGGACAATCCATGGAAATTCATGTTGATCACACACAGGCTTGTCATTTGTATCTCCAAATATCATCAAGAGAGGGACAATATATTGACGTAAAAGTGATGAGGAAGCTATGGAAATGTGGTGATCTTTGGAGGTATTGAAAATACAGGTGAAGAGCAGGAATAATGCAACAGCAATCTGTAAACACTGTCACATCTCTAAGCTTGAAGGACCATATCCACCTGCAAAACCACAAAGTCCTGCCTTGACTATCCAATGGATAGTTCATAGTTAGTGAAGCCATAAACGGTCTGAGAGTGGAAACTCATAGGTTTGGAAGTATACTTAGTTTCACATATGTTTTTCTGCAGATGGGTAAAACTCATCTGTAACACCTACAGTAGCTATGCCCACTTAATGTGCTATGTGAGAGATCCACTGAGAAAAGTGAAAAACTGTAACAGAAAAAGAAATTAGCACTAGCATAATAGTAAAAAAAAAATTATTTAAAAGTCTTTTTATTCTTTTTTTTTCCTTTTTCCACCTTAAAAACATTACTCTGTAGGCATGTACCAGCTTTTTCAATACAAGTATTTTTTGTTACTGAAAACAACAAAAAATATGGCTTCTGAAAAATCAAGCCTTGTTCATTAATTTTGCTCACAGGAAAATGTTCTAATGCTTCCATGAAAGAAGACTGATATGCCAGCAGAAAGGTGACATTTCACCCTGAATTTACCTTCTTCCATCTCCTAAATCTTGATACAAGGGACAAGAACAGAGAAGGACTGCCATCATCAAGTGGAGCTGTTTCTTTTCTGAATTCCACTAGTCTTTCTACCCTAAACCAAATCAACTCACACACCAGGGTTTAAGCCAGTCAAGTAGCTCACCTCATAATAAATTTAATTATTAGCTGGATTAGATTCCTACATGACATTGTAGCAAAAGCTTTTGCTAAAATCAAGGTAAAATATGTCCATAGCTTTTCCTCCGTCAAGCCTTTCAGATACTCAAACAGTTCTTTCAGATGTGTTAAGCATGACCACATTGTGTGAGCTCAAGCTGATTTATGTTTAATTAAGTCAAATGGGTCATGGAGAGCCCCCTGTGTTGCCTTCTTCACTTTTTTTTTCCTGATGACTTACATAAAAGTTAGCTAAGATTGCAAAGAATTAAAACATAAAGCAAAATAACACAAAATGTCTTAAGAAAGGGTGATTTCTACTATGACTCAGATCACAGCTCATCAACTTTAGCAAATGTTATCACATTTATTCTCTCGTATTGTAAGGTAACACTGTGCATGTATTATCAATCCTTTCTAATCACACACTCCATTGAAAGGTACATTTACAATGCTGCCTGCACAGGCGGAATGAAGTACATAGCTAAATGTCCTGCCTGAGCCCTCAACTGGATTAAATTAACACTGGAGGTGCTACAGAGAGTCACAGCAGCTGAGAAATTGGACCTGTGCTTTACCCATTGATAAAGCTATTGAAATGAAATTATGAAGGGGCTGTACACTTCGGGTTTGGTTCTGGCTTTCATAGTTATCAGCCCTACATTCTCTGTTGCAAAGAAAAGCAATAGGGCATTATTTAATCTTTTAAACTTTCAAATCTTAGACTTTTTTTTTTCCTCTCTGTGTATTCTTTCTTTGAAATGCGCACAGGGAAATTCAGGATGTGAGCAAGGGTTGTCTCAAGATCTAATGACAAACTTTAACAGCTTGTGGTTGTTTTGCAGAGATCCTGCCTCTGAGTCTACTATCACATATCCGTGCATTACTCATAGCTATGGCAAGAATCAGATCTTTTTTATTAGCCAGATGCTGTTTTTCTCTCTCATACATCCATAGTTCATGGAATGAGTGAAGAGAGAAAGGTTTGGCCCTAATTCTTACCTTTCTTTAGAGTATAAGAGATCAAATCATTGTAACGTCTGTAAAACTGCTTGATTCATATTCTTTACTCAGTATGACCTAGCTTATATCTGCAATCTCTCATTGTTAGGAGATCATGCCTTTTACAACCCTTTCCAATTTCTTTTCCTATCTCATCTTGTTCCCTTTTCTGAACAAGTTATGTCTGTCTAACTAATTCCTTTATTATATTCAATTTCAGGCAATAATGATTATCCCCTTATGCTAGTTCTATTGTCCTGGAAATACTCCAGTTTTGGTAATTGCATTCTGTTGACATAAAATCTCTTCTGCAGCTTCAGTTGGATACCGTATTCTTTACTTCCTGTCCTGAAGTGCCACGTCTCGTTGCTGTGCAGTTCCAAACAGCTGCTCTGTTCTGCTCCACTGCTTTCTGCATTTAAGCGATTTGTGCAGTCACACGCTCATATGCACGTACACAGGCACACTGACTTGGAAATGAAAGTCAAGAATGCTTTAAATGCAATTGCAATGCAGGTTGCTGTGCAAATAGAAGATTGTAGTTATTTGACATTTGCTTGTTTCTGTCCCTATGAAACCTTCCTTCATATATTTTGAATATTTATCTGCATTCTTTGAACATATTCTCCCAGCAGTAGTTATTTTCTTTGTCATGCTTCTCAAATCCAAATACAGACACCTTAGTCTTTTTCCTTACCTGACATCCCTATTTCTTACAGTTTTTTACCTCCATTTCTTTTTCATTTTATCTGTTTTCTTTTTGCCTCTGTAACATAGACTTCGATTTCACTGCTTGGTAGCCTTTTGAAGTTCCTCTCTACCGACCTCATCACACAGACCACTCTGTATGTCTTTTACTACTTTTATGGAACTTTATACTGTTGCTTTAGAGTGACTTATTCTGAGTGTGCCACCATCTACTGGCTTCAGTGTTGCTTGCCTTCTCCTATTAACCGCTTTATACAAACCATTTCTATCTGGGCAGAACTTAAGACTCTCTTATGCATTTCAGGGAGATATGTAACATATTAGACTGTGCCAAGAGCCTTCCTGCTTGTGTTGATTTTTTGCAGTTTTACATTCAGGTTTCAGATTTGCCACAATTTAGTTGTGCTTCACTATGCTAGTTTGCATTCTCATTTCACATCTGAGGTTGCATTTTCCTATGATTAAAACAGAAAAGGAAAAAGTGTTCTCACAATTTGATGTTCATATGGCCTCCTCCATCTGATTTCGTCTAAATATCCAGCTTCCTCAACTATTTCAGGGAAATGTGTTGGAATAATTTAATTAGTGAAATACATTGAACAACCCTTTTCTTCAGTATGTGCATTTTACATTAACCCTTTTCTCGCTAGATTCTGTCAGGCTTCTGAGGTTATGAAGTTGAAAAGGCACAAGTTTTCTGTAGTGTTCATGTGATTCATGTAAGACCTGATTTCTACAAGTTATGAGCACTGACAGGTATAATGAATTAAGAAACAGAGTGTCATGGTTTAACCCCAGCCAACAACTAAGCACCACACAGCCACTCACTCACTCCTCCCCACAACCCAGTGGGATGGGGGAGAAAATCGGGAAAAAAGAAGTAAAACTTGTGGGTTGAAGTAAGAACGGTTTAATAGAACAGAAAAGAAGAAACTAATAATGATAATGATAACACTAATAAAATGACAACAGCAATAATGAAAGGATTGGAATGTCCAAATGATGCGCAGTGCAATTGCTCACCACCCGCCGACTGACACCCAGTCAGTCCCCGAGGGGCGATCCCCCCAGCCCCACTCCCCCCAGTTCCTATACTGGATGTGACGTCCCATGGTATGGAATACCCCGTTGGCCAGTTTGGTCAGGTGCCCTGGCTGTGTCCCCTGCCAACTTCTTGTGCCTCTCCAGCTTTCTCGCTGGCTGGGCATGAGAAGCTGAAAAATCCTTGACTTAGTCTAAACACTACTGAGCAACAACTGAAAACATCAGTGTTATCAACATTCTTCACATACTGAACTCAAAACAGAGCACCATAACAGCTACTAGGAAGACAGTTAACTCTATCCCAGCTGAAACCAGGACACAGAGGTTTAAGGAATTAGTGCATATTTTTGGAACATTTAGCTGTAAATTTGTATCTGTTATCCTAATGCTTAAATTTGAAATAAAACTTCAGATGAGAGGGAAAAAAAAGCAGATAAGAAAAAAGGTAAAAGTAGAACTGGTCAATCTATTTGAGAAGCATTTTGTGATTTTAGAAAAGCTCCAATTAATGAATAACTTGCAGTCAGACCCTTGTTTTACCTGCTGTAATAAATATTTACATTTTTGCATAGTTTGGATGAATAATTTCCAGTTTATTAAGTGATTCAAGAGAACATTCTAATATGACTAATTGTTATTTGTGATATTTTACTGGTTGTCTAAAGCTTATAATACTTTTTTGTACTCCCTCAAAGGAGTAAACAGTAAAACAGTGAACAACAAATAAAGAGCATTTTCATGTATGCACACGTGTTTTCTTATTCAGATGAATAACAATCATGCCCAAAATATTTGCTTAAGGCATCTGCCTAACTTGAAGGAGATATGTTAAGTTTTCTGCCTTTTTTCTTATATTGGACTTACGTGTTTAGTTAATACAATAGTAGATGCAGAAACTGACGAGGCAACACATACTGAAAGTAAAAAAAAATCCTCAGCCGCTAAATATCAAGCAGTTCTAACCCAAATGTAGCCAATTAGAAAACGGTTTAAAAAATGCCAACAAACTTTTAGGCCGCATTGAGAAATGAGTGAAGAAAAAAATGGCAAAATATTATGATGTTATTATACAAACTGACAATATGGCCCCAATTTTAAAACTATGTTCTATCTGGTTGCCTTACCTCCAATAGGAAATAGCAGAAAAGGGAAAGATGCAGAGAAGTGCAACAAAAATGACTAGAGTAAAAAGAAGACGTTTAATAAGTAAACTAATGGACTGTGGCACTGAGACTACATTCACGCCCCCAAATGGTTGCTTTTTAGAGAAGTGGCATGGTTCCTATGTAAAGTGCATAAACTGGAAGATTGTAGGCTAGGTGTAGGCTACTATATACATTATTAAAAAAAAAAAAAAATTGATTCCCGTGCTCAGCAGCTCTGCTGTTTTTCCAGAGAGAGCAAACTAGGAACTGATTGCTCTTTTGTGACAGAGATGTTTCTTCAGACGTTATTTGTTTGGCTTGAAGGAAGGGGTGATTATTTGGATCATTTCTTACTTTAACTGAAGCGAACTCACCCATATATAACACAGGGTAGAGCAGACATCAGGCTAACCTTCCTTCACACTTCGGTAAATGAATCTCGGACCCGACCTCTAATGTATCACTATTATTCCAGCCTGGCACTCTGCTGAGTAGAGAGCTCTAATCATGTCAATTTTTGCCATGTGGCACTGTAGTTTTAAAACGGGCTAGGAACAAGCCTGCTAGGACCTACGTCACAGCCACTTGCCAATGATATCCACCTACTTTACTACTCAGGCCTTGCACTTCTAAATAAACAGAGAGTGGTATGTGGTATTATCACACAGCAGATTTCCCTAGTTGCAGCATTGATCCAGTTAGGGTTCTGCACTTAGATAATGTACGTACAGCTATGTCTTTTTTGTTAATTACTTTCCTCAGAGATAGCCAATTTTCAATGATGCACTTTTAGCTCATTAGAGAGTGAATCAGCATTCAAATCAAATACTGAGTCAGCAGATTTTTGGGTTACTGTAATCATTATTTTAATCTTTCCGAAACAAAAGGCTGCTCACAGTTTGAGGGGGGTGATAGCATTATTTTATAACAGGGGAACTATGCTCTGTTTCAAATGTTGTTCAGAAATGTAGATGAGATTGTGAAATGATACATCTTTAGCAGGCTATAGTTATGGATGCAGTACAATGTTAGGTAAAATGTTAATTATTTTTGCCTTAAAAAAGAAGTTAAAAAAAGAATTTTTTAAATTTTTTTTTTTTTTTTAGATTATGTTCAAGGAAAAAAAGCAAGCATTGCTTGATATTCAACTGATGACAGCAGAATTTTTTTCTCCCATGCACCATTTTTTATGCAAAAAATTGATGTAAAAATCAAGAGATAAGTGATGTAATGAGAAATTAAGCTGGGAAATGTTTAGATAAAAAATAAATGCAGTATCTTCTTGAATTTTTTTTTTCCATGCACACATACATAGTCACACATATGCTATATACCTGAATAGGTTCAACCTGCCTTTTACTTTTGAAACAAAGCACTCAACAAAAAAAGTGTAGTGTTTTCTCTGACTCTACTTTGAATGACATTTGTACACCAAATGTTTGCAAAATCCCGAAGACTGAGTTTTGCCTACTGTTATAAAGATGCTCAATGAGAATTTGTTCAGCCAAAAAGCAACATCATTGAATAAAACCATGTCTAACAGAAATAATCCTAAAACCCCCTCTACCCATTTCCATTCAGCTATCCGTCAGTGATATCATGTTATTTTCCTAGCTGGCTGTTTGTCTAGTGAGAAGTGGACAAAAAAATGAAGTTTGTTATGCAATTCATGTTCCTCTAGTTTTTCCAGTAGAAGAGCTTTTTCCTTTTTTCTTTGGAGGAGGAGAAAGATGTCCCAGTTATGTGTCCTTCTGTTCTGCATTAGAAGGAGAGGTAAAGGACATAGAAGAGAACCACTGCACATTAGGCATCCTTCCCTGACCTTACCTGTCCATTGCAGAACAGCAGGAACAAAGCTGGTGACCTGTGATCTTCAAACAAGAAAAGGAAAGCAGCAGCAAATATTCTTCCTCCCTAGTTATGACCTTGAGCTCCAGAAAAACAGGAGAAAAAAAGGGAAATGTGGGGTGATGGTGTGCTTTCAGCAAAGAAGTTAGAGTTGGACAGGACAGAGCTTTGCATTTTGTGAGATGGCCGAACTTACCACAGTTCAGAGACAATAAGCAAATAACTCAGATCCAGCAGCCTTGCTATACTAGAGCTAGAATGCAATTCTTAGTCTAACCACTAAAAATAATGCAAACATCCAATCCGTTATTTGAGGAAACGTAGATTAGTTTGCATGGCTGTACATAGAGTTCTTTGATATAAAGGAGCTAACAAAATATGTATTCAAAGCATCATTTGATTCTGCTTTAGCAGGCTGTATACAGAATCATAGAATCATAGAATGGTTTGGTTGGAAAGGGTCATCTAGTCCAACCTCCCTGCAATGAACAGGGACATCTTCAACTAGATCAGGTTGCTCAGAGCCCCGTCCAACCTGACCTTGAATGTTTCCAGGGATGGAGTATCTACCACCTCTCTGGGCAACCTGTTTCAGTGTTTCACCACCCGCATTGTAAAAAATTTCCTCCTTATATTTAGTCTGAATCTACCCTCTCTTAGTTTAAAACCATTGCCCCTTGTTCTATTGGAACAGGCCCTACTAAAGAGTCTGTCCCCATCTTTCTTATAAGCCCCTTTAAGTATTGAAAGGCCACAATAAGGTCTCCCCGGAGCCTTCTCTTCTCCAGGCTAAACAACCCCAAATGTCTCAGCCTTTCCTCATAGGAGAGGTGTTCCAGCCCTCTGATCATTTTTGTGGCCCTCCTCTCGACCTGCTCCAACAGGTCCATGTCTTTCCTGTACTGAGGACTCCAGAGCTGGATGCAGTACTCCAGGTGGGGTCATTGTACCAAAAGTATATTTGTATCATAACTTGTTTGAACAACTCATAGTGGGAGAAATGTGTTCTAAGCAAAAGAGGGGTTTGTTTATCAGCTAAAAGTATGTCACCATTTTCCATTTCATTTCTTCACTTTAATTTAGTCCCTAATGGAAATGTCATCTTTTTGAGACTAAGTCTCAAATATAGAAGTCTACAATAAAACATGGGACAACTAAGATGGAGAACCCATGACTGTAGAAAAATAAGTGCTAACAATATGGCTTTAAGTGTACTGAGTCTATTGTGTTATGGTTTGACTGCATGGTACAAAACAGTATCACTGTCTGTACTCACAGGGTACTGATACAGCAGGACATTTTCGTTTCCTGACTAACAAGTATTAGTGCAATAAGGCCTCCTGTAAAATAAGCCTTAAGTTTAAAAGAATGCAAAGCAGTATTTTTTTCCTATATTAGCCAATGACACTACATATTAAGATTACATTGAGGTTTTTAAACTGCATTTTTCATTACTTGTGACCTACAGAAACATCTTCTAAAGACAGAGTTTAGGGCTTATTTGTTTTCTTCATGAAAAAATTTGTTTGGCTAAATTGGTACGTCAGCTCTCCAAATAGAAGCATAAATATTTTTCTCTTTTTAGGCAAGTTTTAATATACTCTTGTTCATGTAAATAAAGAATGGCATAAATTTACACTTTTAAGTTCTCATTCACAATTGGCTGGTTGTGCTGATTGAAAGAAAAGACAAGTAAACAAGTAATAAGTCTTTTAAAACTGCTTCATGCATGCATCAAAGCAGTATTGGCTAATGCTGTAAACTATTATGCGATTTGGTTGCTAATATTTGTAGACAAAGCTTTCCTTGTAGAAACAATCCAATGCCAGATACTTGACTTGACATCCTGTTGAGAGATTTCAAGAGGACTTTGCAAAATAGAACATAATTTAGAATACTAGAAATGAGTATAGGGGCTACTGTAGGGGCAGAAATAAAGCATCCTTGGGATTAGTCTTTTACACGTTTGAATAATTTTAAATGCAAGGTTTGTACAGTGAATTCAGAGCCCAGCAGTTACCCAAGGCATATCAACCCTATGGCAGCGCATAATAATTATCATAAATATTTTAACTTTTTGGCATGTGTGTTGCTTCATTCTGGCTTCATTTGTCAATTTGAGTGCTAAATAAGCCATTGTGTATTAAAAGAAGACAAAAAAAAAAAAAAAAGAGCTGCAATGCTGGTTAGAGCTGGTTAGATTCAAATTCTATCAATCTCTTCCCCAAGGTATTGCTGCACAGGCTGCAGACCCTCTGCTTCTGGCCAACTCCAGTGCCTTTTGTGACAGTCTTCCACATTAGTGGGAAGCGTACTTACTCCATCTCTTAATTCAGTGTTCTATTGCTGCTTACTGAATTGCAAAAGGCTATTTTAGACTTCCTTCTTCTCCCTTCTTCCTCAGGAACTGTACCCTACCTAACAGGAGGGCTTGAGTGCTCTAGGAAACCTTAGCATTGTAGTGGGGTAAAAGAGTGATGACTTGAAATACTAGAAATGTCAGGGAATTGCAAATTAAATTAAATTCTGCCTCTCCCTATCCTCTAAAAAACCTGAAGACAAACTAGATGAGGTTATCAGTACTGTTAAAACAGGGTCTCTTTTCCTAATTAAGGTATCTAAGTATCTAGGATACAGCCAGGAGATTTTAGGCTCCTTCATTACATATGATACACTAGCAGATCAGTGGAAACCTTAATTGACCTGAAGCATTGTTGTTTACTGTCTTTTCCTATATTTAGGCTATTAACATATCAAGGGAGATCTGGCTAGGAAGGGCTGATGGCTAAAGCTGATAGGGGGTGGGCTTTTCCTCAGCTGTCAGAACATCAGACAGTTTTCAGGTGTTTGTTTTCTCTTTTAGGGACTTACTTAATAAAACTGCATTGACAGTGGGCTGTCTAGTATCTTGTCCAATATGTTGCATTTTGGTATGGTGTAAGGGGGAGAGATAATGAATGGAAGTTATTTGCATTTCTTTTTGTGTCAGCCACAATAGGATTTTTCATGTGAGTAAAGTAATGGCATTTTCCCCCTTAGTGGCTTCTTCTTCACCCAAAAATCCTCTTTATTCCAAGGCATCTTCAGGTGCTGACTACACACATTACCACTTCTCTAGTAAGAAGAGACTAGTTTAGTTACAAGAGGCCTCAAACTAACAGGAAGTTAGCCCAGGACTAGATGTTATCAAAACAGCGTCTGTTGAACCTCATACTCAACCTTGATTTTGAGTGGTGTTGTGTGGCTTTAATTCAATACAGACAAGGGTGCAAAGCAAATAAGGTGGATTGTTTAGGGCAAAAATATCTGAAAGGCAGAATTTCCATGAAGTTTATCTTAATGCTGTCTTACTGGGATGGGTTTTCAAGCAACTGTTAACAGCCACTGTGAGGTTAAAATAGCTCATCATTTTATCAGGATTATTGAGGGTATGACTGAAGACTTAATAGTCTGGTAGTGCTTTTTGTCACAATGTAATGGTATATTGATCTTGCGAGTGAACAATCATGACCTTCAACTCCTTACAGATGCTTTCAAGGGGAAAAGGCTTAAGGAGGTTATTCCTGGGGAACTGGGTATGATGAGCCGTGACCCATCTGGATGAGTGCAAGGAGGCCATCCTAAACAGCATGGCAGCTTGGGAAACGCTTACCTATGTAATGACACCTAAAAAGTGAGAGATCACAAAAGATTCATGACCAGCCATTATTATCATAGGCAATCAATAAAGCAATCATGAGTATCATTAGCAGACAGCAGATTCAAGTCTTAGGCTGTTTAACATCTCTGTTTAGAGGTGTCTTTGCTCAGAGTGCAGCAAGTGTCAAGGCAGGATTACTAACTAATCGGGCAAACCTATGGAGTCATGTTTCAGTGGCATCACATAAAAATAACAATTTGGAGGGAAATGATTATGTTCCAGAAATATACCAAACTCTTTTAGGGGCTGTGCTATCAATGCACTCTCTCATTCTGTGATTGGTGCATCTCTTGTTTCTGATTTTATTTCTTTTCCCCAGCTATTCTCAAAACAAATTGAAAATAATGGTAGCCAGAAGGATCAGATAAACATTCAAAAGTTCAGAAACATCTTCACAAATCCTACCTTGGAAAATATTAACCTTTCCTTTGACATGCTCAGTCCTTACATACAGAGGTTAGGAGTGTGGATCTTGATATAATAGCAAAGATATTAAAAAAAAAAATCAGATCAGCTAACTGGCATAATTAACCTATATATATTTTGGGTGAAGAAAAGTGTATATCCAGAAAGGGACTCTGAGTCTAGTTTCACATTTGTGAATTTTGCACGTTATGGGTGCTAAACCTGTATTTTCTGTTGTCTGATAGTTTAATATGTCTTTGGCTGAAAAGAGTTTTCTGCCAAAGCAGAATACCCCACTCATTTGCTTCTTAGTGAAGTTTTGTAAATGCGTCTTATGTCATTCATTGCATCGCCTAACGTTGCAGCACCAAGCAAGCTGAGTGACAGGCCTACTGGAAAAGCACTCTCTTGTCTGTTTTGACAAAGGCACATGTTAGTAGGCATTTTGAGTCTGTCAAAAAAAGTTGAATATTTAATTATTGATATACTTAGACTCTACAATCCTACATCCTAGTTCTAATACAGTTGACGTGATTTTTACTATCAGCTTTGCCTTAAGTGAAAATTAGCTCAAATGAGCAAGGAGCCGTAATGACCTTTAAAATCCCCCTGTACACTTTATTGACTAAAATGTACAGAAAACAAGGCAGTGCAGTAAACCGTGTTGAATGTGTTTTACATGGGGGGGGAGGGGAAGAAACAATTTGTCTCAAATCCAGTAAATAGCCAATAAAAATTCACCTTGCCTCTATATTGTCCTAGGAGAGGCAATCTCATTTACATTTATTAGAAGTAATGATGTAGTGTCCTGCAGATAATTAACACAATAAAATGCTGCTAATTTCACAGTGTCATTATAAAATTTGCCAGTTTAAATTAGAAAGTGATTAACCCTCTGAGTGAGGCAATGACATTTCCATTCCCAGTCTGCGAATTAAATTTGCAAGATTTTTTTTCACTTTGAAAGTTCATCTGTCTCTCCACTGATGTTGTCCTTTGCTTTTCCACTCTCCCACTCTGTCCAGTGAGGAAATCTGTTGGTTAAACAATCTGAATCTGTGACTATTTCACACTACTAAGCCAAACTCATACCACAGGCATGGATGTGTTAGTTACTAGAGGATAAAGTCTCTCTTAAGAGAAAAAAGAACTAATAAACCCTGATAAGCAAAGGTTCATTGAGTAATGAACTTCTTGTTGGTGCATATAAGAGAGGAAGGTTTTTCCATTAATGAGGTGTCTCCGGAAAGAGTTTCATTTCATATAATGACAGCAAATCCTTAACCTTTTGCCTGGACACTACTTTATCCATTTACTGTATCTATCTCTTCCACAACCTGCTTTAATTAATACCTTAAAACAGGAATAAACTCATTAAAAGAATAGATTTATTGCACAGTAATTTAAATATTCTAACTCAAGCGAAATCCTCTTAAAGAATGTTTAATGAAGGAACAAAACCAAAAATGAATTAAAACCCATGTAAACGATAGAATTGTCCAACCCATTAAATGAACTATTAAATGAATAAATTTAACACATGAATTTACAATGCTGCTAAAAATATGGTTGGTTAGCCCCACCCCCTAAAAAGTTACGTGAGTTTAATTGGCAAATCCTGTTAACAATGAGATATAGGCTCAAACACTGCTAAAATTTAATTAGAAATAAAATCCTAAATAGTATCCTGTAGATTCACCATGTGTTCCGTATGTTCAGCGTTTTTCTTATTATAAAGAAACACCTCCACTGGGAAACCTGTTCCAGCAGACAAGGAAAGAAAAGTTTAACACAGTACAATTCTGCATATCAATGTTGCCTTTCTGTTAGAGCATTCCCCAAATGACATCCATACTTAGAGTGCAGTCACCAAGTGTAGACTTTGACAAGGCCATTGATTGCTGTTTCACCAGAAGGTACCAAACAATATTGATGCCTTTGCAGTATCTCACTGGATCCTGTTCCAGGTCAAGCCTGAGCCACTGTCAACACTCAGGGAGCAGAGACTCAGCCTGAGTCATCTAAATCAGCATGAAGTAGCCCACTAGAGTGCAGTGATAGCCACCTACACTTAGGTGCAGAATGTGGACCAGACTCAGCAGCAGAACAAGGCTTCATCCTTTATTTTCCTGCAGAGAAAGGGATGCTATAGAGCATATTTAAAGTAAAGATGATGTTATCATCTAGATTTATCTCTTTAAAAGATTTTTTTTAAAGAAAGTACCGATGATGCATTTACTTGGTGTAACTGTTTTGAAAGTTATTGTACCAAGACACAGTAAACATACAAACTTGGATTCTCAAATACTTTTTATGTAAGTCAAATATAGACAGCCCCCATTTAACTTCTTGAAACAACAGTGCCTCATCGATTTAAAGTACTGAAAGAAAATAGTAGCTGTCGCCCTGCACTATCTACAAATACCCAACTCAGGCCTTGTGAAGTCTTGCGTTCCAATAAATTCAGCCATGGAAGTAGCTGCAGCTGCAGTACCTGCAGTAGGACAGAAATCCTGAAACCAGGGAGGAGTTCAGTTTCAGCTAGTCCAGAGGAAAATTTAAACACCACACACAAAGGGGCTGAGTGATTCATTTTGGTTTGCTATGAAAAAGATGCCAGTGCAAAGACCCCTTTTTAAGGAAGTATCTCAAACCACTGTGACCATTTCAGCATAGCAGCCTCTCTACAGGAGTCTCCTGACCAGTTTGCATTTAGGGGACAGACACATTCAGAGATGGAACTAGGCCACCTGGCCCACCTGGCTGGTAACAGTCCTCAACATTTTCCAGCTGTAGACATTGCATCGCTACCCTCTTTTCTTTCCACACCAAGCCATTTTTAACTCCCCAAAGAACCACAGGTCTGACCTACACAAAGCCTCTTCCTTGGTTTGTGATAGTGCCTTTCTGACATCTGCACAATATTTACTTACAGACCAGGGACTGCTGCTTTCCCGGCCCTCGCTGGCAGCTCATTTCCTGGGAGAAGAGACTTAGTCCCACCTCTCCACTGGCCTAAGGCAACGTCTGCAGGGGAAGAAATTTTCATACAGCAATTCTTCAGCCCAACCAGTTCACTGCTGCTCATGTAAAAATAGATTTATAGAGAAAAACACTTTATACTTCCCCAAATTTCTTAGGCAGGAAAAAATCTGGTTTGTTGGGTTTTTTGGGTTTTTTTTTGTTTTTTTAACTTATGAAATTACCTGTTTTAATATTGCAAATTGAAAAAAAAAAAAAGTTTGGATGCCACCACATACAAAAGAAGAAATGAAGGGGGCAAGAAAGGGCAGTAAAAATAAACTTTCCACATAACTATCAAGCATATGAAAGACAGATGTTAAAGCAGAGAACAGACGGCAGCTGCTGAGGTAAACTTGAATGAGTATTCGAGAGCACTACAAATCTAAGTAATAAAGAAATTTCCTTCTCAAATATTATTGCCATTAATCTTTCTAAAAAACCTAGTGATATTATTTTCTTCTTCATATACTAATGTTTTTATATTATTATAGAAAGCTTATGGGTAGCACCTGCTACATTTAACATTGCCAAATAGTTTGTATTATACTTACTTGTCTTTGCATATTCATGACTTCTTGAAACATTCATTTTTGGGGCCTGCGATTTTTTACAGTTTTTATCGCTGCCTGAAAGTAAGTACTTTTTAAAGCCCCCTGCAGCTATTTTTTAGTTGAATATAGTTGAAAAATAATTCACATTCTCATTTTAAACCATGACTGCTCTCTTTTATAATATGGAGCAAAAATACACAGGTTTGATGCCTGAAGTTTGAAATCTGACATTTGCCTAGAGTTTGAAACTGTACGTTCTCTTGCTATAACAACAAAAATTGTAAAACATCTGAAATGAGACCAGTTGATATCACTGAGAGAAGTGGATGAGCATTTGGGTTCAGAGTTCCTTCACTGGAGCAGAGCAGAAGCGGCCAAATCCCTGATGAAACACTCTAGCTCTGCATCAGTTCAGAGTGAGCTGCAGCTATCCCAAAATTTGCTAAGGCCATAGTTTGACAAATAATGCAAATCATCACTACTGCTGAAAGAAGTAGTCCAAAATACTCTTTTCTTGGCTGCTCATCCCTGTCTTACTGGGTAGCGAGCCAGATCACTGGTTGAAAAATAATGATTTGTTTTTACGAGGTTAGCTTTCTGCTCACATTCAGGGCAAGAGTAAGTAGCCGAGGTGAGGAGGAAGATGAGATTTCAGACACAGCATCAACTTAGCTTGATCAATGCATTCATGAAGTTACAACTTGATTTCAGTAGACCACTTATCCATGAAATGCAGATTGAAGAAACTGGGTCTGATATTTTTAAATTATTTAAAGCAGTCTGAACTTCGTGATTTCAGCTAAGGCTATCCTGCATGCAGCTGTAACTTTGACTGATGCCTTTTAATTTGTATTCTTTCACCCATGCAATGGCTTTTAAACTTCTATTTCTCACAAAAAATTCTTTTGCTTCCTGGTTTTAGGAAGAACACTGTTCTGAGTTTTGCAATGAAATCTCAAAAATGGCTAAATATGAGTAACCTTAAATCGTGTATCAGTTTAAAATGTCTAAACAATCTGGGAAAGATTTTAAAACCTGGATACCAGATAGCAAGACTTCAAAACCTTAGTTTGGGCACCTCAGTAGTTGCTTTGATATTCAAAAGTGTTATTCAGCAATTCCTAGAGAAATCACTGGGAAAATGGATGGTGCAAAGCTATTTCTGGGTGCATATTATTTATTGGTTTTGTCATATGGAGGTTTTATGGATAGAGTGTAATGTGTATGGAGATTTCATGAGGTATACTTTTACTCTTCTATAAAAGGATCTAAAGCCTGAGAAAATGAAATTTTATATTTTACAATGAAACTGTAAAATAGAAAAACTGTTTTTGTAGAAATGGTGTAAAACTCCAATTATTGGATGCAATATATAAAGAATTAGAATTTCAGTCTCACTTCAGTTCATGCATCTATAAAGCTTATTTATATAGTCAGGCTCTCTTTTTGTACTTTAAAGTTTCAGCTTCTGTCTACACATGCTAAAATTAACTAAAACTGCTAGGATAACATCTCAGACAGTACCATAGATTTTCTGGGCAGAACTATCACCAGATAATAGGGTGTGGCTGTTATAATTTAGAAATTCCCATGCCAGCTACCAAAATTAGACTGAATGTTGGTTACTTATTCTCAGGAAGGAATGCACATGAGCTAAGTGATATCCCTGGTGTTCAAGTCAGAGTGTCTTAAGGCAAAACTTTGCATCTGGGTTTCATATGAACAAGAGCCTGCTATAGGACTGGTGCTATCCCATCATTTGCTAAAACACAAGCTTTGCCTACACCTGTATCCTATTGCTTACTCACCTGCCCTGGGGGCATCTTGTGAACACACCTGTATAGAAAGGTAAAACCTCACCTCCAGTGAGCCTTTGCCTTAAAACTGTTGTCCAGGGAAATTTTCTTCTGCTGTTGAGGGAAAAGCTGGCAAGGTTTCAGCTGTGGGGATCTGCCCTGTACATGTGTGGTGTAGTAAGGAGAACCACCATGGAAATAGTAGAATTGGTATCTGCCATCCTTGTGCCCTGAGGCCCTGAAGGGACGGATGGCCTTTGGTCTTCTTCTCCCACTGGCTCTATATGCTGTAGGTCACACCTGAAGCATAGCCCAATCTTGCCATCTTGTTGCTCTGAGATGAAGGACTACACAGTCCGCCACAATCAGGACTGACCATTGAAGGATGTGAAGCGTGGACAGGCAGAGCCTGTACAAGCTCCTTCACCATGAGCCACTCACCTCCTGCACCAGCATGTCACCTCCTTGCACTGTCCTATTCGGCATAGCTGACAAATATCTGACTGTGTGCTTATCTTTCCCTGGATGTCCTGCGGATGTGAGGGACATCCTCTGCTCTGGAGTGCCAGTTTCCTGGTGACCTTACCAAATGTTGTGCCTGCTGCTCCTGTCAGAAGAGAGGTCATCCTCCGCCCTCCCACATTTATGTGTGTTTCTACAGCACTGTGCATGAGCATATAAGATTGCAGAGCAGGAGGCTGCCAGGACAGCCACTGAGTAGCATCACAAAACAGAATAAAAAATGAAATTATCTTCAGATTACCACCTTTTGGGGGTAAATATGCTGCTGTTCAGCTACTGGAAGATAAACAAGAGGATATTGTCTCAAAAACTATAAATAAAGGTCTTTTCACTACTTCTAAGTCAATTAGAAGTAAAATATTATTCAAATTAACAAAAAAAAATCTTTGTCTATTAAAGCTTTAGTCCTGTTTTTGTTCTGAGACTTTTTAAACACTTGCAGTTTTGTATGTATTGTCATCTGGAGGTGAAAGAGCAAGTGAACTTAGACAGCTGCATGACCCCATGATGTGGTAATTAAGAACTGTATTTCATGCAGCCATGCTCACATCCCTATGAGGAAATAAATACACTTATCCCTATTTTAGAAGTAAAAGGCTTTAGCGCAGAGACAGATGAGAGCTATAATCCAAAGTTGACTTTAATGTGTAAAATAGAATTTAGATAAAATTTAAGTATCCAAGAATCAGTACCTTAAAACTTATCTCCTATCTTAAAATGTTAAGGTCTACAGGGCTTAAGTCTTCTGCAGACAAATTTCCAAATGTCCTTCCACATATACATAGGACTGCTTTTGCTATGGACTTTGGGACACTTTCTAGATGCCAAAGCTTGCTTTGGTTTTGAAACTGGGCATTCTTCAAAATAAGTGTTCCCAGAAAAGCCATATTCAATATGTGGGGTTTTTTCAGTATTTCTCTTTTGCTTCTAAAATAGTGGCTCCAGAAATATTGCTGTGGCTACTGTCCTAAGTAATACCCATAGGTGAAAGAGGTGTGAAACAGGTATTCACCTATACACAGTGTACCTAGATTTAGGATGAGGATAAATTCAGTCATATGACGTGATTTCTCAAGCACCTCCTTTTCTTGAAAGGATTCAGATATCTCTCCTATTGACAAGGCTGCCACAATTATTATGATGCCTTTCACACACATACAGCTGTAGACATTATGGCATGTTTCCCCTCATTTTGGGGAAACAGAGAAAAAGACTCTTCATTTAGAAAGAAGAGAGGAATCATAGCTGTCCAACCTGGAATTATGATATTTTCCTCTTAAAGAGAAGTCTGCATAAATATTTTGGAACTGGTGCAGGTATGTCTATACCATATCATTGTAGTGTGAACTCAACCCTTAATGACTTAATTGTGATTTGTTTCCAGACAACACATTAAACTATTAGATACAGCATAATTTCTTCAAATCTGTTAAATGAACATAGGAAGAACACCTCCTTTTAACACAGATAGCTCTTTGCAGCAGTTGTTTGTGAAGATCTCACACATTTCCTTCTTTGTTCATTGAAGTTGGTCTTACTGATCCTCATTTTGTAATGAACATGATGACACTTGGCAAACATGAATAAAAAGTGTTAAGGGTAACTTTTCTAATATCCTATTCCTTCATGCTAATGAAAATAACATTCATCTATGTTGTGAACAGTACTTTAAATTAGCTAAGAAGTTCTTGGCAGTGCATGCTGAAATGGGTGAACCCACAGCAAAAACCTTTGGCTTGGTAATTGCTTTTCCTTCTCCATTGTGGGCAAGAAATTCAGTGCTTATACTTAAGTCAGTAAATACTGCATGCCAATCCCTTCATTAGTGATTTCTGAAGGCTTTGTTCACTCTTTCATTCCTCTGTTCTTACATTTACTAAGAAAGGTGTAAAATGTATACTCTGAAATGCCATAGCTATTATTGTGCTGCCATTGGCAATGAGATTTTCACATTAAAATGGTGGAGATTGATAACTGTGGATCTAATATTAGAAGAAAATTAATCCAGTTAAGCAGCCAGGACAAACTGGGGGTGCTCAGCAATACTTACAAAGGTACACAGTGCTTTCAGCATTTGGACATTAATGTCAGCTTTCATAAAGACAACTAATTTAAATACTGCAAAATACTGTTCTCATATCTTGGTAAATTCCATTCCTCCATAAGCACGATGTCTCATTTTGTTGTGGCTTATGTTGTTTCCCAGCCTGAAAAATTTAGGATCCAAATAAATCTGGCAGTTCATGTATGATTCCACATTTTATCATTCCATTTAGTTTCTTCTAATCTAACTAGGCACCAGGCTTGTGAACAGACAATGAGCAGTGAATAGCAGGTACTTTGATACCACCTCATGTACCAGCTGGCATGAATTGCTATGATGTCTCACCATTACTTCACTTTTTTGTCATCACCAGAAGACAAGAACTTCTTGTGTCTTGGTCTAAATTCACACCATGCATTCCATGCCTCAAACATCTAGGGTCATATTTTAATCACTCTAACATTAAAATTAAACTTGGCTTTAACATCAGTTACGAGAGAGCTAACATTCATAAGAACAGATTTCTTGCAGAGTATCTAAAACACTGCAGTTTGTTTAAAAATCAGCAGGCTCCTACAGGGGCTAAAATGAATTAGCTAAATAGGAAGTTATGTGTTAGGTATGACATTGACATTTACCAGCAGTTTAGTACTTAATTTAAAAATCTATTATCATACTTGATTTATTGATTACCTATCAATATATTAGACACTTCATTTCTTCAGGAAGGTAAGAGTTTGTTCCAAAGGACTTCTCACTGGAATAAACAAAATACTGGTGATAGATGTCATGCAGCAAAGAAGTTGTGACTGGCCTGTGAAGTCAAGTACCTACTTCTAGTTCACCCGTGCTTTGTCCTTTTTCTGATTAATAGTTTATGCTTTGTGTTCCTCAGTAAGCATGTAAGGTATGACTGTATAAGGTGTTATTATTCTTATTAGCAGTTTGAAAGAAAGAAACATAAAGGAAGCTGGAAGAAGAGGTGACTGTTAAGGTATACAATCCTATAAAACCCTTATGCAAGCACTTAACTTTAGAGACCACTGTGTTTTAATAAATATGACCACTCACAGGTCTGTTTTCTGTGCTTTGCTCAATCAGCATTAAAGCTTTAATTCTGTTAATTAGTGTTTATGTATTGCGTTATTACAAAAAAATAAAATGCAAAGATTTGTATTCTTATGAAAATTTATCTTAGCCTCCTAAATGTATTCTAAGAACTAAAAATAAAGAACCTTAGACTATTAAGTAGCAATATAAAATAAAGCTGGAATGTATCTGAAGTGTGCAGCACAAATTAGAAGAAACACCGTCTGAATAGCATGTGCCACCCACCGTGAATAACAGTAGAATAAGTATTAGCTTCACAGCCCTCAAAGCTAAGAGGCTATAGCTTGTGGGCACCTGAATGTTACTCTTCCATTTTAAATTTGCTCACCTGTTAATTCCAAATTACTTAACTGCTTGGCAGAACCTGCCCAGCTGCAGAATCATTACTAAAGGTCTGATTTTGCTCAGGGGAAGTAACATATTCTTGCTATTACACCAATCTCTGCAGGCTCAAGACCTAAAACAGTAGCAAATTTGGATATTCAGTTACTTGTGGGAGTATTTTTATTAAAGAACAAGAAAGGATATTTTAAAGATTAACATTATTCAGGCACTGCATGCTGTGGGGTCCATGAACTCTGAGCTATTTCTTGCTCTAATGAGCTCCTAAGAACGTCCAACTCTAAAGGCAAGAAGATGTACAACATGGTCAGCAGACCAAAAGAGAATATGGGAAAATCAAAGCACAGGTTACTGTCTCCCTTTCACATATATCAGGGAAAAGAAAATCATCTTCTTTTGGAAGGCAATGGTGTCATAACAGCCAGTATCTCTTGAGCACATGCAGAGCCAGAGAGGTGGGCTGAGAAAAATACATAGGTAAAAAAGAAAGTCGCAGAAATCCACTCCACACTCATAAAAGAGAAACATCTTCACATGTGACCAATCACAGTTTAGCAGCTGAGTGGCAAAAATCAGTAAAAAATTATAATAAGAAAAAATAACAGATAAAAGAAGCATGCCAAAATAGAAAGGTCAACCCACAAACATGACTATCAGACAGTATTTTACAAGTGGCCTAGGAAAAAGAAGTGTTCACCTCCAGCCTTGTTTAAAAAAAAAAAAAAGCAGCGAGTGAATGGAACACACGAGGAGTTCTTGAGTTTATGACAAGTCATGGGTTTCCATTTTGGTAGCTGGCTTGAGATCCAGAGAAAGATTAGCATTCGCTATTCAGCAAAAGGAATTTGTGAACCTGTCCTGTTGCAGATGATGAGTTCATGACGTCAGTGCTTTGCCTTCCTGAGTTAAATGTCGTACTGTTCAAACTTTTTCAGGATGATATCAGCTTGTGTTGTTTAGCCCATTACCTGCAGTATGCTCTTCAGTTACCATTCCAGCAACAGGAGAGGCTAGTGCCTTAAATCAAAAGCAACAGAGAAAGAAGAGTTTCATTAATTCCTTGAATGCTCCTTCTACACAAAAAAGCATTTCCTTAATATATATTTCAAGAAATGGATTTGACAAGACAGCATTTGCTGCAAAGCTCAAATTGTCATAAAATTTACATTATAAAGGTTGACAATATGATCGTTATATTTAAAACCTCTTGAGCAAGATCCTTTCCGCACTGATGTCAATGACTTGAATTCAAGCAGTGTTATGGCCCATCCTGATGTTCGGTAGGGATATTTCTAAAGAAAATCAATCTATTCTGATGCGATTTATTCTCTTGTGCACTCTCAAAATTCATATTGCAGCAGTTAAGAGTAGAACTTCTTTGTACCTCACTGCGTTTTTTACAAAGGTTTTCTTATAAACACTGAGAAAATTATATTAATCCCAATAATGGCCAGAAGTCTTTATTTGCAAATACATGGTAGAGCTGGTATAAACTCATCTGTTTCTTCAGACACCACTTTGGACCGGCCCGTATGAATAAAAAAAGCATTTTGTCTGCCTATGATATTGGCAGCTGGGCAGAAATGAATGAACATAAAAGTGATGATAGAGCATGGAAAACTCACTCATCTTGTGTTTCCATAATGTTTCCATTTTCTGTGGGTTTAGTGTCTGTCTTGTAACATTTGGTGATTTTCTTAAGATTTCAGGTCTGAAATCATGAGTTTATGAGAGGCTCCAATAGCATTTTATTCTCTATTAAAAAAGAAGGTAAGGAAAAGGGAGATACTAGCTCTCATAGCACAGGGCTATTTTCAACTGTATGAGATATCATTTCCTGAAGATAAAACCCCAAAAGTAAACAATATCTCTTTTTTCTTTTTCCAGGTAAAACATAAGCTGTTTCAGGATCTGACCCATTATTTTTCCCATCTATTAATGCATAGTTGCTTGTAGCACTGAGATTTCCACCCAACAATAGACCTGTGGTATACTGAGCTGAATAGATCTTTCTGTAACAAATAGCATACCATGAAAGTGGCTGCAGGAGAAGTTTGCCCAAGCAAATGTTAAGGCCCTGATAACAGAAGGTGTATAGTTAGCATAACATAACCAATCAGTTGCTTCAAGATAACTATAATAACAAGAAACAACTGGGTTTTAAAGCATTAGAAACTTAGTTAAGATCTTCCATTAAATTCTAATAGAGAAAACACATTCCTTAGCAAATCAGGAATGGCCAAAAAAGGTGAAAACTTTAATACACCTTCCAAAATGAAAAGAAAATACATATTGAAACCATTACAACCCTAAGTAAAGTCAATCAAGCACTCTGAAATATATAGGAATATATGACAAAAGTATTAATACACACTAATATCTGGAAGTAATTAATAGAGTGATATTAAAGGAGAAGAAAACCATCCAAACCAAAATGACAGATACCCACATATCCTGACCTCCATTAACCATTGAATCAAATAAGCTGTTAATTACAAAAGGATGAACACCCCCGGAGATACTTGCATACACAGACAGTCAATAGGATGTGATAACATCCAATACAGTCAAGAAACATTTGAGTTGAGCTAAGGATTATACATGAGGACTGAAGGATTATGAGACAAGACATTTCTGAAACAGAAACCACAGCTGGCCGGCTGGGGAAAGTATGGTGTGAGAAATGCAATCATGATGAATTAATCCCTGTGAAAACAGTCAGATAAAAGTCCTCCACTATCTTGGACTAATTTTTCAGCCCATGTTGAGGGAAAGGGTGCTGTCCTGTGGCTTTTGAGATGTGCAATTCCTAAAGTCTGTTATCTAATTTTTCCTGTAACAATTGACTTACTGCCACTGCAAGTACCACTTATCTAAATAAGAACATTAGAGAAGTTGCTATGCAA
>NW_010972687.1:4186986-4189048 GCF_000737465.1 Haliaeetus leucocephalus | reverse complement strand
TAAAAATTAACTCTATCCCAGCTGAACCCAGGACATTATCCACCCCTTATTCTATACCATCTACATCATGCCCAGATCTTACATTTTCCAATAGACCACTACCACTTCCTTGTCTTATATATATAAGTATATGGACTCGCCCCCGCCCCGCGCACACACAAATAGTATTCCCTTAGTCAATGGGCTATCCCTCTAATGTGTCCATTGATTTTATTTAGTCCATGACTTTGGGGCTCCATCTGTTGTAACAGTTCTTCAGGATAAGAGAGATGGTGTGAGATGTTGGGTTGTTGTATGCTGCCTCTGGAACTTGTGGCTAAAACATTTGGTGCAACCCACACCCTTGGTCTGCAGGTCGAAGATGTTGATCTTGAGGAAATTGCTGGGTGTCAGTTCAAGTTCTGTCGCTGTTGTACTTGGCTTAGTTTCAAAGTCCATCCCGCAGTCATTTGGGTAATTCTTACAGTAATACCCTTGATATGGCATATAGACACTATAGATACAATGACATGCATTGGCAGGGTATTTAGCAGTTAGGTATCATACAGCCCAATTCACTGGCTATTCTCTCCCAAAATCAAATCTCCCTGAGGTACACATCGAACTTCCCCATCCTTCTGCATCACCCACCAGGTGTACCCAGGTCCCTGAGCAAAAACAACCCCTTGAATGGGTTTGCCTCTGCTTGAGGGAGGACTAACCCAGACTGTCTTTCCTAACATACTCCTCATGCGCACTACAGGGACTTTATCCCCTTCTACAGTATGTGGAAGTCTTGGTTGGGCGGGGCCAGCCCGATTGGCGGATCCTCTAGTATTAACTAACCAGGTGGCTTTTGTTAAATGTGTATCCCAATGTTTGAAAGTCCCACCCCCCATCGCTCTCAATGTAGTTTTCAGCAGTCCATTGTATCGTTCGATTTTTCCGGAGGCCGGTGCGTGATAAGGGATGTGATATACCCACTCAATGCCATGTTCTTTGGCCCAGGTGTCTATGAGGTTGTTTCGGAAGTGAGTCCCGTTGTCCGACTCGATTCTTTCTGGGGTGCCGTGTTGCCATAAAATTTTCTCTTCAAGGCCCAGGATAGTGTTCTGGGCAGTGGCATGGGACACAGGGTATGTTTCCAGCCATCCAGTGGTTGCTTCCACCATTGTAAGCACATGGCACTTGCCTTGGCGTGTTCGTGGGAGTGTGATATAGTCAATCTGCCAGGCCTCCCACTGTTTATATTTCAGCCATCGCCCCCCATGCGACAGGGGTTTTTGCCGCTTGGCTTGCTTAACTGCAGCACGTTTCACATTCGTGGATGAGCTGTGCGATAGTGTCCATGGTCAAGTCCACCCCTCGACCTCGAGCCCATCTATATGTTGCATCTCTCCCCTGATGGCCTGAGGTATCGTGGGCCCACTGAGCCATAAATAGCTCACCCCTACGTTGCCAGTCCAGGTCCACCTGAGACACTTCAATCTTGGCGGCCTGATCTGCCTGCTGATTGTTTTGATGTTCTTCAGTGGCCCGACTCTTGGGTACATGAGCATCTACGTGACGTACTTTTACCACTAGCTTCTCTATCCGAACAGCGATATCTTGCCACAGTGCGGCAGCCCAAATGGGTTTACCTCTGCGTTGCCAGTTGCCCTTCTTCCATTGCTGTAGCCACCCCCATAGGGCATTTGCCACCATCCATGAGTCAGTATAGAGACAGAGCACTGGCCACTTCTCTCTTTCAGCAATGTCTAACGCTAGCTGGATGGCTTTCACCTCTGCAAACTGACTCGATTCCCCTTCTCCTTCAGCAGTCTCTGCGACTTGTCGTGTAGGACTCCATACAGCAGCTTTCCACCTTCGATGCTTTCCCACAATGTGACAGGATCCGTCAGTGAACAGGGCATATTGCCTCTCATTTTCTGGCAGTTTATTATACAGTGGGGCCTCTTCAGCCTGTGTCACCTCCTCCTCTGGTGACATTCCAAAATCTTTGCCTTCTGGCCAGTCCATGATCACTTCCACAATTCCTGGGCGACTGGGGTTTCCTATGCGAGCCCGTTGTGTGATCAGTGCG
>NW_010972687.1:4127057-4182948 GCF_000737465.1 Haliaeetus leucocephalus | reverse complement strand
GCCACAATTTTGCTAGTCTTAATCCAATAATCTCTGTTTTACTCTGATACAACACTTCTTGCAAGGATTTTGCAAATAAGCACTTCTTTTATTTCTCATCATGGTATGTCTTGTGACATATGCTAACATCATGGTCAGGCCACTTTTAGTTACGTTCCTTTTCCTTTGTTTTACAATAAATGTCCTTACAACTTGCCTTTTGAGACTTCTCCAAAGTCGTTTCAACCTCTTACAGCCACATACCTCAGCTGAGCTGAGTAACTCACATGCTGCTAATCAACAGGTTCTCTGCAAGATTCCCAGTGCTTCAAGGTTCAGGGTAGGTTGTTGTTTTTCCCCCTTTTTTTTTTTTTTTTTTTTTTTAATTAAAAGGAATTGTTCTGTTATTTTATCACTTCCAAATTTGCTAATATGGCAGCTTATAGACGTACTTCAAATATTAATGAAATGGTAAAATTAAAATTTTCCAGCTTTTCTTATTCACTGTTTCGTGAAAACTGTTTGGATCTGTCCAGTAGAATCCCTTCCTGCTGACAATCCGTTCTCTGTCTCTGAGAAAGCAGAAAAGAGTTTGAATTCTTTGTTATTCCAATTACCCAGGAGCCAGAAATGGGGGATAGATGGACACCCATCATGATTAAGCTCATCAGTTTAATTCATCAGATTTGAATCTGCCAAAGATAAAAGACTTTTAACTGAGAGAAATTTGTTGTGGTTGGGATGGTTCAGAAATTGCATAATGAAATATAATCTGTTCCTTGGGAGCAAAACAAGAGGAGGGTTGGTTGCTATAGAACTTCTCACACTGCCTCATCAATTCCTCATTTCCCAAACGAAAAGACCCACCATAGTATTTATTGTCAATGTATCAATTTATGCCTTTGCTTTAATTCTTGTTTTACCCTGAAAATTCATGTCTACTTACAGCAGGCATTGTGTCATTCTTTGGGATTCCACATTCTTCAATTGTAGTCTTGTCCTGCTGTCTAGTTGCCCTTTCCTAATAACTTTTATACCCTTCTGTCAAATATAATTGAAACTGGTCAACAGGATTGAGTCTCAAGGCACTTAGGTTCCTACAGGTGTCATGAAAATTGGCATCTGGACAGAGAGAAAGATCCTATCATCCCCTGAGGAAAAGGAAGAAGCATAAGCAAAATTTTTCTCTTTCTATTTGGCCAGCCAGCCAGCACACACACATGCTAAGCAACCACAGTAGGTGCTGCCTTTGCTGAATACTGGTTTTGGACTCATTGCAGAAACTTGGTAGGAATCTAATTTACCTTAGCTAAGATATCAATAATCACCTCCTATCTCTCAATTTGCCTAAGTACCATGGAGCTGATTCGCTCAGAGGCACAGATGCAAGGTGTTGCCAATGAGCTGACAAAAACACTTTCTCCTCTCTGAAGATCAGAAAAGGCAGGCACCCAGGTTCTCCAGTGTGTAAATTACCAATATCTCTCTCACCCCACCTAACAAAGAGGTGAGAATACAACTTGGGCCCATGTGAGCAACTCCCCTGTTCAAACCTATTAAGAGCCGTGGACCTCCTTCCATTTGCAAAGGCTAAAAATTGCTGACAATTTGTTCTGTGGTCTCTTGTCTTTGTTTCGCCCACAGTCTCCAGCTCTTATCAGAAAAAAAACCCTGCTTTTTTATCACACTTCAAACTTGGATGTCACGGCCAACCACATTACACTGACTGAAGCCACACAAGATTCTGCTTGCAGTTTGAATGCTGATGTACCAGAGCTTGTCCTGCTGTGTTAATTTAAAAATTCTTGTAATGACCAATCTGGATTTTGCTCCTGCCTCCCAATATAGCTAAAAAATGATAAGCTGATGGTTCACTAAACACCTGACTTCTTTCAACATTTCTTTCAGCACACTTCATTTTTAATATACTACTGTTATAAGTGTCTTTTTCCTACCCTGTTCTATTCACAATAAGGTCAGGTCAATGAACAGCTGAAGCCTCTTTTTTGTTTTCCCCCTGAGTCAGTAATACTGAATGTATTGTTTGTGAAAGGTTTAGACCTGATAGCAAAAACAGAGGTAGCACTGATCTGGCTTTTTGCTGTCAGAGCAACTTGATTCTGAATTCATTGCATGGGGGTGAGACCACCATCTCCTGGGTAATAAGTCAATCCTATCTTTCTGTTCATTGAGCCCATAGACTTCCTTTGCCACATTAATTCCACTTGAACTATAATAACCTCCTGGCTGGCAGCTGCTATTGATAAATCACAAGAGAAACCAGCAAATCGACGTTGGAGGTGGACAAGCAAATGTGAACAATAGAAAAATTCATAATGGAAAATGATCAATAACTAACATTGTCAGGAAAAAAAACCCCAAAGCATTGCTTTTTCCTCAATTTCAGTCAGATAAGGACATTCTAAAAGCAGTCAGGCTACTGGAGGTGTTGAATACCCAGTACTATTTTACCTCAGGCAGAATTTTTCAATCAACTGCTAGTTAATTAAATATGGAACAATACAAATTACATTAACCAATCCCTGCTTTCACTCCAATTTACAGACATCATCATAATACTTTGTTCTTCTGTCTCTTTATCTATCTTTGCAGAGTTTTATGCTTCACTTATGCAGTAGCTCTCAAGAACCTGCTCTGGAGGATACCTGCTCTATTCAGTGAGTTCCTGAATGATAATAGTCAGACTGCCAGGAACAAAATCATAGATGGTTACTTATTTATTGAAGGAAAAAAGAAACTTGCAACCTACTTGTCCATAACTGGAGCACATAACCATCTATTGTCATTACACGCCATCCTCACCTTCACCTCATTTTAAGTTTCCCATTGTATTCTATATGCTGTGTCTTTTCCCCAGTGGTCCTGATCTTCAGAAGCTCACAGCTCTGTATAACTTCATTTATGCAAGCAATCTAACTGAAATCAAAAGGACTATATGCTGGTAATGAAAATACACATGGTTTATATGCCCTTGAGAGACAAAGGACTTAATGATCTCTTCAGGAGTGGATTTCATCTTGTAAAATGCTCATGACTCTCATAATTCCAGGATATCATGAACCTGGTTGGGGAACTTGTTCATAATTGGTAAAGCTGATCAAAATTTGGCAACTCCTTCTGTGAAAATGTATCCTGTATGATCACATTCCAATTTAAAAGAAAACAACAACAACAAAAGAACTATGCTTAAAAAAGGAAGCACCTTGAATTATAATTAGAAGAGGAAAACAGATTAGCTGGTTGATATTTTCAATTTAAATTTAAGACGGATGTTTCTCCTAGTAAAAAGGTACATATATTTCATTTGAAAGAAAATTATTTGAGTTCCTGCTTTCTTTTTTTCTCTAGTGCACCTTCAAAACCAAATATTTTTCAAATAAATTCATTTGGTTTTGAAACTTCCCATGAAAAAAAATTTCCCACAATCTGTGCTGATTAACTTCCCCATTGCCACATGCCATTTTATTTACTGGTTGGAAATCTACTGTGATAGTCAAGCAAAGTACACATTTCACTTTGAATGTGCTGTTGTGAATGTTCATTTTTACCACAGCATAATATCTTGCTCCAATTGCTCTGAAAATTTTGACCTTTGTGCTTGCTAGCCATCTACATTTTTTTTCTTTTTCTTTTTCTTTTCTTCCTTTCTTTTCCAATAAAGGCTATGGGAAATTCTGGTGATGAGGATTTAGCAGATTCTTAGGTGTCGTAGCCTACACAATGATCATGGCACTGGTTTAGGACAGGGGATTACAGTTTCAACCCCTGCATCATCTCAGTTTTTATGGGAGTGTTTGAACAAGTTCCACTGCAAGTCTGTGCCTCAATTTGTCATGCATAAAAGGAGGAAAATGTTTGGGTTTTACCTCACTGGATCTCGTAAGTAACAATTCCATTCAGGAACATGAGATGCTACCACAAAGGCCACCTATATACTTTAAATGGTGTCTCAGAGTGCTGCTTTGCTTGTGAGACTTTGTACCGGGGCAGTCCTCCTGTGGAGACTGATGGTCACATGGGACCAGGGGGACATGGCATGCAGAATTTCACACTGGGTAACCACTGGACATTAGAAAGATAAAGGAGGGTGTATTGAGAGATCAACAGTGCTGAATAAAGGCTGGAAAAAAAAAAGAAAAAGAGGAATCTTTCACTCCACTGGGAAGATGAGAACTACTTAGTATGTTGGTGGGCATCCCTAGAATGGATTTTTAATCAACAACAGTTCTCATTTACTGGAAGAGTGAGTCTATGAATAGACTAATACTACTGAGTGACATTATGGGCCATTCGTCTACTTAAGTTGTCTGAAAATTTCAGCCACCACTGAAGGATTATTATTGATTTTCAGGCTGTCTTTGTTAAATACCTGATATACTGTACCACTCTCTTATTCCCCTCTCCCTCCATTGTCACTGATATTAAAATGAAACCCACCTATTATCAAATCAATCATGCTTGATAGAACTGCTCAGAGTAAGGTGATGTGCATCATATTTACCCACTGAGACTGAAAGGTGGGATTTCAATCATTCAGGATGTATGCATTTTATTTATTTATTTATTGCTTTTGGTAAGCTGGGAACTACTGCAGCAATTAATTACAGCTCTTTAACAGATGCTATACGAGGCAGAAATGATTGTATTGTAGTTAAGATCCTGAACTGAGGCTCAAGAGGTGTCATGTTTCTGGTTTTGGCAAAGGCTCCTTGTGTAACCTTAGGAAAACTGATTAATTCCTCTGGATGACAGTTCTGGCAATAAAAAATTAGCTACAAATTTTCTGTAATTTAAAAACTAAAGACAGAACACCAGTTTTCTTGAGTAGGTAGCTATGCAGAGAGATAAGAAACAAGGAATTTGGAAAAAAACAGAGTTAAAGAGAGACATTTTGTCATAGAAAATAAAAATATTCCTAAGAAATAAACTTTTTCTAAGTTATGGTAGAAGAATACAACCTATAACTCACACATTTCCTGCTGTGAACACTGAAAATCATTACATGCTTTGGTTTTTCATTAAAAAAACAGGGCATTTTTGCTGAAAAAAAAAGAAAATAATAAAAAGTTATATTCTATGAACAAGAGATAGAGATTTGTCTTCTTAATATACAGAATGGAAGCTCATCTTCTTGATCTCACATTCATCCAGCCTTGTCCAGATAGCATCACTTTTCCAGTTTCTAGGTCTTGTTTCTCTTCGCCTTCTTCCAGCTACCCCCAGCCCCCCACAACACTGGATTACTCCAAATAGTCTGACCTTCAGACTAAAATCTCCAAAGAAACATCCAGTTTTCTGTTCTCCTCTCCTAAATCAATCAGTTCACATCTGAGTTAGGCAAGATCCTGAAGAATATATGTTTATTGGTTTTTGGAAAAAAAAAATATCTTGCACTCCTTTTTAATTCACATTTTTATCCTTTTTAATTATCCCAGTCATTGCAGAGAGTAATCCATCTTCATACTACTTTTCATCAGTCTGTGACTCAGGAAGTTTAATCTGAAGTGTATAACAGAATTAAAAACAACTCTACTGCCATGGTTTCAGAAAGTAAACTGTTACCTAAGTGATATTTTCCACTTCATTTTTTCTTTTACAATCACCTAGAAGTGAATTTATGGTTATATTGAACTGCTTTGGCATTCATCTTTAGTGCTTCTGTGCTTATCCTGTGTGTTACAGACTCCCAGTTACAATGCCCACCCTTGATTGTCTTGACTTCATTCACCTTAGAGGTCCATCTGCAGCATCCTAACACCATGATTACACCATACACACTGCGTGGATCCCCTAAGCTTTATAGCCTACATTACCTATCAAATTACTTGCTATGGCCTACACTCTCGGATGTTTATGTTGCACGTGGCCCTTCAAAAACTTCAAAACAAACACCATCTTCAGCTTTCTCAGTTACAGCATGGACACAACCAAGCTAGTCTATATAGCTTCTAAGTCTGCGGGAAACATAGAGGTGATAAAAGCCCTCCACTTCAGCAGTGGGTAACATGGGACAGTTGACTTGGCAAGTAGATCAAGATGGGCAGAGAAGGGACCTCACAGGTTGTAAAATATAGTGGCAATGTAGGTGTTAGGAATGGTAATTAATATCCATAATATTTGGGGGGTGGTTTTTTTATCCTTTTTTGTCAGTAAATGAGACATGGGAAACTTACCTTTCGTCTTCATTAGTTAGAACCTAACTTGACTGGGTTACAAGTGATGAACATTGGACTAAATGTAAATATTTTCTCCTCTCTTCTGTTGTTTTAATAGTCTGTCTAGTACTTTTTGTTGGCTGTCAGAGCTTACCTATTGCCACCAACCATTCTTTGTTGAGTCTGAGACGGTTTGCTTGCACCTGATAATAGGAAAATACTTTTATGCTTGACTGCCAGAGTTTATTTTCACACTATAAAATACATGCCTGTTGTCTGGGCTCAGTGCCTTGAGGGTGACTGGAGAACAGGAACATATTCTGGAGTCAGATGTTCAGGAAGCAGGTAAGTGGTGGCATCCTGACAAGCCTTGTGCAGGGGCAGGCACAGGAGACAGCTGTCCTTTTTGTTCTGTGCTGGGTGCCGGCCAGGGCAGCTAGTTTGATTGTCCCTTGGGACAAAAGCCATGGCTGCTGCATGACTGTTGGAATATACATGGCTGTGTCTGTGTGTGCTTGGTAAGAATTCAGAAGAGGGCATGATCTTTCCAGTTCTTATACAGGCCAATACTAATTAACAATATATTCAAGTGTCATTTTTGGTCTTTGGATGAATTTTGTGAGATGAAGCAATCCAAGGTAACCATCATGCAACCATGAACTTTTATCCTGTTTTAGCAGAAAGGAAAGTGTCCAGAAGAGAAGAAGCAGGATCCAACAGTGACCTAACCTCAGGAGGTTTCAAGAGAATGTGTGCTTGGGTATGTACAATCCAGGGCCAGTATCTATGTGTGTGCCCAGGGTTCACCAGCCAGAAACAATCCCCAGGAATGATCTAACCTACCAGCTCAAGCACAGATGGTGAGATGGATATTTCACATTGAGAGTCCAATGAACAATAGAATTCCAGATCATTGGTACTCTGGCATCTTGGATGTAGTAAAACCTCAGAAAAATCATAGACACAATAAAAAAGTTCAGGAGTTTGAGCAGATGCAAAAAGAAAGAAATCCTTCTTTCTGGGTTTTCCAATTGGCAAAGATCTAATCCTGACTAGGAAATAGCTTATAGGCAGATGTCAGAAAAATAAGGAAAAAGTACATATTTCACTGAAGACCTATATTTACACTAACGGACTTGAATTTCTCAGTCTGTTTCTCATGTCATAGTGTTAAAATCTTCAGAGTTTTGATATAGTTTGGGTAATCTGTGGACACAAGTCCCAAGAGAAGGCTTTCTACACTGTCTGAAGAATCAGTAATCTGGAGGACCCAGCAGTAAACACACATCCCCTTTATAAGCTGTGTTACAAATAGGGCTAGCTGATGTAAATAAAGCAGCTAATGATTGTTACTTATATCATAGGAAGATCTAATATTTTATTTTTAAAAAAACTATTCTGATCATGAGACTACTGTTGTAATCAACATAACTTTCTTTAGTAAACCTGGAAACTCCTTTTGGCAGAAAAGGTGTCTGCAATATTTCAGTTATATCAGGAGATCTTCAGTCTCCTAAAGTGTAGGCTTTTCCCAAGATATGTTACATTTATCTTGAAATATTTCTATTAAAGTAATCTTTTCCATAGCCTTTGACATTGTCTACATTTGTTCTGACTCATCCAGCATTCTGTGATTAAAAATGGAAAATATTTTCTCGGCAACAGACGTTTTTATGCATTAGTTTCTGTAGCTTCTGCAATGAACCAGTTCCCTTAGCTAGTTTTCTCCATTAGCAAAGTTACTTGAAGTCTAACAGCATAAATAAGCAATGCCTATATAAAAGGACATAACCGAGTATATTTTTATGGCCTTTGTTTCTCTTACCCTGCACTATTGTCTGACATGTAGAAGGAGATATCCTCCTATATTAAATTATCTTTTTCCACTTGGATTCACCTAATTTTTCTTCCTATGTTTCTTACTGAAATGAAATACACATGAATTTGTCCTGGTCCCTCTCTCCAGTGTAGTGATTTGCCCATAGCTGTTTGGGAAAACATATTTCAGCCTTTTACTGAATGGGCCATTTATGAGGTGTTATGCACTCCTAAATAATAGTTCACTCCAGTTAGCCTGAGAGGAATGAAGGAGGCTGATACCACACCATAGGTGAGGTGTATGAAGTGCAGACGGCAGCTCCACCTGACTCAGCTGTCCCTAGGTAAAACAATGGCAGGACCATTAGTGTGCCAGGGTGCTGGGAGGAAGAATCTGTTACTGATTGTTATTCAAGGTATTTCACAGCAGACTGTGACCAAAGGTTAGGTGGAAGGATTCAGTCTTTCTTGGATGACTTCTGAGACCAGAACGCAAGATACTTACAGGAACAAATATGCTGGGTCCAGGGAGTTTGTTATCTGAAAATACAGGTTACCCAAGGAAGCAACAGAGAATTACTATTCTGAAGATTTTCAATACCTGGTCTTTTATACCCTTCTTTTCCTGTAAACTTTAGATTTTCTGTTGTCCAAAAAAGCAGCTTGTTTATAAATTTTAACACCTGGTTTAAACCTGTTCCCAAACCACAACATGGCTGCATTTTAAGCAGACTACTCCTGGAAGCATTGTAAGGCAAAGGGAGAAACTGGTGGTGCACATGTTGTATTTAAATAGCACTTACACGTTCACAGTGGATTTATGAATACTTTCACTTAGTGAGGAGGGAGATAAGGTATGAATTCTTAATAGAGTTGGAATACATATATGTCAATAGGTTAAAGTCTTAAAATTATTCCCACTCTATACACTGTCTAGTCATGGCCTCCAAGAGTCAAAGAGCGATTTATTTTACACCTTTGCAAGAATAAGGCTGCTTGATAGAAGAAAAAAAATCTCTCACAATTTGATGGCTAAATCCTCTCTTCTACAAGAACACTAATACAATATCCAGTAGTTGAGAGTTTACTGTGCTAAATTGCTAGGTGTTTAATAATACCTTTTCTTTTAGCACAGAAGTTCTGTACTATTATTATCAAAGTGTCTGTAGCAGAGTTTCTTTCGGAGCATGAGACACAGTCTCTAACAAAAGCAGTAAGAAAAACAACAACAACTCTATAATGGTCTACTCCAATTACCTTTGTATCAAAGAAACATAACTAGAGAACCTGGGGATAGCATCATTCATTGCTAATACGAGCAAATATTTCAGTTCTTGGTAAGCACATTTTCCCCTTTTAAACTAGAAGCAATAAAAAGTAAAATGTAAGCAAGCATTTGTGCACTTTCTTCATGGCTTTATATATTACCTCAGCAGTTTTTATTAGTAGAAGGACCCAGTGGCAGCATCAGAAGAGCCATGGCCACCACGAAGTTGTTCTGTTGTGGCAGGACTGGAGACAAACTGTAGAAGCAACCAAAAATGTGAAGTGAAATGGGTAAAATTTCTACTTAAGTGAAAGCAGCACCTTTCATGTTTGTCAGATGCCCTGTGTTGCTTTTCTTCTGGACAGGCATCCTGACTGATTTTTTCTGGAATAGGGAAAATCATGAGATCAAAGATACGGTCTTAATTTTTCTGGCTGCATGGTTCTGAATGTATTTCTTAATGTTTCTTCTCTCCTGTTCCCTCATTTGTAATGTTCAGATTTGCAAAGAATTTTCAGTGTGTTAATAAGACTGGTTTTCTGTATATATCTTCCTTTAACACTGATCAGAGGAACCTTAGAGGGGAAAAAAGACAGGTTTTCAGATGATGTAAATCAGTATAGCTCCATTGTTGCTGTTGTACAACTGCTCAGATTCTGGTGCACAATGGTCCTAAAATACTACAGTTGTAAAAACAATGCCAAAACATGCATTTTGGTATTGCAAAGGATTTAAATAGCCAGATAGAAATTGCTCCTCCAGCAGAAAATAGAAGGAGCTGCAGCTAAACTAGCCCATCTTGCAAGGTAGCACTTCCATATTCTACATGTGCAACACCTATTACTCCATAGGCCAGGTGTGCCTATGGGCCCCTTTGTGAAGAGAACTTCCCACATGTAGCCTGAACAGCTTCAACAGAAACCTTTGACTGTTAGATGAATAAATAAATAAGCCTCTCCTTTTGAGAGAATTTTCTCCCTGAATATTTCTGTCTACATATTACAAATGCATTGGAAAACTAATAAGGGCATTAATTACATCAGCCCGGACAGCACTAGCCATACCAGTATTATCAAGCCATGCTATATAAAACACATCATAGCCCTTTCCATCTCCATGCTGAAAGTTGCTTTCCTCTGTAATGACAGGTTGAGAAGTACTCAGCTATTCTTTGAGTCAGTTGTAGAAACCAGCAGGATAAGACATTAACAAGCTTAAAAGGTATTACCTGTCTAGCCCTACCAGGAGGTTTATGCTGACTGTAGGGGTTTCACATATCTCTTATACTTTCATGAGGGAATTAGTTAAAATTGCCATAGTGGAAAGTATTTGATTTAGATTAATCTCGCTTTCTCAAGCAGTGGAGACTCATTACTCTGATTGGCTGTTCTACCCATACTGCCCTTAATGCTCTAACTATATACTCAGGAAAAAAGCCTTCCGTTCAAAGCTCTTGAAGGATAAGTAAAATGAATCATTATTATCTTTTCAAGAAACCTTTAAAAGGCTTAGAAGAATAAACTAAAATATATATATAAGTGAGAGATACACCTCCAGCATTCAGTCTGGGCATACGTCAAAATTTCTGAGTGCAAAAGAGTGTTCAATGTTAATCTTTTAACCTAAGAAATAACACTGACAATCTTATAGTACTGATGGGATTCATCTCTTGTTTCTAGCATGACTGCACTGTGCGAGGTGGGATGTCCAAGGAATGCCTTGGTTAGTCTACCAAAACACAGTGTATTTTCATGCTTTTAAACATTTTTAGTGTGACTCTTCAGTTCTGCCTGTAGATACAAACTGCAGATCTTTCCAGGTGTGAAACTGTCAGACGCATTAATGGGGACATACAGGAAAATAAGAGCTTCAGTGTTGGAAATGCTCTGCCACTGTAAGGACAGGATACCCCCGATCACTTTGGAAGCAGGTGCCAATCAGCTGATGCAAGGGTGAGTGCCCAATTATGTTTTAATGTCTAACCTTTTAGCCATGCAGGCTGCTAACCCTATGGCATGCAATAAAAACATTACCTGGTTTGGTCCTTTGGACTGTGGTTTGGACTTGGTTTTCAATTGTCTTAAAGGAACAGGCATAGGAAGGGAACAAGCATTTCATGCTACTAAAGACTTTCAAGTGATCTAAAACACTAGATATTTATCCTTCTTTATGTCTTAGACACATTTATAAGTCATGAGACATCCGTTGATCTTGCTGAGATGGTTTTTAACAACTATCAGGATTATTAACAGATCAGTGCAAGCTTGACATCACCAACCAATAATTCTTGCAACCGTATATTTATAAGATCCCCAATGCTAATTTCTTTATGTCAGAATTACCTCCAATACAGTGATTCAGAGGCAGATGATCTGACAGAGGAAGCTACATTTTAAAAAGTGCTATCAGAGATAATGTGTGGAGTCTTGACCTGATTCAATTAGAGCTTTGCCCTTATGTTACCCAAGGGCATATTATCCAGCATTTATAAAGACATTGGCTTGGATAAATGAAAGAGAAAAAAGCACTATTGTTTACTCAGCAGGAGATGGGCTGTGGAAATGGTTGGATTACCCTCTCACACAGACACACAATCTTATAAACACACACATGCACACACACATAGAGGCACAACACACACACACAGAGGCATGCACGTGCATAAAACCCTTACAAAATCTCCTCAAAGTCCTGCCCATTACGATAATTACGTATTTTAAATTCGAGAAACAAAGTTGGGTGGTTTTTTTGGTTTTTTGGGTTTTTTTGGTGCAACAACCAGGCCCATTTTCAGTGGTTTATATACATGTAATTAGCAGTTTAATTTCCTCTGAGGCTAAATTAGCCCTATGATTTTATTTAATAACAAGGAAAATTTACTGCCAGGGCTGAGGTTGCAGTGCCAGCTTTAGCTCTGCACTGCCCTCTGCTGTCTCCCCAACACTCACTGGCCAGTTCGACCTCGAGCACCACATCTGCAAACTACAGCCTGGATGCATGGAAATTGACTGAAGGAAAGGATGAAGGGACATTATCTAGCTTAAAACCACATTTAACGAGGATTCCTCCCCTCCATTTTTTTTATTCTCCAGCCACCAAAAATGCAAGAAATATATTCCTATGCTGTTTTTTTACCAGCAAAGTCCTAGATTATACTCTTTACCATATTAGCCTTGTAACAAACCCTTTCACATGGTTTAGTTCAATTATAGATTACATTGTGTGCCTGTACACAGTCCTTGAAGCTCAAGAAAATAATGTTGCACAAAGCAGTATCCATCATGCCTGAAGCAATATGATTACTCAAGGTGTGCCTCATTCTTGTAAAATCTAATTCAGGCATTATATCATATTTTACTTAAAAATATCTTTAATAGAGGGAAACAAATCCATCTGTTGCAAGGGAGGGAGGGACATTCTTCTCTTGGGACACACTGTCCTGACCACCAGTTCTCATCAGAGAAGTTGATTTGTCAGCTAAGAGACTGCCTGCTACTTTCATCTAAAAGGCTCATTCTTATGGATGTCTTACACATCCATCTCCAGAAGCACCTTTTGCATCTAATAACATTTATACAGCACCTTTCATCTAAGCAGTCCAAAATACAGGGCAGACCTTATAAACTGTTTATACATAAATGATAATAATCCTGGCTAACATCAGTGGCAAAACTCAAAATTATTTTAAAAACACAATAGGTCCCCCCAGAATACAGAGATTACTGTATTCTGAGAGATTACTTTCTTTGTTGCTGAAATACAGCTGCTGTTGGTGTGGAAGATGACACACAGAGCATAGCTATACAAAAAACAGTACAAGGAAGGAAAAAAAAAAAAAAGACAAATAATCTTATCCAGTATAATTGCAGAGGGAATTTTAAAAGAAGCAGAAGGTAATGACCCTACTGGAATTTAGCCAGAAATAATAGTCCTTTGTTTCTGATGTACTTAAGGAACTACAGCTGGCATCACATTGGCTAATAAGCACAGAAGCCTGGCAGGAAACGAGATCAATTAATTTGAAGAATTGTATTCTGACTAGCTAGAGATTCAGGACCAGACTGCATTTTTAGATCTCAACAGAGAGGGACCCTATGGAAACAGAGAGTTAGCTCCCGGCAAACAAAATCGCCAGCTCAGTGACCTCTAGCACACATGTTCCTGCAGTGTTTTCATTGGGCTGGAGCCATGTGTAGGGAAGGACAGACTCCATGAGAAATTGGAAACTGTGTTTCCATTTTCAGCCTTGACCAGTTTCAAGCAGGTATCCAGGAAAAGGTAGAAGTGGAAGTTATTTCCTATCTATGGAGAACTGAGAAATAAAGGCACAAAGACATTACAGAAGAAAAAGTTCTTCATGAAAATAGTTCTCATCTTTTCAATATGAATCTGGCCAATAGCACAAACACAAATCCTACCATCTTGATGGAAGACTTTACTCCAGAAAGTAAAGTACACCTCATAGGCTTTCTCTCATTCCTTGGTTGTTGTGGGAAAATATGATCTGGCCTTCATTAAGGCCAAGTATAAATCAAATAACTCTTTACATCTCTTTCAAAATTGCAAACCAAAGAAGGTGACTTCCTCAAAGACTTGAAACAGCTGGTCTAGAAAACTCAGCAACATGATGTCTCAACTTCTTATTTTCAAGTGCTGTTACTCAATTCTGTCTCTCAGTGTTGATCTTATGATCTCCTCTGTTCAAATCTGAGAACAGGAGGTAGATAGAGTCCCACATGTTGATGGCATCATGCCTCTGGACCTTTTTCATCAACAAATGAGCTACAGAAATTTATTTTTTTTTTTAAGGGAAGAGATAAATTCTAGCTGCTATTTTCCTTGCCCAGCACAAAGAAATCAAACATACTGCACTGCCATGAAGCTTTATTATTTCCTCTTTTTACGAAATTGACCCTTGGCACCTCAATTCTGGATCACTTAGATTTGAAAACAAGGCAGGACCTGAACATTGCAAGGCACAAGGATCTCAGTCATCCTTGCATGATTAGTGAAACACCACAGAGTAATGAGGAGCAGTCAATAGGTTTCTACCCACTTACGTCCTAAACTTTGTTGACTAAGTGTCTCTGGAAATGATGCATGCTGAGAGACAAAGCCCTGCTTCTAGAAGCTCTGATTCAGTATTGTGAAAGCCAACAAGTGGTAACAGGCAATTTGGCAAGATCATCAAACAGGGCGGGCTGGCTTGTGACAGGATCCTTGAAGAAAGAACATGGAAAATAAATGTCACCCACTTCCAACTGCTGTGCTGCCTTGGGAGTAGAATCAGATGATGAATCCATTATTGTAAAATGTGGGAGACACTGTTTTGTAAGACACTGTGTAGAGAGAGGAAAGGAGGTCAAGGAAAGAAGTGCGAAATTTTCTCAGAGGTTGTGCCCCAATGGCTAGTATTACATCCCCAAGGAAACACAGCCAGAAGAGACCTCTAGATCATCTCATCTCACCTCCTGTATATCACACACTTTAAAACATCATCTAGTTATCTATGTATTAAGCCATTAATTTACTTCTAACTGAAGCATAACTTGTGATTTCACAAAAGCATTAATCACCCTCACTATTAGAAATGTGTGATTTCTTCCTGGTTTGAAATTGCTTCAGGGTCTAGCCATCAGTTCTTGCTTTGCATTTTTCCAAGGCCAAGCAGGACATTGTCTCACAAACAAAAATGAAGGACCTTGGATCTCTCTTTAAGTGTGGTTACTGAAATGCACAAGGGACAATCACTGTCCTAGATGCAAACATATTAATTAATGCATGTCATTTAAACAGATTTCACCCCTTCTACTCAAATGGAAAACCAAAATAACACTACAATATAAAGGTGTTGCCAGGAGATTTTCTGAAGTTGGTCAGGAAACTCCTCATTTGCCTGGCTTTTCTGTCCAAATTACTTAAGCTTGTACAGTCAAATCATCCTCTAGCAGCACTAGTTTAAAATATGCATATGCCAGTAGAAGAGTTTTCATTTGGCCTTTATTGTTTGGTGTGGTGGCTTTTTAAGGCATACAATATTTTAGACAGGACACTAGTGCTATGAAAGTATTTTCTCCTACTGCTAGTTCATTCTGACAGCTCTTAAAGCAATGCATTGTCAAGGTAAGTTTCTGCCATGTCACTCCTGTTGATTTTAGCTGGAACCACTCCGCAAAAACCTTGGTGGATTCATCTCAGTAACTCTAGATGTTTGCAAAGTGTGTGTGTACACCAGCCCTAGTTCTCTGGACTCCTTTTGCAGTCCCTGTAGAGAACTAGGCCTGGTATACACACACACTTTGCACATATAAGGAGCAATCCTTCTGACCTATTTAAGCCTTCACTAAAATGAGATAGCCTCAAATAAACACCTCTTTTTCCCACTGACTGCCTAAGGATGACTCTCCAGGTTGTGGGCATCCACCCCATAGCTGCCTAAGGTTAGATGGCATGAATTCCACTGTTCCCATGCTACTTAGAACTACTTACAAATTGTCCTACCCTTACTAGTATCCAACCTTTTTAGGCCACTATAGCAGGCAAAGCAGTCAGGGATCAATGACTGGTGGAAGCCTCTTTGTTTCATGAGGTGTCCTATGGTTGATACACAGATGATGATTTTTGCCATATCCCAAGTTTTGTGATCATCTGCCCTTCCCTTGCAGCTCATTGAGATCAGGAGCAGCCCGCTACGGGGTCCAAGTGCCTGCAGCTGAGCAGGATGCTCCATTGCTATCAGAGTCCATCAGGGAGCCTCACTTTAAAGCAGAGAGGAAGATTGTGAAGAATATTTTACAAGGCCTAAATGCACGCACTGCTGGTTGGGAAAAACCACTAGGAAAAGAGATTTGTTTTTCAGAATATTTTAATTCTTTAGGAACCAGATTTGGAGGGAGACAGAAGATCACTAGTTCACATAAACCTCTTTACAAAAATAACAGGGAGGAGTGAACCTCAGACCTCATGCAGGAAGCACTTCATATAATCACGGCTGAAAACATGACAGCCAGATATACCCTTTCACTGTGTGTCATCCAAAGCTCTTTTGTGTTTCTAATCATACAGGAAACTAAGAAACCCTACTGGCAGGCAATAACCTTTAAACTGAAGCTAAATGAGTAAAGGACCTTATTTTTTTCATCCTATCCAATAACAACTAAAATAATCTGTTACTTACTGTAGGTCAGTAGCAGCACTGAATGCAAAGAAATTATTTTGAGTGATTAGAGTAGCACATCTGTTTCTGACTCAGTGTTCCTCTAAAGCAGTAGTTTTTTCAATTCATCCACAGCGTTGTGTTATATCATGTCATACGAAACTGGGTTTGATCTGACCTGCAACAAAAGAAGTTACAATCCAGCAAAATCAATATCTGAAACAATGGATTGTTATATGTACACAATACTATGCTAGGGATCTGGACAGCAAAGTACTATTACCTAAATTGCCATTTTGGAAATAAAAATACACTTTATCAGGTCTTCTTCATCGTTCCCACAGAATATGTATAGCTTATTCTCCTTTCCTTAGGATAGATTCAGAAAGCAGGCAGACAAGCCCTGGGCATAACTCTACAGCAAACTCTTATTGTTAAATTGTATTCAGGGATTGCCTGCCTCTGCTTCCTCTGGTACCTCACAAGGCAGGAATGACTGTATTGCTCTGAAGGAGACCATTACCAACAATGGCTGCAACTCTGGTATGGGCGAGAAATGGAATTTCATTATAACTGTATTCAAAGGTATTTCAATCAGCACTGATTGCTGCCTCTTTTTAAAGAAAAAAATAATTTACTGAGTAGACTCAGTGGTTGTGGGAATCACACCCCATGATTTCCCACTCCTTGGTCTTTTTTCTCCTTATAAAAACAGTGCATGCACTCTCCTCCTCATCTTTTGCTACTGTCACCGTGCAGACTGAAGCGTTCAAAATGCTAGATTTTGTCAAGTAATATAAAATAGTTAATAATGACACATTTGGGATTGGGGGTGTGTGTGTGGCTTTTTTTTGTTCAAATAACATTAAAACGAAGTAAAGGAATTTACCTGTAGTGACAGGTATCAGTTGGACAGGCTTGACTTCTTGTTGTCCATAAAATCAATTCATGATGTTTTCCGCAGTCCTGACCCACTGGTGTGCCTCTTTCCCTCTAAGGCACCACATCACAGAGTGATGTTCATCAGACTGCTGCTGCCTCTTGTTCTTTAGCCCCTTAGTCTGCAGTGCAAACTGTGATGGCTGCACTTTGGAGGAAAGCATTTCCTTTGCTAGGTGAAACTGGACTAAGACCACCAAAAAAACCTGCTGAACAAGTGACAGCAGCTGCTGTTAGCCTGGCATAGGTTTAATCTAAAAGTGTATGAATTAAAAGAGCCATACTATGTAGTTCAGCAATAGTCTTCCTATCATTGCCCAGCCATACTTGGAGCAAAAAATCATTTTACAGAGCCAGTGTTCAACACAGAAATGTCAGCAAAACTGTAACAGTGACCTAAAACATAGCAACTGTGATAAATCCTTGGGTTTTCTGTTCTTTTCTGGGCAAACATTTCTTAAATACATTCAAAAAAAAGTAAAGGAAAAATATGTGTATGAAAATGTATGCATACATGTGCACGTATACGTGTACATAAATATGTAACTGGATTTTTTTTCTTAATTTATCTCTCTAAAGGCAATATTACTACTTTGGAAGAATGCAAGTCCGTAATTTTTGTCCTTCCACTACAGAAAGCTCAATTCAATCTCTTCTTAAGGTCTAGAAATGAGAAAACATGAAGATAACCTCAATCATCTTTCCTCTCAGGTACGTATTCTCCATGAATTTCACTACCTAGACTGCTTGGTCCACCCTGATCCCTTTGCTCCCTCGGGCACAGTTGCATGCTCCATCTATCTAAACATGAATGTGTCACCTTCTTCCAGGCTGCTCTCCCCACTGCTACACTGTATATCCCCCTCAAAACAGGGCCTTAAAAATCAAAATGCCACAAATAGATGGGAGACATATTCCCAGAATTTTCTGGAGCCAGGCAAGGACTGAGATCAATGCCCTGGACTGGCCACTGCGGAAGCAGCAACGCAGCCTGCAGAGATTTAAAAAGAAATTACCCAATTAAGATGTAATGGCCCTCCAGCTTTCCCAGGCTGTGAATGAGAGCAGACATATTTACAATCACAGAGTATCATAAAACTCTATCCAGTTATATCAAATCAGCAGGGCTAAATTAGCCAGCAACATCCTGATTAGGTGCTGTGCCTCTGTGTGTGTGTTGGATGATTTATGATAAGATCAGCTAGGACTGTCAAAAGAGATTTTAAAATGACCTTCCAGGGGGGGAAAGGGTGGAAGAGAGGGATGTTGAGGTTTCAGGAAGACAATTGTACTGCCTTACTATGAAGGATCACAGTGAATAGAGGTGAAGAAAGATTACATTTTTCAATGTGTTTGTATGATGAATACTTATTCGCAGTCTCACACACGCACATGCACGCACGCATGCGCATAAAGGAGGCAAAGTTCATTTTCCATTGAGGTGTTTTGTTACGGTAGGATTCCTCGTCACCATTTAATTATCCTTACAGAGGGATTTACCTTTTTAAAAATGAATCTTATTTATGCTTGTGAGCACTGAAGGACTGTGTGAGCACAGCAAAGTGCAGTCCTCCATTTATCCAAAGGTCAGAAATGATTGTAGGCAGGTGGTCCAATTACCCTGAAAAAAAGAAATCTTTCTCCCTCCATCTCTCTCCTCACCTCATTCTCTCCAGCTCGTCCAGGAAAAATGATAATCAGAAATTTAACCCAGAGCTGTATAAAGGAGGCTGTCAGCCTTTTTGCTTCTGAAGAAAGCAGCAGTGCAATTTGGTGTAAGTATAGTGTGTTCATGAATCCAAAACATAAATCACTGCCTTCATAATACTACTGAGAAGGCAGGGAAGAAGCTTCTTTCAGCCAGAAGAGCAACAACAGCAACATCTCAAAGGTGAGGTATATTAGATCTAGTTTCTATTTGTCACCGTGCCTTCGCTCTTTCTGCTCCTCCAGCAGCTCATGGCATTTCTCTCCCTGATATGTACCCTACCTCCCAAACTCCCGGCCACCCTGAAATTTCTCAGCTGACCGACTGCGCCCACTAGGTGTGACGCGCTCCAGAAAGGACTTTCCATGCTTGTTAGTTTCTCCTGCTGCCGTAATCCTGCAAAGGAAATATTTTTACAGGGCAGTAATGCATGTCAGCCTTCACCTTCCCTAAAATATGGATGAGGAATGGTTTCAGTGATTGAGCACAAAATGAAAAAGCTCTTATACTGGCTCCCCCAAAGAGGGAAGATTATCCTCTAGGGCATCGTTACAGCACAGTAAAAAAAAAATGTAAATGACAGTACTTTACACCAAATACAGCTTCCAAGGACAACATGCACCATGAAGGCAAACACCCCATCAGCTGTTCACAAGCCAGACATTGTGCCGTTGTTAGTTCTTAGGAAGCTATCATTATTACTATTATTGTTGTTGTTGTTATTACTATTGTGCCAGATTTCCTAAGCAAATCTTCATCTGCCCTTCATCTGGGATTTCCTGGGCATCCGAGGCTCTGCTGAATAATCTAATAACAAGCAAGCGCATAACCAGGCAATAGGTTCTGAGCCCACAGTCACTATGCAGACCTGACTGCTAACGCCACTCTGGTAACCCATTTAACTTCACTGGGTGGAGTCTGCTGCTCCTGATGCACTGTTTTTAGTGGAGGAAAAGAAAAGAGACAGCATGGCCTAGGAGGACAGAAGTAAGTTTTGCAAACTAGGTCTTTGAGCAGAGATTTTTATCCTTGTCAAACATGGCCGAGGTGTGCCAAAACATACTGTGTATGATCTAGTTCTCAGGTATGAAAAGTGGTGGGAACAGGTGACAAGAGAGGTCAGACAATTCCAAAGGTGGAAAAAAATGCAAATTATCAAAGTTCAGCTATCCAACTCTGGTTTTACAGGTACTGTATGGGTAGAAAGAAGATTTACAAACCCTCCAGGGATATAGTGGGAAATCTCATGTCATTTAGGGAACCCTTAAAGGCAGTAACCCAACACAACCATTCCTATCACCTTTCTACAAGGGGTTTTCAGCCCAGTCATGCTGCAGCTGCTGGGTGACCAGGCAAGGCCATTGCAAGCAGCAGAAGCAAGAAAGGCAAGGGGTGGAGAAACCATTCAGGTCAAGGTCCTCACATCCCAAAGCATTCACAGAGTATTGGTGAATTCCAGTTGAACTCAAACCGAGTGATTTATTTTCTCCCCAATGTGAGATTTGGTGCCTAAATAATGTTCTACCTGAGTGTGAATAGGTGACTTCACTAATTACACAATGCAAGGTGCACAACTGCAAGGTTTTGAGTTAAAAGACTGCCAGTAAAGTTCAAGGTCAGAGACCTGCAGCTTATTTTTTGTTATGTACCTTAAGTAAGAAATCATTGCTATCAAGTCTTGTATTCCTGTCCTTACTTCCTAGGATTTAGGATTGGCAGTTTGAAACTTCTAAAACAAACAATGGGAGCCCTTAAAATATATCTTTCAAGCAGATTATCTGCCAGATTGAGCCCCAGATGAATACAATAAGCTAGCTGAAAATAGATCTTCTCAATTTCCCACTATTTTAATGTCACAGGCAACTTTTACACACTCACTAAACATTCACCTTCTTCCCCTTCATCTTTTCCTGGATTGTAATTCTAAATGAAATATTACTTATAGAGAAGATATATTCTGTGTAAAAAATTCAATTACATACACAGGGTTAAACAGGTTTTTTTTAAAGAGATTGCTTATCTTACTGAAAAAAATATTTAACACACAACCTTTAGTCATTAGAATTTTAATTACAATATTCCATAGCTGGTGTTTAATTATAAAAAGTTACATTGCTAGTAATCTTCTTTGTGCCTTTAATCCTCTGTAACACGGATGAGTGATGTATCATTCTCTTTAAGTAATAAAAGTGTGGTAATATTGCATTTGTATCTTAGTGATGCATGCAATAACTGTTCATATAACCAAGAAAATTAGGTATTGGCCTAAGGTTACCATAATGTTCAGAAGTGTTCAAAATGTTCCTGTGTACCCTTAATACTTATGTAATGACTCTCTTCTTGGATCTGCAGCTGTTCAGAAAAGCAACATCAGTGTGAAAATGGTGGCATTTGGTCTCAAGGTGCACATGCGCTAAGAGACGAGCTAATCACCACCCACCTAACGGTGCTGTATTTGGTTTTCTAGCTGTAAATATGTGAGTATTTCCAATACTTGTCAGCCACTTGCCCACACTTGCATGCTCTTGGCACAATATTTCTCTTCGTCTTTTTCTGCCCTGCTCAGTGAAAAGTTGGAAAGAGTGCAGCTGTATAAAGCAATGGCTAGCACATTTTTTATGAGTAAAATTTATGGAGTAATGTATCTACTTTTAGCATGACTATTGTTAAACCTGGAGATCAAGCAAAGTGACACTGAATATATTGCTTTATCAATTGGATTCGTTCAAGTGAAAAATGCTGATCATGCCATGTCTATCCCCTGGGTGCAGAAACACTACTTCACTACTTGAGCGGTCGATACATAAAAGTCAAATTCATTATAATTTGTAGCTTTTTTTTCTTGAAGAAGAACGCAGTTCTCAGTACATCAATATCAACTCTTAAATCCACATTGGATGGAGAGGGTACAGCACAGTAATTCAATCTCTTTACACTTAATATGGTCAGGAAGGGAGAATGAAAACAGCCTCTTGTAAAATGATGGAAAAAACAGGATGCAATCATTCTGATGGAGCTGTGCAAAGGAGCCATTTTACACCATTCGTTACCAGGGCAACAAAATATAGTGAGCCCCATACATCTAACAGGTGAAATTGCTTCTTTGGTATTTTTTCTGTCTATGAAAAACAATGTTACTAGCGTTTTCACTTGTCATGTACTATAGGGCAACATATTCCTGCTGACAGGCCCATAATGGAAAAATAGAGCAGTTAAATAGTATTACAGTCTAACTTTTAGGATACATGCTAATCTGCTCTTTAAAGAGCCTTCAGACATTTTCAAACACCCTGGAGACCTGAGTGACTGGAAATTTCTGCATTAGTGTATATAGACGAGCAGACAGATGTGTTTAGTGGAAACAAAAAAACCCTCTTTTTGAATCTTTTCTGATTTGGCTAAAACCTGGAAGGTTTTTTTTGTAGATAAATACACTGCAGTGTTTGTAAATGGCCACCCACAAACACACCAGTGCCAGGTGCATCAAATGGGTTGGTTTCCATAAGTTTCTACCAGTGAATGTATCAAATATTTCTGGCCCACATGCATGGGCCAGATCCCTGTATGACTGCTACTGAAGTAATGAGGGGGAAGAGGCTCAATCTCCACGCCGTGTTTTTACATCCAGAGGGGATTGAAGACCTGACATGGGCTTTAGTGGGTTTGTGAATGAACCTGTGCATCTCATAAGAACTAGATTTTAGATATGAATAAACTTTATCAGTAACTGCTTTTTTAACTGCAGGTACTCCAGAAGCAGTGTAGATCCCTGGAGCTGGTGTAATTCCAGGAGCTGGTGCTAAGACCAGCTGAGAACTGACATTTAAACATCTGTCTCCGGTCGGTGAAGTTTCTGAAGGGATAAGCACTAGGATGGAGTGGTGACACCCACCAACAGGTCACAAAGGTGTTAGCACAGGATGAAGATTAAGGAAATACTAATGAAAAGCTTGGAGAAAATTAATGGAATATTCAAAGAAACCTTTGAGTGTATGAGGGCAGAACATGCTAGTGGCTAAGAGGAGAAGTTTAGATGCATAGAGGAGGCCAGAGATGAGAGAAAATATTTGGTTATATTGGTAGATACAAGAAAGACAGCATACTTGATATAAAGGCTGACAAGCCTCGGGCATTGTGGAAAATCATCAACATCAGCTGTGGAACATGATGTGACCAGTAGGGCCCAGGTTACAATGTGGGGGATTGTAAAAAGAACAGAACAATACACAATGAGAAAGAAAGGAAGTAATTCACTTCAGTAGCAAAAGTGGAGCAGAAATACACAGCATCAAGAGAAGAAGCAGTCCTAAGGTTAAATGTATGCGGAGGAGACAGGAGGATGAAGAGTGACACCAGGTAGGAAGTGAGTCACGCTTTCATAGAATAGGAAATTAAAGTAGCAGATCTTCACAAGCCTTGAAACCACAAAGTATGAAGAGATTAGGGTAACTGGAGGTTTGATAATGTGCTGCATCTGAAACTGCTTCCTTCACCTGTACAGAATCAGAGCTCAAACATTTAACAGGGTGAGATTAACCTATGCTGGCTACAGAGATGGGTGACACACATAGTTATGAAGACATAGAATTTTCTGTGAGACTGTCCTTGAAATGAGATTTTATAGTCAGGACTTTTAGAGGAAACATTTATTTCTGTTTCCTGTGTCATGTACAGTGACTAACTATAGGTATTGTATGAATTGACAGTTTACTGGTTGTTAATTTCTAACTCCTGAGTTTAGGTGAAGATAATTTGTCCCTTGCTTCAGTCCTCAGGCCTTACTGCTCCCTGTGGTGTAGTGATGTGACTATGGCAAGGCTACTAAACAATACTTTCCTGTAAATGTAAAATGTATTGTTCCTGAAAGCTGCCCAGCTTCCTAAATCATTGCCAATCCATCCTCCCTGAGCAGGTAATGGGATTCCCAACAGGTCATAGGTGAGCAGGGAGGCGTGTGTGAGATAGAGACAGATTTCCAGGATTCCCACTTGACAAAGGACAGCACAGCACGTGCTAGTGCATTGCAGATCACAGAAGGTGTCTGCTGTCAAAGGTGCCTCCTTTGCTTTGCCCCTGATCAGAAATCTGACTGCAGCATTAGTGGTCTTTCTTGCTAATCACAGTGCATGATTGTGCCAAACTGGACTGTGCTTGGGCTGTGCCTGAGGCCTCTTTGACCTTGGGCAGTGATGATGGAAAGCTTGATTTTGAAAGGTATTGGTTTGGGACACTTATTCCTCTGCCAGTATGACAGGACTAATCTCTGCCCTACGAACCTTACCCTCCTGGTAGTGTTATTTCACCTGTTTCCCTCTCTCTTGTCTCTCTTACTTGTTTCTGTACAAAGCATTTAACCCTCCAGTACAGGACTCTCACAATTTTTAATGTGCATGCACTCCCTGCCTCAGGCCAAATTAGCCCTAATACCTGGCTGAGAGAGGCCTGTGTTCATTGTCACTTCTGTGCTGGGTCTTCTGTGCTTGTCCAAGTGCTCTGAAACAGAGTAGTCACCTTTGTATACAGATGTATGCTTAGAGGCACAGCTTTTCAGGCATTCCTGCACCTCCAACATTTGAACAATTTGTACACTTCATTTGTTTCACATGCATATAGTCTACATTGCATTAAAACGTTAGCCAACATGGTGTTGGAAGCTGTGGTAGTGGCTGATGGAAAGTATTCAGGTAAGCGTAGTGTAGACATAAAAATAGACTTTCATGTTCTCTCACATGTACAGATGCAGCTTCCAGTGACGCAAACCATATGTATTGTGTAATTAGGAACTAGCATAGCCTATCAAGCTTATGCATGAAGATGCAGAATTAGGCCCTTAATAAGAGGAATTGGGCATGTAACTTGCATTGATGGTTTTTAAAATCTTCCTGTAACAATAAAGTGATGAAGATGCTGACGGAAAACTGCCCTACAGTTTCATGTTCTGAGTTTACAGCTTCTTTGAAAAGCAGAATGGGTTTTAACAAAGAAGAGTCTCAATAACTGTCTAACATTTGTATGTTATGAATTTTCTAAAGTTCTGAATTTAACAAGATTTGAAGAAGTAGTCAATATTTATGAAGCTCCACAACCAAGAATAATACTTCTTTTGTTTTCTGTAGACTAGGTGACCCATATTTTAATCATCAAGTACAGGAGTGCAACAAAGGCAGAGTATCTCACAGTACTATTAATTACTATCTTTGTCTGCACAGTCCTTTAAGCTTGTAAAGCCAAAAGCACTAAGTAGATTATAAATGAATATTAAAAAATCATACTCCCATTCTTCAAAAATGGAATACTCTTTAAAAGACTTATTAACATATTTTCACTTGAAAATTTCACACTGAAAACCTCTGTTTTACATCATAGTTATTCAAAGCAGCAAAATGTATTCAGATATTTTTTCTTTGCAAATTGTTTCTGTGATATTAATAATCTATACTGTGATTGTTTTAAAATAATGTTCTAAGCAGTATATAATCTTTAAATATTTGAAAGCATCATTCAAAATAAATTCACACATTCACATAGATGTTATAGGTTCCTATGTATTCAAAATTCCTTCTCTCAGATTAAAGTAGATACCAACAAAATGAACTTAAGTATTCAGTTTGTATCTATTTTATAGTATAAACAGTGCTTGCTGATGTGCCTATTGCAGTATCTCAGTATTAAGAAAAGACCGAGAAATGAAAGGTGCAGAGTCATTTTATTGTAGACAGTGTCATGTTGGAAGCTCAGTCTCAGAAGACTGTGCCCTAGGTCATTTGAGAGAATGATGTATTGTGAATACACATAAATAATATCACAAAACTGAGAGCCTCACATAATCTCACTCTCATGATGTCAAATATCTGTTATGTTAATGCTATGATGGTAAGATTTATTAAGAAGTTTTTCTAACATCAACCTTCTATTTGTTTCTGCATTACAGATCTATTCCCTAAGAGCAAGAGAGTTAAATTAGTTGTTCATTCATTTCAGTGAAATTTTCATCATTATCAAAGCCAAATTAGAAGGTGAATCTGAATACCCTAAGAATATAGTAGCAGCTGAATTCTTCCTTCTAGCTTGCTTTTTTTTTTTTTTTTTCCAGTTGGATTAATGAATATTCCTTCTTTTCATAGCTTCTAAAATAAGCTAAACATTGCAAGTTCAGAACCTTGGTTTCAATTCAGCATGTGAAATTTAGGGTCCACCTCACTGTCTTCCCTTTCCCATATTAGCATCTTCAGAGCATAGGTGGTCAAGGTATCCCTGTAACTGGTCAACAGGGAAACAACACAGAAGCAAGCACCTGCTTTTCATTTTTCTTTCCTCACCACCTGATGTTCATTGCTCCCTGGCATGTCTCTGTCCTTGCTGTACGGTGCTTTGGTGCCAAGGTAGCCTCTTTTCTATTCAGCTGCCATTCTTCTAACCACTGCCGTGATCTATTCCCCTAATGCTTTTGAAACTGAGACAGTGTAGTGCATGCAAACTAGGCTAAATCTGTATCCTGTGCAATACCATCTGGTATGGACAGCAAAGGAGAAGACTGACTCCTGGTTGTGTGTTCATTCAGGGATTATCGGTGGGATTGTAGAGGTCTACAGGCTGTGGTAGGACCAGAAGGACAGGATAGAATTTCCCTCTGTACCAAACATTACACACTGTTTTGAGTGGGCAGGCTTTCTTCCACCTGAAAACCTGGTGTCTCATCCTATTTATTCCCGTCATTTTGGCTCTCAATGCTAATTAAAAAATCTATAGTCCTGAAAGTTGGAAAGGTGCAAGATGACCAATCTGTTGTTAAGAGATATTTCTTTGCGGGGGGTAAGTGCAGGGCAGAGAAATTCTGTGCACAAAGTTAAATGTCAGAAGAACAGACAATTAAAGATACATGATGTTGGTTACACTAGTACAGCACAGACTGCTTAGATATGATTAATTGCACAAAGCCTGATGTGGCCATCAGAGTTGACAACCAATCTAGGCAGCCAGAGAGGCTGGAATGAAGACAGGAAAATGTCCAGTAAATTGGATTTTTTTCTATATAGCTTAACCAATAGTACAATCCATAGAGAAAATGGATTTGGTTTGGGGAACCATAAATACTTCAAATGAGGGATAATCTTCTTTTGATGTGTTCAACAATATGTTTCAGTGTAGAAACTGATAAGTGAGAGTGGGAAGGAAATGGGACATCAGGAAAACATGGGAAACTAGTTGAGGAGAAAGTTAAGTGGGAGAAAAATCAAGTGAAAGATTACTCTTGCTGATAACTTTAGTACTGGATGTATAGAGAAGAAAGTACCTGTTAAGGACAAAGTTGTCAGACTTGAATGTCTGAAGTGAAGCATCTAAATCAATATTTAGGCAACCCAATGAGTGACCTGAATTTCAGAGATACTAAGTCACTGCAGCTCACACTGATGTAGTATTCATCATCTGAGAGTGTAAGACATATTTTTAGATACCTGAATGTTAGTTATATATGCATAGAGACAGATGCCTGAGGTTTGCCTAAGTGTTAATAAAGGATCATCATCACATTAAAAAACAAAGCCCAAACAGAGGGATACATGTGTATGTGACATTTTCACCAGTTATTGTGATTATTAAAGTGTTGTTATAGGATAATCCTTCCTTTTACATTGTTCTACCTGTTTGTTGTCTTTGAGATGCCAAATGAAGAATGGCTCTTCTCTGGCAGCTCTTAAAGACTCCTATAAATACCAGTACATGGATTACTGTAGCCTGGGTAAGGCCTGGGCAGAATTCCCCTTGAACAGATGCAATGTATGGGCTGATAAAGGTAGAGGTATACAGCCAAACCTCTGTTCCTCCATCTCACTTCTCCCTGTACCAACTCTTGGTATTGAAAAAGGAGGTGATGGTACAAAAGGCTGGTAGGCGCAGGATAAGAAAACACCTCTTCAACAGATACTCCAGATAGAATGGCCTGATGTGTAAACTCAGGCTTGAAAAGATTTCAAAATGAATGTGAAAGAAGGTAAATCTTCAAAACTAATGAAATTTGGGTATGAAGAATCATCTTATACATGGTATGATAGAGTGTGATGATAGGGTGTTTCTAATGCCTGTTGTTTACAGGAAAATTCCAAGCATTTCTAACAGAAAAGACCTCCAAAATCTCTGAACATTGACCTTACAAAGAAAAACATCATATTAGACCTTCAGGGGAATCTCGTTTGAAAGTCTTGGCTTTGTTCTTTAAACTGAACTAGCAAATTATACATTAAATCTAATTGAGCTGGGGAGTGTTCATTACTCATTTCAGTATGCTTATATTCCCTTCTAGAGGTGATGTGCAAGTATCTCATGGAAACTATGCTAAGATTAGGTAAGGTGAGGCTCTTTTTCCATGATTGTTAATGCTGCACCTGCAGGCTACTAATCACTCTGCATTAGATGTGAACACATTCTCATATTTATGTGGCTTTAGTAAAAGCACACACATGGTGTTTATTCCAGTTTTATACACTATCTAAGGGAAGACAGACCGTACTGAAGTTACTCTGAAGTCTATCAGGAGAAAATTACCCCTTCAAAAGTATTTCACATAGCCCCTATCTATCTGCACTGTAGCCAGTGTGTTCTTTTAGCAGAAAAAAAAATCTAAGATGCCAAGGCAAAGAGCTTCCTCTGCAATTAAATTCCTCAGGATTTTTGTAGCTTAGGTCACATATTGATTACATACTGAATACCTAGGCAAAAACCAAACGCATGCAATTAAGTGGCTGGAATTTGACAAGTTTGGTCCATGGTAAGTCAAGCCAACCTACAATTTTTCTTAGACCTGGAGAGCCTTTAGAGCCCACTGGCTACCAACAGAATAAGCGAATACCGCATGTTGAATACCTGAGGCTTCTCTTTGTACCGTTGCATTGCTAGAAGGATGCAAGCTGTTAGAAAAATGATCAGGCTACTACCTCATACACAAGCTGAATTCATACAGCATTTTGTGCATGCACAGGAGAAAACCCTAAATACTGTCTACCCACACTCATCTTATTAAATGAGTTCTGTTGTTCAGGCTCTGTATGAATTGTCCTTATCCCAGTTACCTACATGTCCATGGAACTATTATTTCTAACTCAGTGTGTTTTAAAGTGCTTTAAAGATAGAATGCCAAGCATATAAAAAGTATAAGATAACCCAAATTCTTATCCACAGTTGAGAAAATCTTACAGTAAAGCACCTTTCTTAGAAGTCACCTTCTTATCTAAAGATGTACAGAGGCAAATGCTGCAATAAAATAAGTTCTGATTCTTTCTAACTAAACTTGACCCTATTTGTGATTGTTTGCCAATGTAATTCTTCAGATGTGTACTGGTTTCAAAAGGGAAAGGTATTTTCTCAGGGCCATTTTTAATTACCTACGAGTTGACCGGAGGTATTCAAATACATACTACTTTAACTCCACTAATGTCAGTGAAAGCAGTAAATAAATTAACTTACCTTAGGTAATCGCTGTTCTCTGAGCAGTGGGATGTTGTTAGTGGGAAGCATTGATTTTGTTTGACTTTTGCATGCACAAAATGAGATTGACCCCAGAAAGCTGTTCTGGAACTGTTCATAGCCACTGACCACTGAGAATGCAAAATTTCCCAGTTCAGCCTTAGAAGTGAGTTAAATCCATTCCACTGATTGATTGGCTTGTCCAAGCAAATAATCACTGTTAGTCCCAGTCAAGCTTACTCATTTTCTGTTCTCAAAGGCTGTGAGAGACAACTTCAATGATACCATATTGTTTATGCAAAAGCTGGTATAAATGACATATAATTTTGGCTTAGTCATTTACCTTGAGTAGGGTATTACTTCTTACTGAATTCAGCTGAGTTATACAACCCCACACCAGCTCTGAATCTAACCGCTTTTCCTCAGATACCAACTTATCTTTTGGGTTCCTGGATTGTATGTTGCCTGAAAGATACAATGATGAAGGGGGAATCATCATGTGGCTGTCTCCTCAAACTTTGCTAAACAGTGTTTATATCCTGAAGAAATATGCCAGGTTATCTCTTATTAGATCATTGTCTTTGAGGAGATTTACAAAAGGCACTGTGGATTTGAATTATTATCACTAGGAAACTGAGGGGTTTGCATTTCAGTAGAGTGAACATTATAAAGAAATGGCAGAGTCTGTGATTTGGGTATAGAAAATACCAGAACTTTTAAACTAACCTTGAAAAGAGGAACACCATGTAACAATGATACACAAGTGGGAAAATGCATTGATTCTGCCAGCTAGACTAATGTCCTGTCTTACTTAGATGTGCACTGTCAGCCTTGCCAGTTTAGGTAATTATTTGCTCCTTTAGTTCTAAGCAGTTGCCCATTTGTGTGAATTGTTAAGAAACAGAAATGCTTCTGTTGGGAGAGTGTTAGCTGAGGAGGATGGTCTAGTGAACATGTGTGTTAGCAGCAGAGGTGATCAGGAATATTTTTGTACAATATTTTTTGTCTGTGTCGTTGCTTTAACAAGACCAAAACTTTTCAGAAGAACTTGGCTTTTTTTCTACTTTCTTTAGTGCATCCTTCAGAAATGCCAGAAAAACAGCTGTTAAGTGAAGCAAGGCAATTTCTCCCTCAAGAGACTGAACTCCCTTTCCTAGTAGATCTCCCAGCCCTGGAGGCCCAGAGAGTGAGACACCATATGGTCCTACATTTGCTTAGTGTCTTTTTCACAAAGTATGAAACAAGTACCCTGTTCCACTTCTGTTTGCATCTTAAAAGCTTTTTGGCAGCCATGGCTTAGACAACGCTCTGCATTCATTATGCCTGTGCTCCTCCCCAGAGTGCCAAAATGTTGCTTTTTTTCACTCCCTGTGCTGAGCAACCTGACAGCAGCTCCTCAGCAGACCACTATGGAGCATCCTACACGCCTTGAAAGATCAAAGAGGACAAGCCCTTTCCATCCACATTCAGGTCCTGGATTCTTCCCTGAAACTGCCAAGGAGGTAGTGATGACTGTAACAGCAATGTCTGGTTGATGGCAGTCAGGCTGGGGCTGCCTCGTCATTTCATAACCCCATGTAACAACCGCTAAGACATAATAATTTTCAGCCACCACACCCTTGGTCACATATTCAGCCACCAGCCTAGGGTTGAAAGGCTCCATAATATTGTTACTAAACCTCTGTTCCACCCAGCTCTTTAAAGCCAAACTATTAAAATTTGCTCCAGGCTGAAACTCAGCCCTACAATACGTGCACATTTCTAGTAACAAGATTTCTGCCACCACCACCCCCCACCACAACCAAGTGAGCATTCAGAAAATATTGAGGAAAAATTACAAATTAAAAAAAACCAAAATAACAAAAATCCTGAAGCAGGATTGGAGAGGCTGAGTTGACATGGACTGCAGAATAAAGGAAAAAAAGGACAACGTAATTTATTATATAGAGGAAGGGCAGGGGAGGGAACCAGCACTGGCACTAGGTGTACTTTGTGTTCAAAAATACTTGGGCAATGTTAACAGACAGGTTCAGATGTTGTTCCCATCATCTTTTAGCTGTTGCTACCAAATGTACAATGTGCTTCTGTGTACTGTCATAAGTCAGCTAAAACATGTGTAAACATATGCTATGTCAGTCATTAAGGAGAAGGGTATAATTACAGTTTTAAATGTGGCAAAGCATTTTGAAAGTAGCATATAATTTTCCAGAGTGGGAACCTTTATGAAACATATCTTTCCCTGAGTGTTTATACAGCCTGACATCTCCGGGTTTGTTCAGATCAAGAGCCCCACTGTGAACAAGCAGGCTTCAGACAAAGGAGGCAATTTGTTCTTCAGGTGCTGTTTCAATGAAAGGGAGAGGCAGCAAGATGGGGGGGGGGGGGGGCAGAGCGAGAAGATAAAAGAAGGGCACACTGTGTTACTGCACACAATTCAGAAATATGCAGGATCTGGCATAATTACCCTGGGAAGGACTGTTGAGAGGTGCCCAGTGTCAGGGTACTGCTTTCACTGTTGGTAAATGACTATGTTGTCATTTTATTCTTGATAGAGTCAAAGAAAGGTATGGAGTTTATAGTTTTAATTAAATTAAATAGGCTTACTGCTCACTTGGGGGCAATGGTATCATGTAGTTTTACTGGGAAAGAGGCAGAGCAGGAAGGTGCCAAGGGGGCGTCCTACAAAATGCTCGTTTCCTTCTTTTGGTACGAGCCCTACATGAGAGGGATTTGCAAAACCAGTCTAGAAATCTGAACACCCTCTCTCCATTAATTTTGTAATTTTTTTAGGTAATTTTCAAAAATGTTAAAGCTTAAATGTTTTTAGGTTTCCGAGAATAAACAAAGGGTGTACTTTATTCTGCCTACTAAGCTCAGCTGAACCATTAGGCTATTTTGGCTTAGCAAGTTACCACTCATCAGCTGAGCCATGATAATCAGCACTTCACTTCTGCAATACCTTCAATGACTGCAACACAACGAAATCTCAACCCGCAGTAAGAGAAGAAGAGCAAAATAGCATTTCCTAACACTTGCAATAAGACAAAACCACACATGAACTGACTCATTCAGCTGACATGCAATTTTTTGCATGTTTACCTGACCCTGATACTTATTTTTTGCTAGACATCAAGTATTTCTTGTCCTGTGAAATGTTTCAGTTTATCTGCCAAAAAAAGATGCTGATGCTTGTTAAATAACATAAAATTTATTGTTTAGGTCCTTTGCATCTTTATATCAGTGTCCTGGAAGTCCTCATTCAACCACAGGGAAAATTTAATGGTAACTATTCAATAACTGGTAAACATTTGACAGAGATGAGATTGTAAAATTACTATCAATGAACACTGATACAAAAAATGTTAGGATTATTCCCACCCCTCCTTCTATTCCTGAAAAATTATGTTTGCCCCAACAGTTTATTTCTAATTTATAGAAGGAAGAAAATAACTGTCCAATCTGTGTTATTTTCATGTCTTGAAAACTTAGTGACTCACATCTCTTTCTCACTGTTTGTGTTGGTCACTGAAGTGCTACTGCAAGTTAACTTACATCTGCCTGCACCAGCAGTGAAAGCCATATAGAACATGTATAGAAATAAATATAGAATAAACATATAGAAACTAGTCTTGGAGTTATAGTGAAAAAGAATCCATGAATGATATGTAACTATTAATTTATTGCACTTTGACAGTTAAGAAGACAAGTATCAGAAAGTATTAGGTAGGTGTGCTTCACTAAGAAGTGGGAAGAGCGTTCCCTGAACTTGGGTCCACACATATGGGCAAGTTTGAAGCTTTCCTACCACTGGAGCAGTCATTCAACAAGATGAAAATGGAAATGGATAGTGCTGCACTCCTGTAAACCTCTCCAGAGTACCCAGTTCTGTTCCTGGCAATTTCAGCTGTATTGGAGGTTGAGGCTGGGCAATCTGACAATCTGTGACACAGTGACCTAATTTTGTGTTCTCATTTTTATTTGTTTCCCCAAATTCTTGCAAATATTCTGACTTTCTGGGAACATTTTTCTGTAGTGTTAGAAAGATTTGCCTCAAATTCCCAAGACTGCAGCCCAAGTCAAAGTTTAGAAAGTCAAGCCCATAATTAAATTGTTTTGAATGTCATGTAACAGTAATTGACAGGCAAGTTTTGATCTGCCACACTTATGTTTTAACTATTTTAACTGTAGCATAATTTATTTCTCCATCGTATTTTTTGCATTTATATCATACTCTCTTTATAGTCACTTTTAGTTTTAGTTTTGGTCTTACCATATGCCAAAGTCTCATTTAGTATGGCTGAATGCGTGGGATACATGCACAGTCAAATGTGTTGAAGTTTGTGTTGCATTAAATAGGCCAGTTGACAACATGATTTGGATCACAGAGCACAGCAACAAGACTGTGTGGAAAGAATTATGCAAATTTAGATTTTGTCAGGGGAGGAAAGAATATTTTCATATTTTAAATACCTCTGTAGCTCTCTAGTCCACACCGTCTCTTTTGTTATTCAGTATGCAGGCCCAAGTCCAATAAAAATGCTGCACATGTGCTTAAATTCAATCCTGATGAGTTATCCCACTGAGCTTAGCTGCACTATTCCAACAATCTCTGGAAGATTAGGACTTTCTGGCACAGCAGCAAAAGGTCCCAGTCAAGACAGGACTGGGCAGTAAAGAAATGGTCACTTGCATGAGTTTGCTTATCGTTTATCTGAAAAAAATACTGTCACGGCAAGGAAGGTCCTAGAGACCCTCGTGCTTGCAGTGAGAATGAAAACCAGAGCGATATGGTCTGATACATAATTTCTTAAGACCAGGTGTGGACAATAGCCTTGTAATGCATATTGGAGTTGTCTTTCACATCACCGTGCTGCATCAGACTCTTCTTAAACTGGTGGTTTATCTGTCCTTACCAAACTGCGCCTGATGTTCTTTAACAACAATATTTATCCTGCCATAGACAAAGCCAAAATGTTGTAGCCCCTAAGTAGAACAAATTAATAGAAATTTATATGCCTAAATAGAGAATTCTTTTCTCCAGTTATCACTGTCAACACAAATTTAGAACTTTATATCCACTGTCATGAAATTAAAAAGAAGCTGTGTGTAATATAGATGCTAAACTTGTTAGCCTATACTTTTTCAGCATAACCAAAACCAGTTTAATTACTACAAGAAAAAATATTTTAAGTTGTTTTTAGTAAAAACAATTTAAATTTAGAATTTTGGAGTTGAACTTGATCCTTATGGGTCTCTTCCAACTTGAGATAGTCTATGATTCTATGATCTTAGTTTTCTAATTGCCTTCATTTCAATGGGAATCAATTAATTAATTAAAAAAATTCAAAAGATTTGCAACCACTTTTATTGTTGTAAATATTTCCATTTGTAACAAAGAATGACAGGCACAGTGTTGACCTCTTACACAATGATGGCCTCTCTGAATTCACTGGTAGCATTCAGTGTCATTCTGGGTAATTCTCTGAAAATGTCAATTCAGTGTTCTGCAGCAACCAAATAAGCAAATAAAATATTGGGAATATTAAGACATAAACAGAAAATGGAAAATGTGCTTATAAATCCTTGGCAAGGTCACATGTTGGTTGTAGAGTGGTTATGGTCCTATATCCTCCCTTAAAGCAGATAGTAGAACAAGAAAAGACACAAAATGCAGTAAAGGTGATCAGAGATCTGAGATTTCTCCCTTTCAGATAAAATAAGTAAATTAGACCATTTTGGAAATGATACAGCAGACAGGACATTATTATAAAGGTTGATAAAATTAATGCATGGAGAATGTAACAAAAGAATGATTATGCACCACTTCTCATTATAGAAGAACCAGGAAAACCCTGTGCAATTTTGAAATAACATGTAAACAAGCAAACTACCTTTTCACAACACACAATTTACCTGTGGAATTCTGCCACCAGATGTTGCCTGAAGAGATGGCTAAAATACAATTATGGTCAAAAAGTAATTAGAGAAATTAATGGAAAAAATCAAAAGACTATTACAAACATATACGCAGATATTACCTTTTGATTAGGAAGTATTCAAACTGCAGTGTGCTAGAATATGGGAGAATGTACTAAATAAAATGTCCATACCTGCTTACACAGTTTTAACACTCTTCCTCAAAGCATCAATTGCCAGTCACTCTCGAACACAGAACACAGGGCAGGGAGGGCCCCTGCTTTGGTCTAGAAGGGACTTCTTTCTCTCCCTACTAATGAAACTGAGGTTGGAGGGTTAAAGGAGGTGATTATTTATGCCACAGAAGTGACAACATTTTAAGTTTTCAGAAATAGCATAGCTGCATAACTCATTGCATTGCTTATTTTACCCTGTAGCAGGCTGTAGGCATTTTTAAGACCCAATACTGCTAATAAATATTACTATTGCATTACAATAACTCTACCACAGCTAAAATATTTTTCTGTTTTTTCATTTCTAAAGCTTTAATAGCAATGTCTCTTCCCCAGTTCTCATCTAACAGATCTCTTCCATAGTTGCAGTGAGTATATATGAATGCTTGTTTGAGAGTTTTTGTTTTCATGACAAGTCAAATGTCCCAAGTCAACATTATTCTTGACCATTCACTCATCCTTAAAAGGTAGCTATAATAAGAAGTAACCTAGTAGTGAAGTTAAGTAGCACTGCCTAAACTTTTAAACTAAACTATTATTACTTGTTTAAATCCTGTTTGCTTTGCCATGCAGCTAAACCAGGTTTTCCTACCTCAGCATCCATTTGCCATTGAAATAATTTGCCTACAGCACCAGGACACATTCTGCCAGAAGGAACCAAAGACTGAAATTAATCTCTGAATCTGCTGTGTAAAAGCCACTTTATGTGTTTATTATGCTACTTGGCAACATGCAATCGTGTAACAATAGACCCACTGTCATCATTTAAGTGTCGGTATAGATGATGGGAGCAGCCATAAAGGTGACCTGTAACAAAAAAGATGTCTACATAAAACTCACACCTTATGCAATTATATTTTCATCAATTTAATTATAATATGTGGAAGGAATTTACTTACCTTGATGATACAGTTATGGCTTTTTTATCCAGGGTTTAAAAAGGCTCTTAGGCCACAAAATATGTGTTTTCCAAGGTGTTTTGAGTCATTTTCAGAAAAGCAGCCAGTGCTTTTTTCATCAAATTGATGAAGCGAATAGACTTATTTGAAAGATGACGAAGTAGAGAAGAGATTTTGAAGAATGGTGGTGTAGCCAAATTGCAACTAAAGAGTAACTGCAAACTGTTCAATTTTTCATTACCTCAGTTCCTCAGTTGTAACTAGCTTTGGAGGATCACTTTCTTGAAATAATTCCATTTTGAGGGAAGTGTTAACAATGTAAGACCATAGTAGTGAACATTTTTAATGATTACTCATTGCATTTTTGTATCTTTCACATACAGCTTGCCCCGGAAAACATGCAGAGACAGAATTTAGTATAACACAGAATCAGGCCTTGAACACTGAGAATCTACTTCTGCATGTGCTCTAAATGCATGCAGTCAGTGCAATAGTCTGCTTTACTTAAAAGAGGAGAAAACAGCATATCTTCTGAAGTTATCAAATTACATTTTCTTTTGAGCTTTATTTGAAGCTACAGTATATGTGCCATTTTTCAATTTGTAGCATGTTTTCCCTTACACTGGGGAGTAATAGTAGGCTATACATTAAAGAAAAAAGAAGCCGTTCATCTTGTAAAGCCCACATTAAGTAGCACAAATTGTTCCAATTATGTCACAAGGATTCTGGCAAACCTTAATTTTCTTCCATCTGACGCCTGCTTATATAAGAGGACATTGTTTCAGTGAAAGGAGAGAAAACAAAGAAAGCAGAAAAAATTTACTGGTATGACAGAGTTTTCAGGTCTTGGGGTGAAAAAGCCCAATAGAAAGAAGTTGAGGGAAAAGGAAACATTTCCATATAGAGACCTATATCACCCAGTAAAAAGATTAAGTATAGTCTTGTACATGTACCCACATGATGTTGCTTTCTGTAAATTTTTATTATTTCATACACAAAAAGAATAATATTACTTATTTTGCTCAGACTGTTTCACATGTCTGTTCCCACTGTGTTTTGTCTCTAGGCTTGATAGATCTTTGTAGAAAGTCTGTTTGGCAAACAGCTAAATGGAAGATGAGAGACAGCTTAAAGACCTCCCAGGACTTTGAGGTACTGCCTCACAACTACATAAAATATAGCTTAAGTGTAGTGAACCTTTTGAGCAATAACCTACAGAGGTTATTATAGCACCTTCAGCACTGCAGTAGCATAGCATCTTAACACAGTGTACATTAATGATATGATAAACATTTAATGTGTGTAGGTCATTATCTTTTTCATCTCCTTCTCAAAAAGGAAAATGGTATGTGTGTTATCTTGTAATGTCTTGTATATCTCATAAATTTTGGCTTTATTAAAGCTTAAGATCTTATGCTACTGAAGTTTAAATATTAAGAGGTAGAAGTCCTACTCTTATCTCCTCTCCCACCAATATTTTGGAGGGTGACTCCTTTTCAGCCCCCACCCCTTCCCACCTGAGACTCAGCTGTACAGGACCTGGAGATCTGTACCTGTACAGCAGTAAAAGTAAAGGTCAAAGAGCAGGGATTTACATTTCAGCTATTAAGTGTCCAGGCATCACTCTATGCTACATGTTATAGTTTGTCACTGAAGCATTGCAGTCCTGGCTCACTAGGCTGCTGGTCCTATCCTGGGAAGGAAGGGGAGAGAGAGGTGGAAGTGGCTCTCAAAGGCACAGAGGGGGGTTGTACTCCTCAAGAGATGGGCAGTTAGCATGCTGCCCTCCACAAGAAGCACCTGCTCCCCAGACTCAGAGACAAGGTGTGAGGCTACCAACAGAGTGCCTATGAGAAGCTAAAAGGAAATGTCTTTGCAGACATATTCTAATATCTGAATCTTCCTCTTGCTATATAAGCAGAGCCAAAAGAAGAGCATACTCTTTTCTGCCTCTATTGTGCATTATTGTAAGACTTGACATTTCTCTTGATTAGGAAGGTTGTTGATCCAGTCCACTTGAACATATTAGACTATTACACAAATAGTATCACTGTAACCCAATCGTAAGAGCAAAGAAAAAATGTTCTGTTGAAGCATTACGTTTAAAACAGCATGCATTATAGAGGAAATGTTAGCCAGGATTCACAAGTGTTGCCTGAATTATTGTGTTTTTCTCCTTTCTTTGCTTTCTATTCTTCACAGCATAGCCTATATAATTGAAATGAGAACCAAAAAAGAATGTCAGAGACCTAAAAGCTGTTATTAGCAACGTTCAAATAGGCAGGTGTTATTTTTTTCTAGCTGGGAAGTATAAACTGTGAAGAAACCCCAACGGAGAGCTCGCTGTCTCTTGCATGTAGGAGAACCCAGAATATGTGAAGATGCCGTAGGTAGTTCCTGTGTCTCCAGCCGACAGTGGGAGGAGGTGGAGCACACCGTTTTCTCCTACATTGTTGCCAATTGTCATGTGGACTCTTAGGGACAGTTGGCGGTAACTTCCCAAGCTCCTATAATCTGCTTTAGAGCCCTGGCTAGAGAGCTAAAAGGGACCCCAGGCTTAGTACTTTATTCTACATTCAGTGCTGAAAACATAAGACACAGGAGAGTGGAAAAGCCTTCCCAGGATATCTATTCTGGATCTTGCTGTCATGGGCAACTGCACCAACTAAGCTGTCTCAGAAATGATAAAAGTCTATTTTAAAGCTTCTAAGGGTTCTTGCCCCCACTGCTGTGACTGGAAAACTCCAAACTACATTCAGCATGTAAACAGGTAGTCAAAATAACCACAAGTTAAAAAATAGCTACCAAATAAACCAGAAAATACCTAGCTAAAACATCTGGGGAAAATGACTTTTCATTTTCTCTGCTGAAAAGCCTATTCTTTTCCCTTTTCCCAAGTGAAGTTTTGCACTTCCCTGCTCATTGCTATAGCCTTCTTCTGTAGTTATTCCAGCTCAATTTGGTTTTGTCGGCATGGTCGACCACTTCAAGAAGGAAAATGCAAACAAGTTCTCTCCATTGCCTTGTATGAAGTCACTAGCATCCTTCTCCCTATAATGGAAGTATCTCATCTGATATATTTGCTTTGTATCACAAATCATGATACTGCTGTGTCACAGTCATCTGGTGAGTCACCACTATTCTCTGCACTGATGATGTGTCCCATTTTCACAATTGTCCTTGAGATCTCCCCATGTGTGGTGTACTTTTTTAAATGCCTGTTAATTCCAAATAGTGGAAGCTAGATTTTTGAAGGTGTGGGATTCAAATACACACTACTGTCTGTAATTAAAAGCTTATTGGAAGCATCCATCTTATTATTTAATTGATAGCTCTGCTGTTGGATTATATATATATGTATAGAGAGTGATTTTTTAAATCTATGCTATTTACCATGCAAGAATGTAATTTACATGCATTTCATTTAACTCCAAGGAGTCATTTAAACCTCTTGGGTGAATTTACATTTATGAATGTTTTCTTTGAAATGTGTATTATTTATCCACTGCATCATGAGAGCTCTGAAGGAGTCAGAAAACTCTAAATATGTGTGTAAGGCTATGAAAAAAAGCCTCATAAAAAGTGTGATACTGTAACATCAATACTGTTAGTATAGTGTTCTACTCCAGGAATAAAGGAATTAAAAAATTAAAAATAAATAAATTGAACTGAGCAAGGCATGGATGAAGAGGAGAATGTCAAAAGGGAACTGGAAAAGCTTTATTGCTTAAGTGTATCTGCTACATTGCCTAATGCAGAAGCTGAATATGGTAAGTCAACACAGAAACCCAGGGGAGAGGCAGAGAAGAAAGGACCACCTAACAGTTGTAACACCCTGTTTCAGCTATGGCTTCTGAATCCTGGAAATCACGCACTGCCTGCATCCTGGTGACTTTCTGTGAATTATCTGAGTTCCTACATATTTCTTGAGGTGACTGTTCACTCTAGAATTCTCCACCCCAAATCGCTACTTTGCAAAAGTTGCCATTTACTCTGCTTTCATCCCCCATGATCAGCTCAACAGTTCAAAATAAGACCTAGAAATAGCCATTGTTTTTCAGCTTATAGCTTAGCATAAACCTTCAGAATCCCCTCTTAGATCTGAGTAGAAGCAATATAAAGATAATGAGAGAAGAACTACAGGAATATCTGTAAATTAGCCAAAGCTGTGTTGGAATAGTAAACAGAAAATAGGGGAAACAATAATGTGTTTGGATGGCTTAAACGCTTTACAAAGAGAAAACTTTTTGGAAAAAATATAATTAGCAGGATGAAACATATTTAATCTATGCTGACTGGCATTAAAATGCATTTGCTACATTGAAAAGTTTTGGGAAAGTCCATTTTAAGTTCAACCTAATTTTTTTTTTTTTTTTAATTTGGGATTATCAAAATGAAAATATCGGTTATTTCCTTGCTTGCAACTTTGACGCGTTTCTACTGGGAGATGGATCTTCTTCCCAGAGTAAAAAGAATAAAAGCTTGAAAATATTCACCCCAAACCACAGAGGAACCAAGAGTCAGTAGTGTAGCAAAAACTATTTAGGACACCTCTGCTCAGTGTGGTTTTAGCTACCAGGTAAAAATAAATGCAAACCCAATACCTCAAGCCTTTCCCTATGTCTTCCAGTCCTCATAAAATAATTGGAAACAGTGTCCCGCTCCTGCCCAAGGCACATGTTGCTGAGGCATTCCTTCCTCTGCATCTGCTGACTTGTAGAGAACAATTGGGGAATTCCTCCCCCCACAAAAATAGTCTACTGAACCTGAGAACAGCATGGCTTTAAAGGACAGCTTCTGTCATGACCAAGTCCAGTCAGATACGGGCCACGGCTGTACCTGCAGACCACCACCTCGCTGCTGGCAGAGACTCAGCATGGATGAGCTGCGCAGAAGGGCAAAATTCAGCATGGACCTAAATGAGACACCATGAAACATGAAGCCTTCTTCAGGCAGCCTTAGAATCAGTCATTCACTTCACATTCAGTTATTTTTCAACAGTGCAAGTTGCTCTTTAAAATTTGAATTCTCTGCAGAGAAAATGTGCTTTTAATTGTTAACAAATATGACAGCAGCTGTGATCTTCCCTGATAAGAGTTTATCCTAGAGCATATTTTTATGTCCAAGTTATGATCCTATGAGAATGTAAGTTTACAGTGGATTCTGACAGATCTCTTTAAAGTCTATAACAGTGACACTATCATTTCAGGTGTTATTTATTAATTTGTATTAAAACACAATAAATATTACTGAAGTAACAGGGGTTTTTTTAAAGCAAAATACTGTTTTGAAAGCTGTCTCAAATGTCAAACAGAATGCATTTTGCATTAGTTCTGTATAAATTTTTATTGAATTCAAACTTTTAAATAAATCTTCCTATATCTAATGGCTCTTATCAAAGCACAAAAACCCATTATCTGATTATAAGAACAACCTCAGAACTCACTGTCTTCAAATTTAATGGACTCCTGATGCTTTCTGCCCTGCCTAGACTGTTTTTGAGACATTTTACAGTATTTTATACATTATAAATGGATTCCATTCTTGGCTTAGTAATTCACCTAATGGACAACGGATACAAAAAAGCTCTAACTCCAGGGACATTAAATTGGTTCTAAACTCTGAAAATTACAGCTTTTACAAAAAGAAGAAAACACTAAAAACATGTCTAATGCAATGCAACACTGCATCTCATTTTCCACTGCCTTCAGAATCTGTCTAAAAGCTCCTAAATTTCTTAATGATGCAATATGTTAAAATTGCATTCTTTTATATTTAGATCTCTAAAACATCTTTTCTTTTTTACAACCCTGAGGAGATCCACCAGCAAATGGAGAAAAACATGCTTGGCATTCCAATAGTTGGGAACACAGAAAGCACTACACTGTACAAGATAAATGCTGTATTTTATATCTGACTATGATCAAAGCTGAGTACTTCAGAGAAAAGTAGATACTCTCTTGCAATGAACGGGATTCTACACCTCACTTTGGGTAAGCAATGGTATGTAATGATACATAACATATGACATACAACTGCATTGCACAGGAAAGTCCACTGTAAAGACCTTGAAAGTCTTTAATCTGAATCATAATTCCTTCCCTTGGATCCTCTGCTTTAGGACTTTTCAGCAGCCAGCAGTATAGCAGAATGTAGTACCACCTCTCTGTCAGCTACTCTCTTTCCTGTGCCTCAGCGGTGCTGTGGGATCTACTCTTTGACCTTACACAGCTTGACAGCAACAACAAGCCTTAGACAGAAGAGAAAAACCAGCTTTTACTTGCCCCATTAATTTGTATTGCTGTAGAAAGGGGATGCGGGAGTGGAGGGAACTATGCCTTCCTAATTCCTGCTGCTAACCTATCATTTCCTGAAGCATGGCTGTTTATGACATTACCATAGTAAAAAGACATATAAAAAAGACACACAGAAAAGAGAAATCCTTTCAAGTTTGGAAAAAAATATTCTTCAAATGCCTACGACCAGGGAGTTTTTGAGCTTTACAGCAAATTTTTAAAAAGTATTGTCTTTTAATGGTCTTTTATTTATACATATATAGAGATATAAAATACATGTAATCACTTATATTTCCACTTATACTACCACTTTTTTTCTGGTAATACAAAAAAAGAATAGACAGAGGCAAATGTATAAGGTATTCCATACCATTCATTATGACATTTATCATTCATACATCCTTCCTCTTACAGTAAGCTCTTAATCTCATGTTACAGTCCCAGACTCACACAGGTTGGATAGGATCTAGGGGTTCTTTCTGTTCAACCTTCATCTCAGAATGGTGTCAGCACTGAACTTAGACAAGATTGCTTAGGGCTTTGTCCCCAAACCTCCAAGGACTGAGATTTTAGAAGCTCTTCGTGCACCTTGCTCCAGTGCTTAATTAATGCCATGAATCCACTTAGAACGAGAAATGTTTAATCTTTCCCTAGGTCAAGGTTGGTATGGATCTAAGAGTGTCAGTTGCCTTTCCTCTGTTTTTTCTGTTGCATTTTTGTGAAATCAGATGAAGATTACTAAACACTGTATTCTAGGCTAGTGATATGGAAACCCGAGCAGGTGGTAAGAGCAATATTCTCAAAGCTTACTGCCAGAAAATTAAGCTAGCTTTCCCATGTTTGTACCTCTCTAGTTGTAAACCTTAATGTGAATAAAGGTTTCCTAACTAAACAGTTTATGAAAAAACAAATTTAAGTCCCCATCCTTTTTTTTTTTTTTCTGATATACACATCTCTATGAGTCAAGCATTAAGTCTTGGGTTCAACAACATCCATGTTAATTTTTAGCTTTGCAGTATATAAATTGCAGTTATCAGGCTGTTATCTCGGCACAGTGGAAACTTTTCAAATGAGTGATCACCCTTCAACTTTCCACAGTAGATAATTATTGTTGCAAAATACATAAGGTACACAAGATAAGAGTATACAAGATAAGAAAAACAACACTCTGAGACACCTCCTAAAAAAAATCCAGTCCAAATGAACAATGCATTGCCACTACTTTCCTCTGTAAAAAGACTCCAAGAAAAAAGAATTGTAAAGAACTGCATGCAGGTGTAACTTTTCCACACACACCTTTACCATCTGAAAACTACTCTGCTCCAGGAGTACATGGGGAAAGATGGAAGGAGAGAAGGAGACGAAGACAGGGAGAGGGGGGGAGAGCGAGGGAAGGAAGGAAGGAAGGAAGGAAGGAGAAAGAGAGAGAAGGAGAAGGAGAAGGAGAAGGAGAAGGAGAAGGAGAAGGAGAAAGAAAGAGAAAGGGAAAGGGAAAGGGAAAGGGAAAGAGAGAGAAAGAAAAAGAGAAAGGGAAAGGGAAAGGGAAAGGGAAAGGGAAAGCAAAAGAGAAAGGGAAAGGGAAAGAGAAAGAGAAAGAGAAAGAGAAAGGGAAAGAGAAAGGGAAAGAGAGAAAGAGAAAGAGAGAGAGAAAGAGAGAGAGAGAGAAAGAAAGAAAGAAAAGGGGGGGCAGAGAGAGAGAAAACAAAAGGAACTAAGAGAGGAAAGAAAGACTTTCTTTTGTCTTAGTCTTCACAGAGAAGAGGTATTCTCTGCCTAAATCAAAAATATCTTACCATCTTCTACTTTCTACTTTCATATGAGTTATGCCAACAGCGATAGTCTTCAAACTTTCACTCATAAGTGTTTGTAGTTTTTAATTTCATGAGGTCATTTTCATTGACCTCTTTACTACTGACCTGTTATTTTATTGGATTTGGAAGGATCATTTACACTGACCTCTGTTGCCTTACTGGATTTTTCTCCTCTTTGCTCCCATATCACCCAAGCAATTGAATTTCAGTCTCAATTCTAGTTATTGGATACATAAAGTAATTTCATTTGTATTGCTATTATTCCTAGCTGAATTGTCTTTTAGCTGTGTGCTTTCCCCAGTTTATAGTTTAAGCCTTTTTAATATTCATTACAGCAGTCTGTTTCCTTCTGGTTATGGTAGACACTATTCCTTATATTATAGATACTTCCGTCCTCCAAAGACTCCCTTGCTCCTAATAAACTCAAATTTCTCTTATCTGAGCAATCTTCTTAAGCATGCACAGACACTTTCTAATTCACCTGGTGTCCCCATGCTAGAGGTCAGCACGTCTGCTATCAGCATTGAATCCATCAAGTCACGTGGACTTCGAGCTGTTTTGCAGGGAAAGATCAATGATCTACTGGTTTGTCTGTTTTGTCAGCTTTCCTAGAATTTCAGGCTATCAGTGTTCATTGTAGTGTCCATTGCAGGATTCAAGAACCCAGACAACACCCTCTTCCAGATTTTCCCCAATGGTAGGTTTGCAATGAGACAATATTACAACATGGTTATAGGCTGGTTGAGAACAGTATTTTGCCTTGCATAGATGAGAGAAAGCAGGTCTCATGGATTTTGCTGCAGGCTTTCTTTTTAGAAATAATTATTTGATTTGCTTTTCCCCAACTTCCCAAATACAAATACAAAAAGTATCATTGGCAATAAGTTTTTCACAGAGTTATAGTTTCCAAAATTTTTGTCCAAGGCCCAGTTACAGTCAGTGAACTTTTGCCCCACATTGGGGCACATATCTGAGATGGTATCATTTCAAATATACAAAGTTCAATTAATGGGATATACATATTTTAACTATTGTTTTAATAAAGAATTTTAGCTTACTAAGGACATAATAAAAATTTTCAAATAGTTTAAATAAAATCTACAATACAGTATTAGGGGAAATAAAATTTTGCATGATGTACAGTTATAATAATATTATGGAGAATGTAGCTGAATTATAGAACTAACCAAATTCCAGCAACAACTTGAGGCACATACAGAGAATTTCTCTGTGTAGATTGGCAGTTCCTGAGTCGTATTTTTGGCTACTTCATTGTAACTAGTTGCCCCACCTTGAAAGTTTTTTCATTTTCAGTTCCAACAGAAGTCTTAGAAATTTTACCTGTTTTAACTATAGGAAATCTCCTATACCCAACCATCAGAATCAAGGCAGCTTTTTAAGCCTGCACCTTGTAGATTATATTTTACTCATGCTATATATGGATGCTGAATAGGAAACTGATTTTCTTGACCCTTATCCATCTGTCTTTCTGTCTCTTCATGGCAAAACTGTCATGTTTAGTAGATGAAGAGTAACTTATAAAGATTAGCTAAGAAATTAAACAGTGGTAAATTCTGCCAAGATTAGAGAATTCTTGTGGTGTAAAAAAGCTGTATGCTTTTCAGCAAAAATGCACATTTTGGGACATACTTCGATTGATTCTGTGGACTCAGATCAAATTTGTACTTTGCTAATTTGTTTCTTAGATTTTTTAATTAGAGAAAGCTCTGATCACATCATGGCAAACTTTCCAGACTGCAGGAAAGTCAGATTATAGAGGAAGTAGGAGGGAGGAAAAATAGTTGTAGGTGAGGCAACATAATCTACAGGTGACAGCACAGTAAAGGGCTGCAAGTTAGGTCTCCTACATTATGTTCTTGGCTTTTCAGTTGATCTCAAGTTAACTACTAAATTATACATTTTCAAATATGGCCATGTAATTTACATCCCAAGATTATGAGGTTATGTGTTTGTATACAGTAATCAAGCCATTATATACATCAGTCTCCCTTTATAAGCTCCTTTCAAACCAAACAGAAAAATACATTAGTCTTAAGGAAATGCATGTATTTTTACTGGCACAATTTCTGAGTCAAGATTTTAAACATTTTCAGCTGAAAAATGGGTATTATAACGACATCTAGCAAAACCTAGCTACCTGATAAGAATATGCAGGTTTTAATGGATGACTGTTCACAAAACACTTGGAAATTTTTAGGTGAGGGTTGGCTATGGTAGAGCAAGGTGCTTGGGTAATAGTCCAATTAACACAGCTAAAAATAAATAAACAGCAGAGAAAAGTAGACTAAAAAATAGATAATTTAAAGCACTTTCATAAAATAGTCACCACTCTGGGAAAGGTTAAATACAGTATTCAACAAGAAACCTGAAGCCTTTAGGGCATGTCCTATTTCAAAAGGCGTTTGAAAGAAAAATCACACGAAATATGTTTTAGTAATATCTTCAACACATGAAAATGTGCATTACTTCATTGTGCATTTACACTTATTTTAGTTTGCTTTGGAAAGCACACCTTGGACATTGAAAAGGAAACTTCGGTTTTTAAATTTATTTTTTGAGGGAGGGAGTAAAAAATTCAGAGCCAGAAAGAAACTGGTAATGCTTAGTTCCATTGTGTGAAACTGTACTGAGATTCATTATCTTCATCTTGACATTTGAAGACCCAGCATGGGGTTCCTATGTCCATTTTTTTGAGAGTGTGTAATGCACTAGCATCAGAAAATACAGAGACATACGTTCTTAGGAGGCTGGGGGCTGGAAGAGAAATCTCAAAGACTGTATCAGCTTCATGAGCAGCCACAGGAATATGAAAAAATACAAACTTCATTTTTATTTTAAATACAGGACATTTCTACAATCAGCATTACATAAAGGGACTGTGGCATAATTATAGATCAGTTTTACTCTTTTCAGTATTTTGGTTATCCCTTCCCTGTGCAGGAGAAGGTGATGCTTTGGCAAATGCAATGTGTATCAGAACACAGTGCAATAAAAAGACAAAAAAGCCTGCTCTGAGCATAAAGTGAGGATATTTTCCCTTGAAGCAGCCTTCTGCATATCATTCTGGCCAAGCCTAAAATGTGTCATGGAACAGGTGTAGTTAATTTCACACCTAAAGAGGGGATGGTGTTCAAGGAGTGGAATAAAAGGTTACTGAAATTTCCATCCAGAAAAGTAGTGTGCAGCAAAATCTGTGTCTTGAAGAAACCATGAAGAATCTGTGTCAATATTTAAGTACATGTGTTGGCCTATGTTGCACCTGGTAGTGTTATTTACTAGTGAAGGGTTTAAGAAAAATTATACTTTTGAAAATATTCTTGTCTCTACTATGCACTTCCACCTTTTCTTTGTTTTCTGTCCTCCTATGTATTTATCTTTGTGACGTGCTTCTAACATTACATGAGGTTTGCCAGCTCTGACTGCTGTGGAACAGAACTAATGGCTGCCTCACTGACACTTTTTCTATGGTGAGGGGTCATTTTTAAACAGGAGAGCAAGCACCCTCATCCACATTGGATCTCAAACATCAGAGGCAAGAATGACAGAGACTCAATCATTGCTTAATCCCTCAAAAGCAGAGTCACTGTGGAACTTTATTTTAGTGAGTGAGAACTAGAACGAGAGCAGAAAGCTATATATTTCCTTAATAGGAACTAGAATGAAAGTGACAGTTTTGGCAGAACTGGACCCGAAAGGTCAACCTGTGTAAAGAATGAGAATTTTTTAAAAAGCACTATTCAGTACACCTGATTTTGACTTAATTTGGTTGTTCTACAAAGTCAAAAATTACAATCCCACAGATTTTATGTATTTGCATATATATAAAAAACTCCTTGCTTTATCCTAACAGTAAATTTCCTTATACATTTTTTTAAAAAGGAGATGCAAATATCTATTGGAAATCAGGTCTGAAAATGAAATTGTGGAACTTAAAATCATGTTTTCTTTAAGAAACTAACAATGATGCGCATGGAATAAAGTAAGAATTTATATTAATTCATTATCATTGATATAAAATAATACTCCTTTACTTAGCTTCACCATTAATCGATTGAACACTTGTGTGTGTGGATGCAAACTGCATTTTAATGGATGAAGGAGGAACAAAGCCCACTTAGTATGGTCAATTCCAGTAACAGAGCTAGGGCACTGAGAAACAGCGAAAAGCAAGCAAGTGGGAGATCATGGGAGCTTGTGGTTAGTTGTGTCCTCAGAGGAGGTCTGATATACTGACAACAATCATACCAGCCAGTGCAAACATCAGAGACACTACCGTGTCAAAAGGAGGGCAGACAGGACAGACAGACTGACTGACTACAGGAAGAGGCAGCCTAAAATTGCGTCAAGGAAATATTTTATCACATGAAATGTAATTAATTGTCAAACTTAGTGTCACAGAATGGAGACACCTAAATTTTTAAGGATTCAAAAACAATTAGAAGAATAAAATACATCTAGATATATTAAACACAAAGACCCAACGAAGTCAATCAACCATGTCTTTGTCTTGTTCTTAAATTTTTCCCAGAAATATCTGCTAGTGACCATTGCCAGACATAGGATACTGGGCTAGATGGAACTATTATCACTAAGTATATCTGGGTTTGAATCCTTAGTTACTCAGTACCTTATGGTGTGTTGGCTAAATAAATGGCAATTTAGGGCAGGCTACAAAAGCGTATGACAACTACAGAGGAGGCCACAATGCTTGCAGTCTTCTGTATGGTTTTTTTTCCCACAAAATAAAGTGGTACAACAAGGTTGGGTGTTTCTTCTGTCTTTCACAGTCATTAGCAAAATGTATAAAATATGCATCCACAACTCAATCAGTTTGGTAGTTTAGGAGTTCCACTCTAGTTGGGGAGCATGACATTGTTAGGAAGGCAAAGTTTCAAGCAGGTGGGGAGTAAAGACCTGAAGAGGGAAATAACATGAGCTAGAGAAGGAACATTATTTGTCAAAACACACCCACTTGCTTAAAAACACAGAGCACAAGGCCTAAGAAGAAGAATGCAAACTTTGATTTAGGATCTTGTTCTTCTAAATAATTAAAATAGAAAAATGCATCTATGTCTGGGGTAAGAATCCAATTGAAAATGAACAGTCAACACAGAAAGAGTGTTTGTTTAAGATGTTTCGTCTTGCCTTGTTTCCATTCCATTAGAGAAAAGGCTGAAAGAAAACTGGCAGTATGTTTTGGTTCGCAGAAAACAGCCAAGTGGATGGCATAATTGCCATTATCTCAATCAGTTTGCAGGCAAATAAACATGATAAGCAGCGTATCAACAAACTAGTGGAGCCAAAATATGTCACAGATACTCCTAAGTGTGCCTACTTAATGAAAAATTCTTAGGTATTTTCTATTTCTATTTTCTGCAGTGACCTGATGACTCTTTCTTTCATTAAAAAAATGAGTTTCCTTCAATCCACAGAACATGCCATGAATTTTTATACTGCTGAAAAGATTTCATAAAAACATAAGTGGGATATTCCCAGCAGAACCTGTGTTTCTGCCAAGGATAGAGTCACAGTTATGCAAAACTGCCCAGGCAGTAAATACAGAAATGTTTGTGACCGGCACAGATTAAAAAGGTCATCTAATATTTGGACTAGCCAACAGACTACAGATTAAATAGTTAAAGACACTGAGAAGTTTCCCTCATACTTTACACCCAGGGAAGCACTAGCAGGTTTCTCAACTACTGACCAGAGACCACCAGCTAGTCATGTTCTACTACATGCGTCCTTAGGACTTGCACATGATATGCATGGTAAGGTCAAGTCACAGGGGCTCTGATTAAACAGTAAAAAAGCTTCCCTCTTTTTCCACTGGCTCCTCTGCTTTCTGAGAGCTTGTGTTCCTCATTGGACTGACGACCCTAACATCCATCTCAGCTTTGCCTTCATCTTTCCTTTTCTCTACTACAATTAATTTGGCCTGTTCCTTCATCAAAGAGCAACCAATCCTCCTCCTCATAATGTTCAGCTCACATCTCGGACTTTTTTTCTAGTTTATTCAGTCAGGCCTTCATTTCTCTTCCCTTATCCCTTTTAATATTTTCATATTACATTTTACATGGAGTGTCTTACAGCTGCTCCAGCCCATCTTTCCATCTCTCAGTCACATACACATCTTTAAAGGACAGAGGCAGGTTTCAGGCAGAAAGGTCTTTGTGCCCTTCCTCAGGCTTTGTATCAAGCATTCAGCTCAAATTTTTCATGACAGTTCTCTCACAGTGACAGGTCATAAAAAGGCACCAGAATAGGAATAATTTGTACTTCTACATAGCTTAGCGTTCAGACAAATCACAGATCTTCTGGGTGGACCCACTGGTGACACATTTGAAGGGTCCTGGTGCAGAAAGATGGAGGCATATTAATAGGAGTTCTTACAGATCACAAGGAAGATGGAGGAATCAGAAGAAAAAGAGGATTCATAGGAAAGAAATACCTGAAATTTAAAAAGTGTCAGAGCTTAGAATACTCTCCTGAAACAAATCAAATCCCACACAACTTTGATTTTTCAGTATTTGTGCTTAAATGCTCTTGTCCATGATTTCACAGGCAAAGCTAGGAATGCCCAGAGTATGTTTGACCATTGCACTCAGATGTCGATGTCATACTTTTACAGTCTGGCACACATCATGACATCTTCCAATGCAAAACAGCCCATCCTTTTACTGGTTCAGGGAGGAAATATAGATCAGATGTACTTCTCAGCCAGATACTTTGTCTGACTTTCTCAAACGCTGTTGAACAACTAGACATTTTATCTTGTTTTTGAGTGGCAATCCCACGCAGGCGAAATGGCCACCGGAGTGCAGAGGCATGGAAAGTTGGGCTGCACCATGCCATGCTTTCACTGAACTCCTGGGCAGTACATGGCTCAGGTAAAACAGTTTGGATACACCTCCTGCTGCTAGACTGCATTTAGCACAACACTTGTAGTTCCACATGGGAGCCAAGGCAGACAAACAGGGATCAGATGAAGGTCAGTACACTTATCAGCTAGCAATTCAAAAAGCATTGGGGCATTGGAGGTGGGCGTGGTGGGTGGTGGAATTCCTTTCCCTATGGATAAAGATGTCCTTGAAAAGCACCCATGTGATACTTTTACCAGCCTGATTGCTGAACTGGCACCTAGATTAATTATGCAAGAAGGTAGATATGAAAAAACTGTTATATCTGAGACGTAGTGAAGAAAGAAAAGCTGTTCTTTCTGAGACCAAGAAGAGTATAGCTGGAAAAAAAGACTACCTTCAGTACTCTGAGCTAAGGACTTTCCTTACATCAGCTTCGTCTTCAGTATCTAAAATTCATTCTGTTTTATTTGTCTTTCCAATTTGTGTTTAATAAAGCTAAAGATTGCTGTTTCTGCCTTTCTAAAAATGAATAGACCTATATTACAATGTGTCCCATATCCTAGCGATGAGCTTTGTGCAACTGACGCTTCAGGAGGAGCATGTGTCCAGACTTGATATTTTCCCAGCATTTTTTCAGATGTTTGTTCTTCAGAATCTTTTCCATCTATTTATTTAGATTTAATATTTCTATTTAATATTTCTTGAATACTTGTATGAGGACTTCAGAAGTCAATACTAGAGACCAAATAATTGTATCACACTACAATATCTAGAGTTAGAGGTTGTAAGATGGTGTGCTATTCAGAGTCTATGACTATAATGTCTTAGTGGAGGGTCATAAGGTATGGATGGACAACTGATGGAGAGGGGACTAAGGTTAAAAGCTCTGAAGTTTTACCCTGCAGCAGGTAGCAGACTGCTCTGAGATTGGCACTGGAATCAGTGCATGCTACTTTCATTTCTGGTTTGGTGTTCAACTCCCTGAGCATTAGAAACTGTTCAACTGGAAAGTTTGTTGCAATGAAGGAATCCATTTCCCCGCACTTTTTATAAAGCTTCTCTCACCAGGATAGAGAAGCACTCTACGGTAGATGGAGAACAAAGAGATAGGGTTGCATATTATTAGTAGATGTGTGGAATTGTCAAGTTTTATATTTGAACACAATGAAAATGCAATGTAATCAAAGCTTCCAAAGAGAAAAGTGAATCAAAACAAAACTGCTATTTCCTTTTGGCTTTTAGTTATACAACCAAAGTGAGTAGAATACACATACAAAACCGTTCTTGTCTGAAAAGTAACATCAGAAGTTAAAGTCCATGTGCATATATGCAACTTTGTTCTCAGAAGTGCTGGCAACTGACTTTAAGTGCTTCTCACACACTAAATTCTCCAAACATAGACCTCCACAATGTTTTCATAAATTCAGTGGAGTATCCTGAGGTCTGTAAATAAAATCCAAATGAATACATGTTAAACACAGATAGCAAAGCTCACAAAAGATGTCAATTCTAAGAGTTTTTTTACCAAAGGTTAGAAAACAGTAAGAAGAATTATGTACTTTTTTAGGTTTCCATATCCCAAATGACTATTTATCAGTTGCCCTGTATTTGAAAGCATTGGCAGCTGTCACATACCTCATTCAGGAAAGAAGGGACATACAAAATTATACTAGAATAGTAGATGATCCTAATAGTTACTGTATAGGCTTTAGTCTGCCTTGCTCTATGAAGGCAGCCACAACACTCCTTCCAGTTCCTCCTTAAGCTGCAGTGGGTTGTGTATGTTGTGATATATCATTTTTGTTTCTTGAGTGGGATTTCTTTGCCTAAACGTCTCAGATACTCCGGTGTATCTTGACTGTAGCTGCCTCTAAAGAAGCGGACAGGCTCCTTGAGGAAGCCTCAGATTCCAAAGATTACCTAACATCTAAATGGTCACTTAAAATTTAAAGCCTGAAATTATTTTTCTAAAAGGATTTGAGTATTAGGTTGTGAACATTCCTACTGGACAAATTTGGTTGAACAGATATTTACAAGAAATTCTGAGGAGGGTTCTGTCCAGATATGTGACAAATCCATTTAAAAATTAGAGTGAGAGTAGTTTCAAAACTTTTCTGTTGGTGACCAGATTTGGATATCTTTACTTTATACAAATTTAGCATGGATTAGTGCAGGTAATGTTGAAGCTGTTCGTGTTCATTTGCAATTCTTCTAGTTAGAGGCAGTAAAGAGCATTCCAAAAGAAATGTTATCCATGAAGATTATTGAGCTTGAGACAAGCAACGAATCCAGAGACTGTGGAAATAACAGGTTTGTGACAAAAAAAGTGTTGAAACAACGTGCCATATATCTTTCACTTCTATCTACAACACTTTCTGTGTGTTGAACCTGCTATTTTCTCACTTTATAGGTCATTCATAAACCACAGGATTTAATAGGCTGAGTTATGTCATCATTCCACACTTTTACTTCTCTAAACCATCAATTTCAAAATATGATAAATGTTAACCTTTTTTTCAATTCTAATAAGTTTTTCCTTTTAAGCCTAAAAAAACTCTACAAGTTTTTTTGGAGTTATTAATTGGTATAGCATGATTGGGTAAGCCAAAAATCACTGGTCTTTGTAAAGGAAAGTAATTAATATTAAATCTAATACTCCTATATTACTACTTCTCCCTGCCCACTCTTTTGTCTCAATTGTAACATGTGTCAACAAATTCCACAAGATGATTATTCATGCAAAAATATTTTATGTTGATTTGACTTGTTGAGTTTGCAACAGTTTATGCTGATACTATGACTTTATTGTATTTTTATATATAATTATTTGTATTTATCTTAATTCAGTTCCATCCCACATGTATTCAATTACACATTGTTTGGGTTTGTTCTTTTCTGTCTAGTTATTTCCCTCATCGATCACTGAACATAACAAAGATAATTTCATAGAATTTGCCTTGATGACACCTAAGGTTATGTTACTGAGCTGTTGCAGTTGATTTAGAACAGAAATGAGCAGGAATAGGATTTTTTTTATTTTCTTCTAATTCACTTTGTACCTCACACTTCTTGGCAGACAGGTCATTTACTGCAGTGCTCCCATTCACTGAAATTGTGCTGTGATTTATTTCTAGATCTGATTTTGTCTTATCAGATGTTTGTCTTATCAGACATTTCTGATAAATAGTCTTACTGGTGTGCCCTTATCCTAGGATCCTGCTCACTACAGCACCTGAATTGGCGAATCAATTGGCACAGGCAGCAACATGCCCGTACGTCACCCTTACACGCAGTTGCCATCAGCATGGGTGCATACCCAGACCCAGGAGATCAGAAGCATTTCCAGACTCACCAAGTGAAATGTAATCTCTCAAGCCTTATTGAGTAACCACTTTCTTGTCTTGGGTCTTGTCCAAGTAGCTAATTGTGCACCAGCTTCAAAGGTTAGCAGTATATATCTTGACTCCTCCTTTTCAATTATATCAATAACTACACTTTAAAGAGATCTAGACCATTATTGTAATCTCTTTTGGAGATTCTTTATGGAGGAACCAGGTATGCCTATCCTCTGCAGCAGTAAGTCTGTTGTAATTTAACATCAACTAAAAATAAATCTTTATAACTTGTGTCTAATGTATTTGTCTCTGTGACTTTGTCTCCCAACAGAGCATATCACTCTTGTGCCAATGTATTAGTACTCCAATAGACTCCAGTACTATAGTCTTTGCTTGACCAGAAGGAAGAAGTAAGGTAAAATAATTTGCACAGAGGTGGTGAGAAAATGGAAGGTCTCACGTCTTTCCCTACTATCCATGGATCACTATCCTTTCTTAATATGTGACACAGCTTTTAGAAGTGCCTTGGCTGTGCTGAACTCTTTTTTTTTCCTGCAAGTGTTCAAATGTAATAAACACCAACAATTTTGAAACTGGTATTTAAACAAAATTCTAACTACATTTCGTCCTGAGATCTGGGGATATTTTGCATAACTGGGGTCTTATGGATCAGTGTATATGGCAAGAAAAGCAGGAGTAAAATGCAGAATTTCTGATCTGTTTTTACATCTTTTTTGCATTCATTTCAGACAAACAAAAGCCACCACACAAGAGCAACCCTGCTGCGGCTAGTAGGGTATTTGAGAATATTTAATCTTCTCAGAGCATATTTTTTTAAGACACAGCACTGAAACAAGGAGCAATTCCTTATGGGATAAGTCAGTTGGACCAAAGAGAGCAATGTTCCAACATGTGTGAAAGCATTCCCAAGGGACCCAGAGACAACCTGTACCAGCAGGATACTGTAAGTTTGCGGGGGGGGGGGGGGGGGGGGGAGAAAAACAGAATTTGCG